>NC_133213.1:18567518-18702518 GCF_958299795.1 Porites lutea | reverse complement strand
GACTTTGCAAACTAGTGCTTTAAATAGCTTTTTCACCTTTTGTCAAAAAAATTGACTGATTGATTGATTTAATTAATTTAAAGGTATTTGTTTCCTTAGGTGGTGCATCCCCAGAAAAGAAGAGTCCTGCGGCATTTACTAGATGGTATAATGGGAAGGATTTTAGAACTTAAGAATGAAATGGTGCTGTTGGAATTTTCTGAATATCACTACTTTGATGATGTTCTCTCAGATCTCAAACTTACTCCAGTAAGTTCATTTAACTTGATATGAAACATGGAAATTGTTATATACATGTATGCTGATCTAATTCACCACTGTTTTTCTCACGAAATGACGTATGAGGAACAAGCGCAAAATTCCATACTAATGATGATGCACCACAATCTGGATTTAATTTCTTCCTCTCTTTTTTTTTTCTTATGTACTTTTAGGACGACATAGAAATTCCTATTCCAAAGTACTTCACATATGAAAATTCTAAGGTTCTTCAAGAAAGAGAAAAAATGCTTGGTGGAATCCTAGCAAAAATGGGACCTCAGGACACTACTCCAGTGAGTAATATAATGTTGTTGAAAAAATTTGTTTGCAAAATTATTGTTTTTTGCCATTTAACCTTCATTAACCCATACCCTCCTGGAAATTTTGCCAAAAAATGTCTTCTGATGGTTGATCTGTTTTCTGATAATTAACTGTCTGGTTTCTAAGAGATAAAACTCACCACAAATCCGTTCACAGGTCATACACTTTGTGGTCTCCTGATCCAGATGCAAAATATTCGCTTGTGAAGTTCGGGCATGCACAGAAAGCTCATGACTTTTTCTTTTCACTTTCTCTCCTCCCCTCTTCTTTTTCTTTTCTCTCATCATTTTTTTTCTGTTCCTGGGCATTTAGTAGGCTTCATTTTGTAGGGAAAAGTCTTTGGGAGAGCTTTTAGGATCTTAGGATTAGATAAAAGGGAAGGTAGGTGGGTAGTGGAACTAGATTTCCAGGAAAATTTTCAGGTTGCAATATGTCACATGGTTTTTGCCTTTTTCTCCATTAACCTTGACTGAACCATGCTCATTCTGGTATTGTTTGAAAGATCTCTTCACCTTGCACAAGTTAGCAGACAAAGTTGTCCTTGATTGTGAAAACTGATGAGGTCACAAGCGGTAGAAGGGACATGCAAGGATCCTCATGGGTGGTTATGGGCGGTTCAGGGACAAATGGGTTAAGCAGACACCTATAATAAAGCAGCCACCCTATTGTGCGGCCAGTAATCAAGTCCCGAAATAGTTGTAGAAGAATTTTTGCTGGGTAGAGCACAGCCCAGAAGGTACTGGTCCTAGCTCTATCTGTCACAGACAGAATACGTAACTGTCGGTGGTATTAAGAAATATGTAGCTTCAGTTGTCAATTAAGTTTACACTCACTGAACGTTTTCCCTTTCCAAATTTCCTATCAAGCAAAAGGAAGAAATACAAATGACACTGGATGATGCTATCAGACTTATTCAGGTTAGTTTAAAAAATATTTGAAAACTTTTTGAAACACTCTCAACATTTGCAACATAGCTCGACCCTATTAATTTTTATTTGTTGCATCTTAGGTTCATGAGCGAGCAAGGCAAGGGAGACTTCGAGCAAAATTTATGAGAGAAATCAGGTACTTGATTAAGGTTTTAGAAACTCAATTTAATTCAGTAAGCCAACCACAGTTATAAACTAGGTAATGACAAAATTACTACTAACTGCCATGGTATTACAACCAAAGATTACAGAGTGGACAAAACCAGTGCAAAAGCTGTTTCTCCAACACTGTACTTGTCATAAAAAGTTTCATGAAAATGTGATAGAATATAAAAAAGTTGGTGATCATATCACCAGTGACAGTGACATGTTAGGCCCAAATTTGCATGATTATTTTGATGACTTTCTATGCATTCTATTCATGCTTGGTGTAAATCCAAACGAATTTCAGCTATTGTATACATGCCATGTATATGTGTATTATAGCAACCTTGGTACAAATCAAATAATAATATTTATAATCAAATATTATAAGCATGTCTTACCAATCTTGATCCAGTAGATTCTCTTTTTTGGCAAGTTGGGGATTATGTCATTCCCCCTTGCAAAATCTGTCGTTATGCTAGACATTCTATCAGTGAATCAATCCATGATAGTTGTCCCATTCATTCTAATTCTAATTTATAATTAGAATGTTTTTTACTTTCTTCTGCCTAAAACAGAAATACATAATTTAATGTCCCACATTAATAACAGTCTAAAATATTGCCAAGATTTATTAGTGATACAAAATTTATACAGAAGTTTAGTGCTTTGATTGGGAACACTACTTTTTATATGTGTTCCCTTGTCAGATGAAGTACTTAATGGAGGTTTTTAATTCAACTGTGTTAATTATTTCTTTGATATTTTTTTAAAGGCAACAAGAAGAAAGAGAGAGGCAAGCTCAGTTACGAGGAGCTCCAACCATGGATCCAGATATTGCAGCTACAAAAATTCAAAAGGTACAAGCAAGTCCATTCAATATAAGGCATTATAATTTATTAAATGCATGCATGCTTATACCTTAGGAGGCATGTGTGGCCAACTTCAAACTCCAGATCTGGAGGTCCAGGGTTCAAGCCTTGCCCTGTCGCGTTGTTTCCTTAGACAAGGAACTTAGGCCCGGTTCAGACGCCGCTCCACTCATGTGCTGAACCTAACTGATAAATTAAGTACGGCAAAAGAGCGGCGTCTGAATCAATTTGGTACGGAAGTTTTAGTTTGGTGCGGCAAAAGCGTAAAGTTTGACAGAGTCTGTCGAACTTTTGTCGAACTTAACTTAGGTCCGTCTTAATCAGATGTCGCGCCAGTGTCGCTCCAAAGTCGAACTTATTCAGTTAGGTTTGGCACATGAAAAGTACGGCGTCTGAACCAGGCCTTAGCTCCACTTTGTCTCTTCACCCAGGTATATAACTAAGTACTGGCGAGATACTGTTGGGCGGTAACCCTGAGGTGGATTAGCATCTGGTGCAGCGAGGAGTAGCAATACTCCTAGGTACCGGTGCTTCATGCTAATTAAAAGAGAGGTATGAGCAGGCATGAGATCGAACAGAGGACACTTACAGTTGTCCCTTGCCGTACCATTGAAAGGTGCTCTCTTTAACGCTGTCGGGGATGGCCATTGTTCTTTGAGAATGATGTTCCTTTTGTGTTGGGATTCCTTTTCCCAACAAAATACCCTAACTGTCTGCACTTAATAAAATTGTTTTGCTACATAGGTTTGGAAAGGTTATTCGCAAAGGAGAAAAACCAAGAAAATGAGAGAAGAGGAATTGATATTTGTCGGAATGGTAGGTTCTAAATATTTTGGTGATCACTGTATACCACATGCTTTCATTTAATAGATCATTATGTTGCATTCATTTGGATATTTAACAATAATATTAGTCGCTGATATTCACGTTGCCTGAGGCAACTAATTGTTTTGGTATAATTACATTGATGATTATTCGAGAAAATAAAATTATTGATCAATTTCTGACTCCGAAACATCAAAAAGTCTGGCTGCCATTTTGAAAACTGCTAGCCTTCAATGTTATAATCACCGTGCAGTGATTATAGCAGGATAAAGCAAAGCTCCTAGCCAATCATAGTGCTCTGTTCAATGTAATTATACGAAGTTAAATTATCATTCATTGTCTCCTTAACTAATGTCTCCAGGCTCCCCAATCTGAATCTGAGGACTGGAAAGATACACCCATGTTTACAGCAAACAAGACAGAGGTAAAGTCATCATTTTAACAGAATTTAGAACATACAGCTCTTTTTTTGGTTGGTAATAGTTTGGCTCATTGATGAGTCATAATAATTATATATGCTTTATATGTTTGTGTTTTTAGGAACACAGAAGAGTTGTACAAGAAGAGCATGAGAGGGAATACCAACAGGTTTAGTTCACTCTAGTTTGCCAACATTTCATGCTTTTATTTTCTTTTTTATGAACAAAGGCTATCATCTAGTTCACTAGTCAATTCGTCATCAGTCACCAACATCATTATCATTAAAATTAACATCGTCATCACCATCATGGTCATCCTTAGCCTCATCATCATCATCTTTATCATCATCATCAGCATCATCTTAAAAAATCTTCATCTTTGTCATCATCTGATTATCATCATCATCGCCATCACTGGTCAACACCACCAAGATCATTATTGTACGATATCATTACCAATAACAAAAATTGTTCAAAATGTTTTTTTCATAACTGAAATGTTCTATATTACTAGCCGGCATTGACCATATTTGAAAGATGTACGCCATTATTTTGCTGTTGCTACCAATTGTAAAATATTTGACTGAACCATGGAAGACTGATAGTCTTCACGTGAAGACAGCGGCAAATCAGGCCTTATGTTATCTATGTTGGTGAGAACTTGGTGAAAGATTTCACACATTACGCAAAGGTAAAAAAGCCCTTAATTGTCTCCAAACCAGAGGAAGAATAACAGAATTACCACTCAATGGATAATAACTGCTTTTTGAAGAATATCTGCAAGGAAAAAAAACATTTATTTTATTCCTTGTCACTGTTGTAGGCACTTGTGTCCATAAAAGAAAAGATCCGTGAAATAGAAGGACCAGACATGAAAGAAAACATGCAGGATCAGATTAGACAGTGGTTTATAGAATGCAGGTGAGATTATAAGCTTGTGTAGATTCTGAATAAACTGAAAAGGTAAACCCTCATTGTGAAGCAACATATAAGTTTATTGAAAGGCAATAGACAGTACCACAGGAAAGAACTGCGCAGTAGCTTTCATTTGATTGGTTACACTTCAGGATTTCATCCACAGATGCAGAAGTTAGAACCACCTTGTACAGCATAATTAACAATACCACAGGAAAGTACTGGTCAGTAGCTTTCATTTGAATGGTTACACTTGGGGATTTCATCCACTGGCGCAAAAGCTAGAACCACCTTGTACAACATAATAATAATTACAGTACCACAGGAAAGTACTACTCAGTAGCTTTCATTTGAATGGTCACACCTAGGATTTCATCCACAGACTCAAGAGTTAGAACCACCTCACACACTCACACAGTCACACACTTTATTAACAACTGACATACATGAAGTCCGTTTCCACCCGCAAATAGCAAGTGCTAGTGGAGGCGGGCGCAGAGATACATGGGTACCACAACCACCTTGTTGGAACATGACAGACAGTACCTCAGGAAAGCAGTGCTCAGGGCCCAAAATTCCACTCCGTTTAAAGGATACTAGAATCTGGGAAAATTTTTGCTTGTGGAATCCGGAATCGTATTCCAAGAAATTTTTGTTTGTAGAATCCGGAACCCTTGGCTTTGGAATTTGAAATACAGCTCAACGAATCAGGACTCCCATTAATGATTGGATTCCTGAATCCAAGTTCCACTTTTTAAGGGAATCTAGAACCTGGAATCCAGAATCCAAGCCCGTCTTGGATTCCCTTACATGTCTTACATGGGGGGAGGGGGGGGGGGAGAAATTTAGCAAAATCCAAGCGTTATTAGTTAATTCGCGTGATTTTGTTCTCAGGGACAAAACAGGCAAGTTTCCTGATTATCCCGACGATGATGAAGGAGGTTCGGCTGCCATTTTCAAAGAGAAAGATCCTGCTGAGGTAACTTTTAAGAGTTTCTCTCAGTGGTGGACCCAGGGGAGGGGTCTGGACCCCACTTATTTTTAGACCAAACTCAAAGGGCCGAAAAAAAATTTTTTTGAGACCGAGTCCCGCCCCCCCCCCCCCCTCCCCCACCCCCTTATCTGGAGGTCTGGATCTGCCACTGTCTCTTGTTACTATATTTATGTTTACTTGTGACTTATGTTGTTGAACAAGTCTCTAATGAGTATTTTTTTGTTTAACATCTTTTTTGCAGATGGAAAAAGAAGAAGGACAGGTATTTACATTCTGTTACAATAACAAAATATAAGAAAAGACTCTCAGTTCATTATGTCATTTTCACAATGAAGTTATACTCATGGAAAGTGTACCAAAAAGTGGGATCCACATGAAGAGGTGTTTTGCTCTTTAAACCTGTGGCTGTTTAACGTTATCGTTACTGTCGCTCTAACGGGAAACTCGCTACTACAAAAATAAAATTATATCCTAGGATGCTATTGATTTTGGCGCATCAATTGTTTGCGTATCTGTAACAAGTCAAAATCGATTGCAGGATGACGATGGAGGGAAGAAGAAAAAGGGAAAGAAGGGAAAAAAAGAAAAGAAGGAGAAAAAAGACAAAAAGGATAAAAAAGGAAAAGGCAAAGGAAAGGGCAAAGGAAAAGGCGGGGATGAGGTAATTTTTCTGTTTTTTTGTTTGTATTTTCTTTTTTTAAGAAAAAAAAAAATCCTCTTCTGGTTTCATTCATTGCTTCTCTCCCCTTTTTTGCAGGAAGAAGAGGAAGGAATAAAAATGCAAATTTCAAACTTTGTTCCAACAGTCAATGAAGCCGCTGCTACATATAAAGGTTGGTGTCAAATTTACACGTACTAATCTTGCTTGTTTAAAAGAAGTTTCTTGAGATCCATCCATTTTCCCTCTGTTTTGAAAGACCCTTAGGATTCCCCAGTTGGTAGCCTGCGTAGGTGGCGGGATTCTTGTGCGCGGGGTACTAGGGAGCTTTGGCATCGACGACGGCAACGGCAACGAAAACGTCAGTTTTAGAATGAATTCCCGTTTTTTCAATCTTTGTCGCGTTTATTCCAATTTGCTGAAAATGGCAAGTGCAGGCAATTTTCCCTGGAGTTGATTTCTTGACGACCGCACTCAAGTTTAGAGAGAGAAAAAGAGATTCGTCGTCGCTTGTTTACGTCCTCCATAAAACTTACAATTAGGCATTTTCACGTCGTAGTCGTGCAAGGACGGTGAAGAAATGTACAAAAAAGCGTGATGCACGTGCAAAGTTGTCGTTTTGCGTAATAAACCTATTGCTTTTTTTACGTCCTGGTTGCCGTCACCGTCGTCGTTGCTAAAGCTCCCTACTTTTTTGGCAGCGGAACCGCCACGCGAAGCGAGCGGCAAAGCCGTGAGGGAAAATCAAATTGATTTCAAATTGATTTGTACCCACTCTTCTCGCGGCTCCGCCGCTAAAACAGCACTCCCACGCTAATCCCGCCAGCTATACAGGCTACCCACTTAGAGGAGATTGGGTACAAGTTTTGGGTGCAGTGATTTCTGGGATAGTTTGGATGGATAAGCGTTAATAGTTATGATTGATCGTTGGTATTCAAGGCAACCATTTAATTAACCAATCATAAGTAACACTCGCCAATCCAAATGATCCCAGAAATCATTGCGCCGAAAGCATGTACCCAATCTCCCTTGAATGGGAAATACTGAGGGTCTTTCAAAACAGACGGAAAATGGATGGATCTCAAGGAACTTCTTCTAAAGAATCAAGATTAGCACATGTAAATTCCCCCTATAGTTTCTGTAGTGGGGAATAGACTCTAGCTTATGTTTTGTTTTTGCCAATGTAGGTCTCAAGGAAATTGCCCTTTATCTTTTCATCAATTTTGCGTTCATATGAACTTGAATACATCGAAATTTGAAGTAAACGATTCCCTAGAGTGTTTTCACACGAGCTTCACTGGGAAAAAAGAGGTCTTATTAGCATCTTACTCTCAACAAAAAACTGAATTTTTCACAAAATAGCCAATTGTGCATCTCGTGCATTTATTTTTCATTAAGACGTGTGGCAATTCAGAGAGGAGGCAAGCAATTTTGAGCAGAAACATGACGCAGAGTTGATCAAGGAGGCCAAAAGGTATTTGTTTTATTTTATATAAACTAGTTCTGAGATACAGAGTTACTTGTATGGCAATAGACGGTACCACAGGAAAGAACTGCACTGTAGCTTTCATTTGAATGGTCACACTTCAGGAGTTCATCCATGGGCTCAAAAGTTAGAACCACCTTGTACAGCATAATAATCTGAAGAACTGTCTTGCCCCAAAAAATGTGAAAATGTGCAACCCCATTCTAGTAATTCTATTTAAAATGCGACCCAATTCTAGTCAATCCAGTCGTGAAAATGCGACCCAATCCAGCGGCACATCCCTATTAGCCTCTTAGAAGGAAGTACCCCCCCCCCCCCCCCCCCGGTGTGTTGTTTCCTGAATGTCTAGTGCACCTCCATCGAGGATTAGTGTGGCGCTCAGACATCACATTAAGCCTCTAAACGAGTGAACTGTGTATCGATATAGCCTGTACACAGAGCGCCTGGGGCGCGCGAAAGCGAACTCATCCCCACCCTTTTGCGCTAGCGGTCAATAAATCCCCCGCGCACTGGACGATCTCAAAAAGAGAAATATGTTATGTCTATGAACATGATTTGTAACAGTGGATGTTGAATTTACAGTTTAGCGTCTCATTTTTTTAGGATTGAAGTCGAAGAGGAAATTCGTAAACAAGTCGACGAGCTCATGCGACAGGAGCTAAAGAACTTAAAAATGGTTTGTACTGACCGTGGTGTAATGCATTTGGTTTATACTGCATATACTACTCTTCTCCTTCCATCAATGGACAGTAAAGTCACATACTCAGAAAAAAGCAAACTGTTCACATGTACTTGGAAACGCTTTAGATTTCTCGACTTGAAAGTAATCGCTTTTCTCACCTTTATACTAGACGGCTTAAACGTCTTAAACAACAAGAACGTGTATTAATTTTGTCGATCAGGCACGTCAAACTTCAGACGTCTGTTTTGTTTTCACGTTTATCTTGTGTTCTAGTTCCGATGGATTTAACCAAATCTTCATTGCACTTTTTTTGACCAAAAGAGTCATAGAGGGAGGTTAAACCCTCTCCCGATCGCAATGTCATAAAACTTCTAACTGTTGGTAACTTGTTTCCGTCACTACGACATTAGGGCCTTTAAGATGCCGCGACAGCGACGACAACAAGAACATCAAAAAAGCAAAAGGTTGAATAGGCAAAACAACAACTCTACACGTGAATCACGCTTTTTTGTACTTTTCGTTGCCGTCACTGCAGGACTACGACGGGGAAATGCCTAATTTCATTTTGTGGAAGACGACAAGCGACGGCTAATTTTTTCTTTCTTTCTGAACTTGAATATGGTTCTTGGGAATTCGGCTCAAAAAGAGTTCGCTTGCATTTGACAAAGTAAATGAGTTGGAGTAATCGTGATAGAGATTGAAAGAACGCAAATTCACTTTTTAAGCGACTTTTTCGTGGCCCTTGTCGTCTTGGTATCTTAAACTCCCTATTCTCGTAGCAGAATGACTGCGGGTATGACGTTTTATCACCAAAGTGACGCTGGCCCACGCGCGCGCACGATTTTTATAGAGAAAATCTCGTCATCGTAGTCCTCTTCTTAGAATCTAAGGATCGGTTATTTAAACGAAGTCTAACTTAGACCGCAGTTTAGGAAATCTTTGCACCAGCTTATCTCTTCCTGAGTGTGTAAACATGGCCTTAGTCATTTCTGCGTGGCCCTTTAGGGTTTTTTGGTGTGTTTTCTCTAGTTGAGCGAAACCTGCATTTGGAGCGCGCGTTTGATTTTGATGAATTCATCATCCATTGTGACGTATTGTATTCTTATCTTACAAATCTGGTGCAACTGAGAGGAAGCATATATACTAAACAAAACCTTTTCTTTGTGTATTTTCAGGCTGTTGACAGAGAGAAAGGAGGAAAAAAGGGAAAGAAGGGCAAGAAGAGTGGGAAGAAAAGTGGAAAAAAGGCAAGGTTTCAAAACTTTTCAAAACACAGTAGTTTTACGCAAAATAGATACTGTCCAGGGCCGAGTTGTTCAAAGCTGAGTTAAGATAAGCCAGGGTTAGAGCGAGATTTGAATTCAGATTTGGAAGCTTGAAAAGCATTTCAGTTTTAATTCTTTTTGTCTGCTAGTTGATGATTGAAAGCTCTAAAAATAACAGAGAGAATTATCCCAGAAAATGCTTTTGAACACAAGAAAAAGAAACCCGGGTTAAATTTTTCCCCGGGTTAAGCGCTAATCGGCCTTCGAACAACTAGGCCGCTGTAAAAATTGATCGTAATGTTTTATTTCAATAGAAAAAGAAGAAGAGTGGAAAGAAAAGTGGAAAAAAAGGGAAAAAGAAAAAGAAGGAAAAGGATTTGACAGCGGACAGGTTTGTGATTTGTCACTGCTCACTCTTAGCGTACGATCCGCAGTAGTTAGTTTACATCGTGATGTCATGCGTGAGTAGACTTGGTTGAATTATCTGGTAAAAGTGCAAGAAAAAGGGAAATTTCTTGAAATTACAGACCTAATAAGTAAGAAAACACATTGGCATGTGCCTTGAAACCTTTTATTAGCATAACTACACATTTGCACTTGCCTTGAAAAGTTTCTTTAGCATAGCAACGCATTTGCGCTTGCCTTGAACGGTTTAATTAGCGTAACAACGCTTTTGCACGTGCGTTGAGCGGTAAATCAGCATAACAACGCCTTTGCACGTGCCTTGAACGGTTAATTAGCAAAACAGCACATTTGCACGTGTCTCGAACGATTTAATTAGCATAACAACGCATTTGCACGTGCCTAGAACGGTTTAATTAGCGTAACGACGCATTTGCGGGTGCCGTCATTGGTTTAATTAGCGTAACAAAACATTTGTTGTTGTTGTTTCTTTTTTTTGTCTTGTATCGGCTGACTATTGGGTCGTCTTGTATTAACAATAACTTTACGTTTTTTAGAACTATTGAGTCTCTATATGAAGAGTTGGTGCATGAAGGGATTTTAGTTCGAGCTCCAAAAACTAGACTGAAAGAATACGCTGGCGAATACAGGTACATCTTTACATTGTGATGTTGCTGCAGGGCCACCAAAACTAGTGTTTAAAATCTGACAAAGCTGCGAGCAGAATGAAACAGTTAGGGGCAAAGGGCAGTCAATATCGGACATGTTATCGATTGCACTTGGAGCAATGGTTGGGCACAGTTGGTTTAGTGCGGCCTTCTGTGCCATAGGTGGTGAGCGGGAGAAGATAGCTTAGGACCAAAAAATCCTAAATACCCTTTTTGGGACAACACCCTCAATTTTATTACCCTGTCTAGGACAAACGACAAAATGAACGGTAATAACAGGTAATACCCTGTTTATAATTAGGACAGAATCTCCAATTGTATACCTTGTTTAGGATAGAGAGGACAAAAAGCATATCCTATCCAGCGGCCCATCCCCGTAGGGAGTACCCCCCCACGAGGGTTCTGAGTTCGATTCCCAGCTGTGACCTCTCGGAGTAAGGGGGAGAGCCAACAACAAACTCAACCCAGGGAGGCGAGTGATCTCACCGCTGCGTCGACCCTGTCTCCCCCCTCCCCCCCCCCCAAAAAAAAAAACCCACCCCTCTAAATAACGACTGTACGTTCTCGTTTCATTTTAGTTACCTCGGTACCACACTCCGTCAGGCTAATATCGAGCCTATGCCATCCATATCTGACGTCAGAAGAGTCATCACAGAGTTCGCTATACTGCCATTAGGTAACTAATCGTTTGTTTTTGTTATTTTAACATAGAATTTGAAACTGTTCATAGGTTGCGTGGACATCACTATGGGATTTTAAGGTCTTGGTAGTGTACCTGTTTTCTGAGATGTTCTTAGCCTTTGTACTATTATAAGGAATTCCGGAATCAGGTAAATTATTGCCTGTTGAATCTGGAATCCAGGAAAATTTTGCTTGAGGAATCTAGAATCTTGGTCTTTGAAATCCGGAATACAGCTCAAGGAATCTGGAATCCTACTAACGATTAGAATCCAGGGCGGAGTTGTTCGAAGCTGGGTTAAGATAACCCAAAGGTAGTGCGAAATTTGAATTCAGATATGAAAGCTTAAAACGCAAATTCAGTTTAATTCTTTTCGTCTACAATTTGATGATTGGCTAATCTAAAAAGAGAAGAGAAAATTCTCCGGGAAAATGCTTTTGAAGAAAAGAAAAAGACCCCCGCGTTAAGATATAACCCTGGGTTAGCGCTTATTGGCCTTCGAACAACTGGGCCCAGAATCCAAGTTTCACTGGCAAAGTTGGGATCCAATACCTGGAATCCGGAATCCACGACGTGGAATCCAGAGTCCAAGACGTTGTTGGATTCCATGACATGCGGCGAGTAGCCTGTAGCACAAGCCTTTATTTTGGCGAGTGATCGCTCAACATTTTCGGTATTTAACCCGCTATACATGATTTCAAGGGCAGATCAATCAGGCATGTCGGAGAGAGTAGAAAGTACCATCATCGTTGAGGCGGGATGAGACGAGAAAATCCATGTGGGAAGAAGGAAGAAAATATTCCCTTTTCTTTTCTCTCGGTTCCTTCTGTAGGTACCGAGGCACAGATAACATACTACAAAAGAAACAATACAACCAAATAATTAAACTCCAGGAGAACTCTATTTTTTGGTTTCCTTGTTTCTTTTGTGGCAACGGTACCTGCAGAAAGACCCTTTCTGTCTCTGTGTCCCCCTTGACTTACAGATCATTTCAGATGAAACCCTGAGTAAGTTTTAGTCCTCGCGCGGCCTCATAAGAAATCGTACCGGAACATACTTTCCCCTTGAGTGCCAGCCGCTTGATCGGAGGCGAAAATTATTGGCTGACTGATTGGTTGAATTTTGACGTTTCAATCTTTCCCCGTGATTTGTCTTGCAGGATCCCAAGCTGTGCATGAAAAGTCACCGGTGGTCAAGTCTGTTCTTATCGCTGGCCCACGAGGTGTTGGAAAGAAAATGCTGGTGCACTGTGTTTGCACGGAGACTGGAGCGAACATGTTTGACCTGACAGCTGCTAATATCGCGGGAAAATACCCCGGGAAGGCAGGGCTACAGATGATGTTACACATGGTGTTCAAGGTATAATCATTTGATTTTAGCATCTTTTGTCAGTGTTTCAAAATATTGTAACAAAACGAGAAAATCACATAAAAATGTGTGTTCTTCTGTTTGCTTTCACTGTAAAGGGCTTGATCTCCTTTTCTTTATATTTTTTTCTTCTTAGTTGTTGGATAGATACTAATAAGCATTGTGTTGTTACTGGATTTGTACTGAGGACTCGGGGTTTGAGGACGGGGTGTGGAGGGGAGGGAGCGGGCTTGAGCATCTTTGTTCCTGTAGTTAACTGCGTTGAAATTCATCTCTCTTTTCTGTTTGCTACAGGTTGCTCGTCAACTTCAACCCTCCGTAGTCTATATCGGTGATGCAGAGAGAACCTTTGTGAAGAAAGTTCCCAAGACAGACAAGGTAACATTCAACTCTTTTTCACATTTCATGACCTATGTTGCTACATGCACATTGTGAATGAGAAATCAAACATTCGCGATGGGAGGGAGAAATCGACGCGTTTTCAAGGTGAACTGTCGATGACAGAAGACGTGTTGCCCCCAGCCAGCGCAAAGCGCGGGAAAAATCGAACCGCTATCACCCAGTGTAGTTGGTACCCAAAGCGCGGGAAAGCACAAGAAACTTCCTTCAGTAGCAAAAAAGAAACGTTAAGTTAACAAAACTATGTTCTTTTTATTGTTTATAGACCGACCCCAAGAGACTGAAGAAGGACCTGCCGAAGATTTTGAAAACTCTTAAACCAGAGGATCGAGTCCTTATCGTAGGCACCTCAAGAATGCCCTTTGGTATCCTTCAGTAATATTGTGTATTGAAAATAGGGTTCAATTCAGGTTTCTGGAAAACTGCCCACCTACCCCTCCCCTGAGCTAACATTAACACTGACTTCTCACTTAGGGTAAAATGTTGCCTTAGGGGAAGGGTAGGTGGGCAGTTTCTCACAAACCTAAATTGATCCGAAAAAATAACATACCATTACCATTTACATGGGAAAACCGGAAATTCCCGTTGAAAAATTAAAGTGGTTCACGCTTTTCCTGTTGAGAAGCTATAAATAATATGATCAACAAATAACGGAAAACAAATTCCGATAACCTGCTCGACACGTCCTCCATGGAGGAACTCAAAGCACAAGACGGCGCTTTTGTTCATTATTTTTTGTTGAACATTCCCTCACTTATTTTTTGGAGACTGCCCCGCCCCTTAACGCAAGGCCTGGATCGGGCACTGATATGAACCACTCTTTTTAGATAACCAGTTGATCTGGATATACTTAGTAGTGGTCCTTCTCACACACGTCAGTTTTAATTTTTAAATATTTGAGCACGAGATTCTGTGCTAAGTGTAAGCAACCAAGCTTCGCCTTTTCAAATGTCCCTGTTAACACAAGATATCATTAAGGTCGCTCTGAGTGTAATTATGGTGAGACTTAAAAACCGCTTTATTATTGTTAACATAAAGGTCGGTCTATCAGTTGAGCATTTGTTATTGCGTCTTAGCCGACTGTGCCTTAAACGAGCGTTTCACATGAAGGGGAACAGGCTATCTCTGTGTGATGTGCTAAACGAATCTTTGGCATGAACCGTAATATCAGATTTAAGTGTGCGTCATTGTTTTTGTTTTATTCCTTAACTAAACCAAGATGCTGAGATCAAGCCGTTCTGTGGTCTTTATCAGAAAATTCTTCTTCTTCCAAGACCTGATTATGCCTCGAGGTTCTGTAAGTATACTCTATTTATCTCGATCTATCTGTTTATTGCAGCACTTAAAAGTCTAGTGCAAAGAGTCTGCGGGTTTTTGCGGAAGAGCGTAGGTTACCTTGGTAACTGGTGTACGGGGACCTGTGAGGGTGACTTGCTTGTAGTGTGTAGTCGCTACATTTGACGTCATCATACACCCTGTACCTTGCGCAGTATGGCAACCATCCACGGTCCAAAGAGCCTGAGGACTCTTGACACGTGATCCAACACGCACCCATCTCCGATTTTTGAGGGAGTGCTGGCTAAACACAGCCTTCTCTAGACTACTACTGCGATAGAAAAAAATAATTCTCGTCTGTCTTACACTGCACGTGCCTTTTAAAACATTATTAAACTTTCGTGTTTGCTTGTAGTGTTATGGAAGACGCTGGTCACAAGGTATGGCGGACGCTTAACGGAGCAATTAGACGTGAGTTCGTTGGCGAAAATAACTGACGGCTACACTCCAGGTCACATGGCTCAAGCCATCCAACAGATTCTTACGGAAAGACGTGTTCAGCAGGTTTGTACTGCCCCAGTTTATTACTTGTTGATCGCTCATGCCGAGACTTTTACTGGTAAAATTTGACCATTCGCTCCCCACCCGCGCACGCGCCTGGGCCCCACTAAAAGGAGTTCGCTTCTCGGACCATTCGTAATGCGTAGAAAGCATGCGTAGCACCAAAACGAGGTACTATCCGTTAAGAAAGTTTCGCGCCATAGTTTATTAGTAGTACAGAAGAGAAATGACGTCAGGATGACTTAAATTTGCACTGTTTGTTTGACTTTTGTCATTTCAATGACCAAAAGTGAGGAATGTGCTAATAGAAATTTATTTAGTTCGACAAATGTTAACTGTGCGCAGCACCATTGCGTACACTTAGGTTGCATATGATGCTACAACATGTCATGACAACATGATACAACATGTCATTGACCAGTATTTCGTCTACATTTCAGCTGTCAAAGAGACCGCTGTTAGCGGTAGAGTTTGTGGCACCACTGGCACGCATTGATCCAATTTACAAAGAAGAGGAAGAAGCGTTTAAGGTGAGTGACAAATCTCCTCGCGTAAGAATTGCGTCACGATGTGGCAAAACGTGATCTTATTCAATCCTAGTGCCCAGTCTTTGCTCGCACCACAAGCGTGAGAACACGGATGTCTCCACTTGTGAGAAGCTTAAGTTCGTCTGGTGATATTGGCAGGGGCAGAATCTGTACAATTTTGGAGCCGCTTATTTGCATCTTTGGGATTTTCATGGGCGCTGGTTTACAGCCATATATCTGACCATACATTGAGGTTGAACGACAGAGCTACTTATAATAATATGTACAAATATAGATAATTTACAAAGCTACATAAAACTCACTAACTACTAACAACGTAGTATACCATAAATATACCGCCGAATTTTACTCGCCAAGTTACGATATTTCGATCGAGCAACCGATGATTTCTACTGTTGCCAAGTCTCCGGGAACTACCTTACGTTACACATGTTCCTTTACCTTGCAGACTTGGTACGCCAAGACACCACTGGGCAAAAAGCGCGCCAAAGCCGCGGCTGGAGATGATGAGGGGGACAAGAAAGGAAAGAAAGGAAAAAAAGGAGGAAAGAAAAAGAAAAAGTAAAAACAAGAAATGGAATTAAACGTGCGAAGTAAGCGAGAAAAAGAAAATGAATGCAGTCGTTTTTGGTACATTAGATTTTTTGTTACTGTATTGTAAATAATGTTGGATACTCCTTGAGACATTTTGTACATATCAAACTGCTGTGAATAAAAAATAAAATTAACCAACAATTAACTTGAAACATTGTTTGGTACGTATATCAACAAAACGATAGCAATGGTGAAATTCAATTTTATTTGCGTAAATGTGACCTCTAGAACATTTCTAAACATAACATTAACTAGCGATACATATCTTGCACGGTAAAGAAAATTCAAATTTTTAAGCAAAATGGGTGAAAATTTTTGAAAAAATCAAATTTGGCAACTATCTAAAAACAATATTTTTATAGTCTAGAAAGACTTGGTTTCCATCCACAACATCATCAAACATATAAAACTATTTTTCCCAATAGCAGTATTGATATCGCACATGTTTCTACACTATAAAAATATACATATCAAATAGTCAACCTGAAATCAAGCTCTATTTTTTCTTAAGTTTAGTTTTTAGGGGAGCTCGGGTTTCATCCCTCCTCACAATAGAAATATGGATTTAAGAAAAAATTGGCATGTTTCTACACTATAAAAATATACATATCAAATAGTCAACCTGAAATCAAGCTCTATTTTTTCTAAAGTTTAGTTTTTAGGGGAGCTCGTTTTTCATCCCTCCTCACAATAGAAATATGGATTTAAGAAAAAATTGGCATTTTTCGAAACGGGTTAGTCTATGATTTTGGTCAAAAAGTTGACGTTTTTTTTATCTTTTGTGTCTATTAAGTAATGATCCGGGTAAGGTGGGTAGCAGTTTCTTTTGTTATGCGGCAACGGTGCTTTCCCCACATAGGAAAGTTCTCAATTTTACACAGAGAATGCATAAATCTACATGAAGGCCGTTTACGCAATAAAATGCATTTACACTCCACTTTGAAAGGGTGTTTGTTTGTGTTAAAAGATTTTGACCAATCACAAGAGTTGAAAACAATAGCCAAGAAAAGTTTACAATTTTACATGTTCCCCACATAGGATTTCTTTGTTATTCAAACTGAGACCAGATTTTGTTATATGGAACATGGTTGGAAAGTAAGGATGAATATATGTACCGCTTTATGAAGTTTGGTTAACTTTTGCTGTTTAAGTCAATCAGAAGTAAGTACAGACAATAGAAAAGTTACCACCTTTTTTGCATTCCAACATGTTCGTTGCCGTTGTTGCTATCGTTCTTATCTAGACCGTTTCTTAAACATAGATCAAGAAAGAGTGTTTGCTGACGTTGTGAATAGAAAAGAAGCCTTTCAATACTATAAGAACATCTGTTTATGAAGAACGCAAAATTCGCTTTTATCCAGAGGGGTAAGTCCATCGTTTTCGTCAAAAAGTTGAGACTTATTCAACTACTAGTGTTATGGAAAATAAACCAAGAAAAAGTCTCTAAAATGTGCTAGTTATAAAAAAGTTTATCTGTAACCCGCTGTAAGGTCTTTTAACCCCCTGTGACCCCCTCTAACCCCTTGTAACTCCATGTAACAGATCGTGAAACAGATTGCGAAAAAACGATTTTTGACTTTCTGGACTATGAAAACATTGGTTTAAAAAACCCGCAGAATTCGCATTGTTTCAAAGGGTTAGTCCATGGTTTTGGAAAAAAATTTAAGAGTTTGCCCACTTTTCGTTTTATGCAAACTGACACCGAGAAAAAGTAATTTGATGACGTTCTTGTTAGAAAACAAGCCTTTCTGGGCCCAGTTGTTCGAAGGCCGGTTAGCACTTAACCCGGGGTTAAATTTAACCTGGGTTTCTTTTTCTTGTGTTCAAAAGCATTTTCTCGGATAATTTTCTGTGCTATTTTTAGAGCTTCCAATCATCAACTTGTAGACAAAAAGAACTAAAATTGAAATACCTTTTAAGCTTTCATATCTGAATTCAAATCTAGCGCTAACCCTGGGTTATCTTAACCCAGCTTTGAACATTTCGGCCCTGGACAATAGAAACATGGGTTTAAGAAAACCACAAAATTGGCACTTTTCCAGTGGGGTTAGTCCGTGATTTTGGTCAAAAAGTTGAAGTTTTTTCATCTTTTGTGAGTTATCATAAATAGATCGAGAAAAAGTGTTTGGTGACGTTCTGGATAGAAAAGAAGCCTTTCAAGGCTATTAGAACATCTGTATTGTCGCCTAGGATACCGCATTGTATGAAAAAACCCTGCCTTGACAATGTTTGTGTAAATCTACCTTTTATTTTCTTTTTTCTCTCTTTTTATCATTTTTCTTTACTTTCCGTTTTGTTTAATTTTTCTCCCTTTTTGGTTATAAAATATAACTAATATTTCCTAAAAATAAATTTAAAAAGAAAATAAACTATAATACAAACTAAAATAATAATAATTTGAAAAAAGTAATCGATTTTTTTTAAAAATGGACAAATGAAAAATTAAAGAATTGAAAATAAAAATAATAACAATAATAAAAATTTATCCATGGCCTATCGTTACCATAGGTTCTCTTTTTATGTTCTTTTTTGTTTCAGTGAAAAAAACGGTCATGGTTTTAGACTGTTCACATTCCCCTATTTTTTCGCGAGATCGTTTAGATATACCGCGTCTTACCGTCACGGCTATCTTGATTTTCAAATGTACCGAGGGGGCGGGCGTCGGGGATTATAGCTCTAGCCCCCTAAGTAGTTTTGACACTCATGCAAGATGGCAGCCCGTAACACGCAAAGTGCTCGATCTCGATGATCTTACGGAAAAATAGAGGACTGTGAACAGTCTAGGTCTATGTTGTCATACTTTTTTTCAACGAAAAAAAAAAAGAAAGAAAACGGTCATGCCCTAGCGTTGCCATAGACCAGCATGCCTTTAGGGTGTCCTATTCAAGATGGCGACAACAACGATTGTCACTGAAGACGAAGAGGTTGAGGTCGATCAGTTGAGATCGCCGTTTACGGATGCATTGATACTTGTAGCCGAAAAATGCTTTGGGTAAAGGTTTACCCAAAGCAAAGCATCAACGATAGCGAGCAAGCTTAGGCTGGATAAAGGATCAGAAACAGGAGTGATGGCTTTAATGCACTCCTTTCTCCAACAGCATCATGGGGACATGGATCCAGTCTGAGACAGTCATGCATGGGCCATCAACTTCCAATCAAGTATGTGTACTTTTTTATGTGATGCAGTGTTTTGCTAGCACCAAAGTACTTTAATATTCTAACTTTAAACGTTTGCAGAAATGCCCTACCTTTTTTCTTGGTAATTAAAAAATTATTGAAACTCCATCAGGACATGATGAAATTCTAAACCTACAAGGTTCCTTGATTTATACATTCTTATTAGGGAACTACTTAAAGTTCCCTGTTTAAGGCTTGTCTTAAGTTCAAAGAGCATCCAAAAGTCAAGTAAAATAGGGTTTGGTTGGTGAGCTGTTGGCATTTACGAGCTGTGTGAGCTGAGCAGCATTGCTGTAGCTGGGAATGAGTATAACATTTGTTCACTGCTTGAGCCATAAAATAACAAAGACAAGAAAAGATACAGTTTGAACAAGGTGGCTGGATAGTAGTGTTCAGTTGGGCTGTGTATAAAAATGGGACGGGGACATTAAGACGCGTCCCGTACGAAACGAGCAGTGCTGCTGCTGCAGAATGGCTTCAAGAAGTGCTACAAAAGAGCTGTAAAAGCCCTGGGCTGCAGCAGCCGCAAATTTTGGCTGCAGTGGAAAGCCCTTTGACAGCGATAAACAGCACTTTTGCAGCGGTGCAGAAAATTCCCGAGTCACGATCTGCGCTGCAAAGTGGCAGCAAAGTGGCTTCGAAAAAACAAAGAATGTTGTTACCGGTAATGGCCTACCACTCGTTAGTACAAAAAAAAGAAATGCAGGCTCCAATAATACAATACCGGTATATAATATAACATATCTAATATGCATCAACAGTAATGCATAATGATGAGTAGCCACGGCTGCCATCACTCTGTTATTTTTGTTCTGTTTTTCCTTTATTTTGGTTCCACTGGTTTTCCAATTGTTATCAAGCTATTTCTAACCTCTGGGAGTACAACTTGGAACGATTTCTCTTCCAGAACGACCATCACTTTCGCTAAAAATCCTGATTTTGAAATCAGATTGGAGCTGAATTCGCCTTTTGAATTTTGTACTGCTTATTCTACCAACAATAGAGCAGATTCCTTGCATTGCAAGCTATTGTCATACCGGCAGAATTGGAATGATGCAAAGATCTATTCAAGCATTCAAGTTGCTATTTTAACATTTGTGCGGAAATTCAAGTGTGGCATATTGTGGCATATTACTCAAATTCATCCGCGACATTTCATTGCATGCTGGAAGGCGACTTGGTGTTAAATAATGATGACCAATCAACCATCTCAAGTCATTGTTCTCATGGGTGCTGGGCTGCATTGTCTTCATGGTCAGCAGTCTTTTCAATTGCGCCAAATGTCAATCGATTGCTTTTTCAGAACACCTCACACGGGATACCTGTCCACACCACAAGCATTTTTCGGCGTAATTATTATTGTTCTTATATGAGTGCCAATTTAACTAATCTTCGCTCTCTTAACCATGTTAGCCAAGTTCCCAATTCGCAGTTCTGCAAGAACTTTACTTCATGCCTGTTTAATGCTAGATCAGTCTGCAACAAAACTCTGGTTATGTTGTTGATCATGCGGTTGATTTGTTGGGTATCACAGAAACATGGTTGCATCTGAAGGGAGATAATGTTACTATTGGAGAGCTCTGCCTCAGTGGTTACCATTTTGTTCATACCGTAAATCCTCTATTAAGCCCCCCAGGGGGATTATTTTTTTTCAAGCACTTTTGAGGGGGGGCTTAATAGAGAGGGGGGGGCTTATTTAATTTAGCGAAACACATCACCTGTAGCAAAAATACCTTGGTATGAGACAGAGTAGACTTACGCATTGTACAATTAAAGTCACTGTCAAAAGTATTTAATTCACTTGTGGGAGCCTAAAAGTAACAAAAACAAAATTCTTATTCTTCAAAAATGTGCTTTCGACCTCATGTTCTTCGGTAATTTTTATGAATAAACCATAACTGATCAGTCCACATTAATCGTTAATTTTTTTGTGAAGAATAAGGATTGGAGGAGGGGGGGGGGCTTAATAGAGAGGGGGGGCTTACTAACTTTCCTCCTCTGAAAAGGGGGGGCTTATTATTTTGAGAGGGGGGGCTTAAGGTATCTGCACAGGCAAATTTTGCACATTTTTGCATCATTTTTAGTGGTTGTTTTATGGATAATATCTATATGTCACTACATTGACAGTGTTCCTCAGTTCTTGAGGAACTAGAATATATCAAAATAAACTATGTTATGTCACCCAAAAGGTGTTAATTTAATTACCCCCTAGGGTGGCACGGAAAGAGAAAAATCAAAATTTCAGAAGAATCCTTAGAGTTATTGTTAAAAAAGAAATGTAACACAAATAAGGACGTAAGATAGAATAATTCTGTGTTTGACCACGACACAGCTCCAATTAATCCAGCCTCTAGGGCACAATTTGCTATTTTGTAATTTGACCCATATTTTGACATCAATAACTCAGCGGTACGGCAATTCTAACCTTTAGTCAAACACAGATCTGTTCATTAACATGCTGTTTGTGTATTTGCCAAATTTCACGAAGTAATAATGATCCATTCCTCCAAAAAACTGGTTCCCGTAAGTCAAGGTAAATCGGTCACGCGGTAATTAACGCTTTTCCAGTGTGAAAAAGCTTATTTTCTTCTCAAAATCAACTGTTTTTCCTCGATACTACCATCACAGACCTTCTTGCCCGCCATTTTGAATCACCGCTGTGTAAAATGCTCGTGGAAGCCTAAGAAAATGCCAAATGACCTCTCTATAGCCCCCTTGGATTTTGATACGTGACCAGTTGCTAGGTGTGACTCATTTCCGGAAGATGCGTTACTCAGTGTCAGTTTTAATGCAGTGAAGCGCGTCGAAGTATGAAGATTGAAGAAGAGTTTTATTCAAAATTGAAAAGAATTGCTTCTGTAAAGTGAAAGAAATTGGCAGAAAAACAGACCAGAGGATTAGGGGCCAAGAAAACGTTTTACTCTCCTGGCAAAATTGTCAGAAAATATCAGGTGAGAAGACACACCGATGTAATGTAAATTTAAAGCAATAATAAGCCCTGGAAAACGGAGTGTATTTCAAGAACATAACAAATTTTGACAAGAAGCAAGTAATATTAGTCATCACAGCTCTAATAGAAGCAAGAAAAATCAAGTTGGACACACAGCGGCTGTAGTTTGTCAATGAATCCAAGCAGTGAATAGATTTTGTTCAGCGCATCAATAGAACTTGATGCTGGAAAGAGGAGTCAAATTGCGCTCCTGCCGTCCTTTTCCTTAGTAACGGAAATGAAAATTTTTCTTTAACTTCCGGTAAATCAGTCAACTTTTGAGTAGATTTTCTCTTAAATGCCAAGGTATATTCAAAAAAGAACACCAGATATGCATATTACATCATCTGAACTTACTGTAGAAAGATTTTGAGGGCAAAATAAAATGTTGAAAATTTGCCTGTGCAAATACCTTAATAGAGGATTTACGGTACTCTAAGACTGGTTGGGACTGGTGGAGGTGTGGGACTTCTCTACAAACAAGGCTTTTGTACTAAGACATTAATGTGTCAGCATTCTTTTAGATCATTTGAATGTATGGACGTTACATTTTATAAATCGTAAATCTATCTGTGCTTTGGTAGTGTATCGTCTATCAGGGACTGGTGCTGTGATTGGCTTGTTCTTTAAGGAGTTTTCTAGTTTGCTGGAAGAAGTTGTTGTTTGCTCAGAGGAGCTGCTCATCATTGGCGACTTTAACTTCCACATGGACGATACAGCTGACAGATATGCGGCACAGTTTGGCAGTTTATTGGAGTTGTTTAACCTGAAACAACATGTGACTGTTCCCACCCATAGGAGTGGTCATATTTTAGACCTTGTTATCTCAAGGAAGGATGCAGAGGCTTTGAAAGTCAATGGACTTGTTGTAATGGAGCAGTTAATTTCTGACCATAAAGCTATTTGCTTTCAGCTGAATCTTTAGAAACCGCTCAATGAACGAAAGTCTGTTGTTAGCCGCCGGCTCAGGAACTTTGATTTTGAGGCTTTTTTTTAATAAGATGATCATCTCTTCAGGCCTGCGAGCAGATGTCACTGATCTCTCCCTGGAGTTGATGGTTGACAGGTATGATAACGTCTTGCGTGATACCATGGACATATCGGCTCCGGTGAAATCTCAGACCATCGTCCTTCGTCCAAACGGCCCCTGGTATAAGTATAAGAGGAAGAGGTGCATGTTAAAGTGCAGGTGGCGCTGTAGCCGTCTTGAGTCCGACAGATTAAGCTACATAGAGCAATGTAGTGTTGTGAATACAATGCTATACAAAGCCAAGGAATTCTATTATTCATTGGTTATCAGGGACAATGCCCATGACACCAGACTTCTCTTTCGATCTATAGATACACTACTGCAAAAGCAAACTGAGAAGCATTATCCCTCTGCAGATAATGATCAACAACTTGCTAATGATTTTGCAGATTTTTTCCCTGCCAAGATAGAAAGGATTCGTGAAGAGCTTTCACTTAGGAAAAGTGGACTTGTTCACTCCCCTGGTGTCGCCAAGCCTGCATGCCTGTCATGGTTAAGTGAGTTTGATTTGGTCACTGATGATGACGTCTTGAAACTGATCAGAGGTTCCACTATCAATGCTTGTAAACTTGACCCCTACCAGCATGCGAAGTTGCTATTCGGCTCTTGTCCCGGTATTCAAAACGGTAATCCATCTGTTGCTGTCGACTGGATAGACGCCAGAGGATCTTAAGATTGCTTTGTTGCATCCATTACTGAAGACACTGAATGCTGACTGTGAGCAATTTTCCAACTTCCGCTCGGTGTCAAAATTGCTATAGAAGACTGTATTTGTGCCGTTGAATAATTATCTTACTGTTAATGGCTTGCACGAAAGTTTTCAATCTGTGTACAAAGCGCACCACAGTACAGAGACCGCACTGCTAACGATCATGGATGACATCTTACTGTCACTGGACAGGGGGGACAATGTGTTCCTATTGTTACTAGACTTGTCAGCAGCATTTGACACAGTTAATCATTCTTTGCTACTTTTGCGTCTGGAGAACTCATTTGGCATCATGGGAACTGTTCTGCAGTGGTTTCATTCTTATCTGACTGGCTGATCTCAGTTTGTCGAAATTAATGATACAAAATCGTCCGTAAGGGATCTGACTGTGGGCATTCCGCAGGGCTCTGTTCTAGGTCCCATTTTGTATCTATTGTACACTGTGCACCATTTGCTGAGATAATACGAAGTCATGGTCTCGTTTATCATTTCTATGCTGATTATACTCAGCTCTACATGTCGTTCAAGGTTGTGATGTCGATGTTGCAAGGTTGCGCGTAGAGAACTGTGGTGCTGATATATGTCGTTGGATGGACGTAAACGAGCTGAAACTCAATCACGACAAAACAGAAATTATGCTTATTTACTCAAAGTACCATACTCGTCCACCCTACAGCTACTTCAGTATCGGTAATGAGAGGCTGACAACCACTGCCAATGCTAGGAGTCTGGGAGTAGTACTTGATGACAACATGTTATTTGACATGCACGTCTCAGATATTTGCAGATCATCATTTAACCAGCTTAGGAACTTATCAAAGATGTAAATTATTTCATTTCAGCTTCTGTTTCATGCTTGTGATATGTAAATTATTTCATTTTCCCCTTTTTTTACATTGTAAAGTGCCATGAGCTCAGGATATGAGCGCTATATAAATAAAGTTATTGTTATTATTATTATTATTATTATTATTATTATTATTATTATTACTATTATATACTCACAAACTGCCAAAACTGTGTTCAGCCACCTTAAATGTTTATTCACAATGGTTAGATTTCAGTTAATGTTTTCCTTATTACTATTCTTAATTTTTTTATGTACTTTTTTAAAATGAGTCTTCGATGGACTTCATGGCCTGCTCGCTTGCATTTTATACACACTCCTGGGAGGTACTCAACAAACTTTCATACGGGGAGGCTCCACTCTGATGTCGAATCCGTAACCCTTTAATATCAACCCCTCCCTTGGAATCCTTTTTTGACTCGCCCCAACTCTCGGTCCGTCGAAAGTAAAAAAAAATACGCCCACTTTGCAGGCTGAACACTCCACAAGTTCGCTGAAAGTGTTCATTTGCAATTTTTGTTTATCCCGCAACGCCTCCTTTCATGACTAGGCACCATGAGTTTTTCCCCCGTGTCTGCCATTTGTGAATATGGTGCATGGTTCTAAACAGATAAGGGGAACCTAGACTCTTTAAGGTTAATATATGCTTCTGTCTGTGCCCAGCCATACCTTAATTTATTTTACTGTACTTATATTTAAAAACCATATCTGGGTAGGTCTCGGTCCAGGCCCCTATAGCTTTCAGCTGGACTCGAGCTCGTACCCAGGGTTTTCTCGTTTTTTCCAATATGGCAGCTTATTGGAATATTTAGTCCAGCTTGAATTCTACCTATCAAAAGGGAAATGCAAAATTGTAAAAGGGTGCTTTATGGCTTAGAAACGTGTCAGTCACTCACTTTATATATTATTTTCAATAATTTCTTACTAGGTACTTAACGCAAATTTGGTGTCCAGTTTAGCACCAGAGCGACAACTACCCAGACTGTGTAAACAAGGTAAGAGCATTAAAATTAAGCTGACATATAACCAGCAAAGGACAGATGAATGCACCATGAATGAATGAATTTAAGGAGAAAGTTAATAAGCGCCCCCTCTCTTTTAAGCCCCCCTACCCAGGGTTGTCAAAATGCGCCGGCGACCGGCGCTATCGCCGGCTACTCTGAGGTTTTCGCCGGCTGTAAATTGCTGGAGAAAAGGGAAAAATAGAGGATTAAAAAAAAGTTGTAAAGTAGAAAATAGAATAGAAAAAGAAATTGTTTTCATCATGTCCTGAATGTTCTTTTTCATGATTTTGAAACGTGTTTTCTAATCTGCTTCCGATTACTTCTTTCTGTAGCCGTAATAGCGGAGCTCTCGCGCGCGAAGCGCGCAGCGGAGCACCATGGGTAACAAAATGTGGTAAACTACCCATCCGAGAAAATTTGGTAATCACGTGACCGTACACCGACCGCCCGCCCGACCGTCCGTCCGCACCACAGGCATACCAATGTTTACTCTCACACTTTCTAGCTACTTTGGGAGCCCAGGAGAAAGCTGATTGCACATCAATGGGCATCAACGTCGTCATCAATTGACAGCTGTCAAAACAGGGTATCCGCTGACCAGTATCACCTGACCGTATCGCGGGCTCAGGTGTCGACCCATCAAGGTCGAGTATTTTTTTGAAGTTATCCGCTGAAAATTTACTCGTTTTGAAATGATCGCAGGCTCACGCTTACTTTTTTTAATTTTTAATTCACATCAAATATGTTGTGTTTATGTCAGTATCGCCCAGCACTATAACGATTTTGATTTCAAACTGACCGCAGACGCAAAAATTCAGCCAGTTTTTTTTAAATACAGGCGGGGAAGACCTTTTCTAACCATGGTCATGTGTTGGTCACGCTCCACGTCCAATTTTTATGCTCTGATTGGTTAAAATTTGACAGGTGAGTTCATGCGTAAAATTTATGCAGCATCTTGAAAGTTGTTTACTTTGACAGCTGAAGCTGACAGAGTTTTGAGTCAACTTGTGATGTTTTTAACTGTCTTTTTCCACTGGATGTAAAAAATGAAATACAGCTGCTATCAAGAGTGTTCTCTTATTCATGGCTGGTTTGCTTATTGGGTTTTTGGTTGAGAATGCGTCGCTTGTCAAAGCCGATAATCCGATTTCGGTTGGCATCGTTTTTGTTTTTCACCTTGCTGGATCCGTACGAGAATTATAAAGGCTCAAGCGATCCTTGCCTTTCTTGCTCGCTTTCAGGAGCTGCATCTCAAAATATGGTAAGCCTGAGTAATTATTGTATTTATATCTAATTTCATGAAGTCCAGTGGCACAGTTTATGAAGCTAGTTTATGCACGTTTGTATTAAGATTTGACTGAGACACTGATCTGACCTAGTATGAGGTTTGATATAAGCTTAAGCTTACAGAACTTTAAAAAGCCTTTAGTCGATATTAATTCACCGTAAATGGAACGAAAAAATTTCCGAAGAATATTTAGTTATAATTTTGGCTGTACTTGGCTGTAGAAAGAAAGTTTTGAGCGATTTTCTTGTCGTGAGTTCATCTTTGAAAAAAGGAAACACCGGGAAACCGGCGGCTTAAAACATAACCTTAATCTTTAAGCTTACTAGTGAAGACTTGAGGATTCTTAGAGACACCTAAATACTCATTTGTTTTCGTGAATGAAAATTGTTGTCTCTGTAAATGTTCTACCGAATTATATTTCTTTATTGATTGTCGGTAGTCTCAAAAGTGTAATTTTCATCGCTTTGCCGTTTGTTTTCAGGTGTTCATAAACATCGCTTGTAGGAGTACTCAAAATGCCAAGCGTATCAAACGCTTTTTAAGATTACACATGGTTATAAAACCGTTAATAAAAAATAGACTCAATAAATTCTTTATCACGTTGAAGCGTGACTCTTTTAAAATTTCTTGGCAAATTTGGCGCTTGTCAAAAGTTAGAACCGGCTGGCCGTATAGGTGATTTTGGACATTTTTTGAACGTTTTCGCTAATTAAAAGTCCACGCGTGCTTCGATGGTCCTGAGCATTGAATGAATGCAATTTTTCTTGAAAAATTGTGAAATACTGCATTTTGTACGAGGTCTGCATGATAAAAACAGCGCCTCATAGTACTCTTTCTCCTCAGATGTGGTGTTTAAAAAAAAATAAAAGAATGGTTTGCACGCACCCAGATTTATTGGCAAGAATTTGTACGCTTGTCGAACGCAAACAATTCGGCCTGATTTGTTTTCCAAGAATTTGTTTTCCACGCCTTATCTACTGTGATCAAGAGCCATTATTGCTCTTAAATGTGACCGAAGACTATTTTTTTGGTGTACAAATAAGGCTATATTAACTCGATACAAGAATTTTTTCACTCCAAAATAACTTGGCTTTTCCCTCAAAGGTCACATGTATGTCTTTCAAACGTTTGAGGCTAGAACGCGAGCAAATCAGGCAGATATTACTGGACTTGGAGCGATTGACCTCTGACACGAGTTTCAAATTAGAAAATATGTTTTTAAAGCGAGCGGAACGAGATTTTCGGGTCGCGAGGCGGCCCAGCTAGCGATAAAATCGCGATAAGTCTTCGAACCGCGAGCCAAATTTTTATATAAGACGAAAGACTTCTTCGAAAGTGTAAAATATTACTTGAGAATATAAACAACAAATCTCTGTCGGCGGTGCGGTCCGGTAGGAAATCTTGTCGAGTCAATTTGACAGTTCTATTGTACTTTGAAGAAAAAACAGATGACGCTCGCGCGTGCGCATAATCGGGACACTGTCCCTTTAAGTTAACTGATTTGAGGAATACAAAATTATTGTTTGATTTAAGTTATAAATTTATTAATGGGAGCTTCGCTTTTAGCTGTGGCTAAATCTATATATTATGATACCACGAAGCGAATAAAAATAGCGTTGATGCATGCGATGGGTTTGTTTACATAGTCTTTAAAATAATCCTTCGTTGACAATGAAGAATAAAAGACACGCGAAAGCTTTCGAGTGGTTTTCGCACTCATCTGGTACGAGTTTGCGTTTGAAATCGAATCAAATGTAATACGATGTATTAAATTGGCTGACAAACATGGCGCATTCGAAAACGTTGGTTAATTTGTCAGACGTGTAGAATATGGCAGGCCAAATGTAGCAATATTCAATTCGCTTAATTTTATATGTAGTTTTGTATTATGTGTTCAACTATGCGTTTAATATTCAACTTATATTCAACATTCAACGCGTTATTCAATATTCCAATTCGCATTCAACATTCAACTATTCATTTTATATTCAATTCCTTATTCACCCATTCAATTATCTATTCAACAATTTCAACCATTTATTCAGCATTCGACTTTAATATTTAAAACATTCAACTATTCATTCAACATTCAACTTTAATTCAACATTCAACTCTTTTGAGCCCTCACTACTTCTGGTCAGTGACACAGATCATTGCTTGCTACGGAAATAGAAGGTTATGAAGATGACACAAGGCTCCACTTCGATGGGGAGTCTGACTTTCCAAGGTTTCTTGACTCGGTTCTTCAAAGAACTGACCAGATTTCCCAGACGAAAGTGGATGAGGAAATTGTGGAGCAGCATATTGTCGTTGTCGATCAAACGGTGCGTTTGCTTCGTATACCCAGGTATACCCCGGTATACCCCGAGACAGCAGTTCGAATATTAACGCCTATGAAAAAGAAACATTAGATAATCTCTCACCAGCGTGAGAGATTTTACCCGTGTTTTCACAATTCTTGTGAATTCTTATCGTTCCATTCTATCCCTGACCAGATTTAGGGCGTGAATATAAAGATCGATACCCAGATGAGTGGACTGTGTTAGAGGGTCAACAACATCTAACACATAGCACTCTATTGAATGCCTTTTATCTAAAGAAATTGGTTCGACAACAACGTTGTTATCTTCTTCTGAAGGAGAGGGGCCCTCTGGGTCATACCCATACAATAATATTATTGTGGTGGGAGACGGTTGCTCTGGCTAAACATTGCTGCAGGGCTGATCGACATCACTGAACGCTGATAAGAGATTATCTAAGGTTTCTTTGTCATAGGCATTAATATTCGAACTGCTGTCTTGGGGTATACCTGGGTATACGAAGCAAACGGACCGTTCGATCGACAACGACAATATGCTGCTTCACAATTTCCTCATCCACTTTCATCTGGGAAATCTGGTCAGTTCTTTGAAGAACCGAGTCAAGAAACCTTGGAAAGTCAGACTCCCCATCGAAGTGGAGCCTTGTGTCATCTTCATAACCTTCTATTTCCGTAGCTGGCATTCTAGCCGCCGCCGCCATGTTTTTAACAAGCAATGATCTGTGTCACTGACCAGAAGTAGTGAGGGCTCAAAAGAGTTGAATAAATAGTTGAATGTTGAATGAATAGTTGAATGTTGAATTAAAGTTGAATGTTGAATGAATAGTTGAATGTTTTAAAAATTAAAGTCGAATGCTGAATAAATGGTTGAAATTGTTGAATAGATAATTGAATGGGTGAATAAGGAATTGAATATAAAATGAATAGTTGAATGTTGAATGCGAATTTGAATATTGAATAACGCGTTGAATGTTGAATATAAGTTGAATATTAAACGCATAGTTGAACACATAATACAAAACTACATATAAAATTAAGCGAATTGAATATTGCTACATTTGGCTTGCCATAGTAGAACATCATTTTCTTTTCTTTCATGGATTGATGCCAATAAAAGAGTCGTGCATGATACATGTGTAGAAATAAAATTTGTTGTGATGTATCTTCCAAGGAAAGTTGTCTGAAACTTCGTTCTTATACAGAAAATCGCCCGTAAGAAAAGTATTTCTAATTCTACATCAAAGTTGCGCACTTGCCGATAACGCAATGCAGTCAATAGCCTGAATTTCATCCGATTACTTCGAGTCGTTATTACTCCCTCAGTAACGTCTGAATCGACCGGCCGTTAATGTCGTCCAGTGACGTCACTATCCTTGACCTTTCCTTTAATTCATGCAAAAAGTAAAACACGATTTTCAAGTGGCAAACCGAGAAATATCGTTTGGAAATGTCTCCATGATACAGAAGTGCTTTATTTTTTTCGATCGTAATTCATGTTTAACTTTCAAACTATCAACTGCATGCAGTACAACACTGAACCGGTTGTACTAAATTCTATAATCATGATCAAACTCGGTCGCAATCACGCAATGAAATAAACACACACACGGAACACTTAGTTCAAAAACACAATGATTTGCTTTAATTGAAAAGAAGCTATTTGGTCCTTAACGAAGAAAAAAAAACAAGGAGACAAGAAAGAAAAGCTGACAGAATCATTACACTTGACGGTAAAAATAGCAAGAAGGCCGAATTATAACATTGATCTCAGAAAACTTCGCGTAAACAAAACCACCGGCCGCCGAAACCACAAAGCGGCTCTAGATGAAAAACCTACCGACTCTCCGCAATGATCCTTCATTCGCAGTTCAATATCACGGCATTTCAGTTTCGAAGACAAGGGCAATTTTGCTTTTTAAGAAAAAGATTAAGCTTATCGAAATGTTTGAACTAAACGAAAGGATGCCAGGGATGTGATCCACTGAAAATCAAGCGACAATCCCGCTAAAATTTTTCATAATTATATATATCAACCAATCAAAATCACTACCCGGTTTTCGGGTAGTGAGTGACGTCACTGGACGGCATTAACGGCCGGTCGATTCAGACGTTGTTGAGAGGAGAAAACGACTCGAAGCAATCGGATGAATTTCAGGCTATGCAGCCAAAGGCAACAAATAAAAATTCCCGCTCTTGGTATCCTATTACACTTGCTCAATCCACATGTGGTCTTGGGAAACTTGTATATTCGGAATTTGTATGAGAAAATGGCTAAACGACAGTCCTCTCTGGTCAACCTTTTTAGCAAAAGAGCAAGAAGTGAAGGTGAGTTTGTTGACCAACAGTAAGTTTTTTCTTCCCGGTGATTTTCGTCTGTTTTTTCTTTGCTTTGCGTGACGGCGGCATTGCTGACGGTAATTTTGTCACTCTTAATCTGTTATCATTAAAAAAATCTGAGAAATAGTAAACATTATTATTGTAAACAAACAAATATGGACCTAACATGTACTAGGATATGGCATCTAAGAGAATAATGAAATGGGGAATAAAAAAAAATTGATGATGTTCATTCAAAATACTCAGGATTGTTAGCATTGCTCTCGGGAGAGCCAATTTCAGCTAGCGCGAAAACCTCAAATCCGTTTTGCTTCCGGGGGCTTCGCCCCCTGGACCCCAAACGGGGCGCTGCCCCTGTACCCCGCTGGGGGCCTAGGCGGCCCCCAGACCCCTCGCCTCCTGGGTGGCCTCCGGCCCCCAGTGCCGCCTGCTCACTTTCGTTCTCCGGCTACTTCAAATCATTTTGACAACCCTGCCTACCCCTCACCCTTACCATTCTTCACTTGACTGTGTTTATCAATCACGACTGTAAGACTTCATGTGGACTGATACAGGATGATTTATTCACCAACTGGCAGTTTGGATCTCTTATTGATCCTTGGCTGCGTGACCTCCAACTTCTCGTACTTGTGGTTTTCCACTTTGTATTCTAGTTCTTTTGGGATGACTGAAACCATTGTCTTTGCTAAACAAAATAAGACCCCCATCTCAAATATGCCCCCGGGTCTATTTAGCCCTACCCCCTCCCCCCCCAATTGTGATTGAAATAAATAAGACCCTGGGGGGGGGGGGTGGGGGCTTAATGCTTAATAGAGGATTTCGGTACTTGACTAAACACCTTTGACCCCAGTTGTTCAAAAGGTGGATAGCTCTATCCACCGGATAAATCTCTATCCAGTGGATAGTGCAATACTTAATACTAATACTTATCTTCTGGATAGAGATTACTCTGATGGATAGTGCTACCCAGCTTTTGAAAAACTGGGGCCTGTAAGATTAAAATTTAATAACAAAATGGTTGTAAAGTATTGGATAATTTTTTTGGTTTCTAGATACTAGGGGAATTATGGTCTTATTGTACACTAGTATACTTTTCCTCTGTTTTTTTGCCTGTTGATTACTTGTTAAACGAAGGAGTGTGTACCACTCTCGAAACATGTTTTGCGTCAGGGAACAGAGAAACGTAGGGATACCACTCTTAGGGCCTGGTCAAAAAGTATGGGGGTGGGCCGGAGCAGAGAGGGGGGGGGGGGGTCATGAGGTTTTGAGCCTTGTGGAAGGGGTGGGTCATGCAATTTTCAGCTACCCTTAGGGGGTGGGCCACCCTATTTTATTACATAGATAGGCACACTATACTGATACTAACAAGACAGTTGACCACACTTGATATATAAAACACAGCCAGCTGGAATTATTGCTAAAATACTCACAAACCTGTTGTGTGAGAAAATACAAGAGGTGACAGGCCACGCATCTATACCTGCCTGAAACCCTTTGTTAACCTTTTTTTTTTTGCTCTAATGAGCATGCCCTTTAATGATTTTCCTTTCTTGTAAGGAAATGATAGGTGGTTCTTTAAAAATTTAGCGAAGGTATGGTTGGTCTTGTATAAGATTTCACTTTTTCATTCAAGCCTCCTTTATAGTAGACACTGAGGGTTGGCATTGTGTCACGAATGGCAATATTTATTTTTCCTCCTTGTTGTTTTGTTTTAGGAGTTTAGACTTTTTATTTCTGATGGTAGGTTTTCTATCAAAGTTTGTGGGTAGCCTCTATCCATCAAGCGTTTCAGCTGAAATTTGAATTAGTTTCTTCAAAGGTTGTTTCTGAGCTTTTTCGTAGGATTCTCAAGGCTTCTTCTTTGACAAATCCTTTTTTTGTGTGTGCAGGAAGGTTTCCGTCTGTTTAAAGTGTGTCTTTGCATCAAGGATAGATTTTTCCTTGAATCTTGTGCCCTTGTATACAACAGTGTCTAAAAACACAGTCTCAGTGTCAAATGTTTCGGCCGTGAATTTAATAGTTGGGTGATGTAAGTTTGCTGGTTCAATGAAGGCCTCGATGTCTGTTATGTCCTATAGGAACAAGATCGTCTATGTAGCATTTCTAAACTGTTGGTTTAAAGACCGTTTTGTTGTCGGTTTTGTTTCAAATATATGCCATAAAAATGTTGGCAAAGAAAACTGCTGTCTTTGTGTCCATTGCAGTTTCATGGGTTTGTAGGTAGTGCTTTCCATTGAAGTGCGAGAAATTTTCTTTGAGGATGAATTTAAGCATTTCCGGCAAGTAATGTGTAGGAATAGGTTGTCTTTGTAGAAATTTTCATATGCTTTACAGATAATTTTAATACCCTCGTTTTGCGGTATATTTGTGTCAACACTCATAACGTCCATCGAAACAAGAACTGTTCGGCTTTTCACATTTGTCTTTTCAAACAAAGGTATGATTTCTGTGATTTTGATAATTGGTTGTAGCAATGTATCAAGACATTTTTTCACGCAAGGTTTTATTGGATTATTAAGAGGAAACCAAAAATCCATGTTTTGATACTAGGGGATGGGTCATCTAATTTCCAACCTTACTTTGGGGGTGGGTCAGTCATTTTTGTACCGAAGGGTAAGGGTGGGGCATGTATTTTTTATCAACCACATTTCCAAATTATCCGGCCAACCCTCCCCCCCTCCCCCCCTCTCCGTACTTTATTTCCAGTCCCTTATTGAGATACTCTTCGAATCGCACACTGATACTGGCCAGTAGAAAAAAATGACAAACTTTTCCAACTGGAAACTCATTCTGAAAACAAAAATGATGAGATATCCTCTAAGTAAATAAATAAATAACGATTTCAAGGTAGCCCATCCACATAGTTCTTCTTTGTCTACCTGATTCCTGGTCGAATTGGAATTTGGAAATGTTAGTTTTTGAGGAGAGGGGAAAACCAGAGTACCCGGAGAAAAACCTTCGTGGCAAGGGAGAGAACCAACAACAAACTCAACCCACATACTTGGCGTCGACGCCGGGATTTGAACCCGGGCCACATTGGTCGGAGGCGAGTGGTTTCACCTCTGCGCCACCCTTGCTCTAATTTCTAAACTTAAGAATGTGCAAACTTATACTGTCTTTTTTGACTTTTTGTCTCTACAGGTAATGGATGAGCGCAATTTCTTCCTAGATTTCTGCCCTTTGCATCTTCAGTGTCTGACCTGATATTGATTCAGAGTGGCCACAACACCAGACTCTGCACTCTTTGGGGATTGCTAAGTAAACGCTATTGATCATGATTCTTATTTTTCCAGTTTCAATTAAGATTCACATTTCTGCAATCTAAAATTATCAACGCGGACAACGGGAATCCTGGTTTGTTTTGGAACTTTTTTTTGTGGAAATTCGACGGGGTGTATAGGCGTTGAAACGTATTTTGCGTCAACCGCTGACACTCCAACCGATATTACACAAAAAATCAGGGAACAGAGAAACGTTGGGATACCAAAGTAAAATTATTAACTTGGGACAACGGGAATCCCAGTTTGTTTGGGAACTGATTTTTTGTGGAAATTCGACGGTGTGTATAGGCGTTGAGACGTATTTTGCGTAAACCGTTGACACTCCAACCGATATTGCACAAAAAATCAGGGAACAGAGAAACGTTGGGATACCAAAATAAAATTATTAACTTGAGACAACGGGAGTCCTGGTTTGTTTGGGAACTGATTTTTTGGGGAAATCCGACGGGGTGTATAGGCGTTGAGACGTATTTTGCGTAAACCGCTGACAATCCAACCGATATTACACAAAAAATCAGGGAACAGAGAAACGTTGGGATACCAAACTAAAATTATTAACTTGGGACAACGGGAATCCTGGTTTGTTTAGGAACTGATTTTTTGTGGAAATTCGACGGTGTGTATAGGCGTTGAGACGTATTTTGCGTAAACCGTTGACACTCCAACCGATATTGCACAAAAAATCAGGGAACAGAGAAACGTTGGGATACCAAACTAAAATTATTAACTTGAGACAACGGGAGTCCTGGTTTGTTTGGGAACTGATTTTTTGGGGAAATCCGACGGGGTGTATAGTCGTTGAGACGTATTTTGCGTAAACCGCTGACACTCCAACCGATATTACACAAAAAATCAGGGAACAGAGAAACGTTGGGATACCAAACTAAAATTATTAACTTGGGACAACGGGAATCCTGGTTTGTTTAGGAACTGATTTTTTGTGGAAATTCGACGGGGTGTATAGGCGTTGAGACGTATTTTGCGTTAACCGCTGACACTCCAATCGATATTACACAAAAAATCAGGGAACAGAAAAACGTTGGGATACCAAACTAAAATTATTAACTTGAGACAACGGGAATCCTGGTTTGTTTAGGAACTGATTTTTTGTGGAAATTCGACGGGGTGTATAGGCGTTGAGACGTATTTTGCGTTAACCGCTGACACTCCAACCGATATTACACAAAAAATCAGGGAACAGAAAAACGTTGGGATACCAAACTAAAATTATTAACTTGGGACAACGGGAATCCTGGTTTGTTTAGGAACTGATTTTTTGTGGAAATTCGACGGTGTGTATAGGCGTTGAGACGTATTTTGCGTTAACCGCTGACACTCCAACCGATATTACACAAAAAATCAGGGAACAGAGAAACGTAGGGATACCACTCTAATTCGGGTACTTTTCAAACTGGAAACTTATACTAACTTCTTAGTTTCTTCCAGGTGATGGTTGCACGCTTTGGGATTACCAAGCAAACTCTATTGATCGTGATTCTAGTTTTTCCGCTTTCTTTTTTAAAGAGAAGGCGATCCACGTTACTCCCATCTAAAATTATCAACGCGGACAACAGCAATCCTGGTTTCTCTTGTGATCTGATTGATTGTGGAAACTCGACGGAGTGTTTAGCCCTTGAGACGTATTTTGCGTCAGCTGTTGACACTGAAATCGTTATTACAGAAGACATCAGGGAACAGAGAAACGTAGGGATACCACTCTAATTGGGATGCTCTTCCAATCGCACTTTGATACAGGCAACAGAGTAATGTTGAGATTTACTATAATTAAAATGCTTTTCATCAAGATACTTCATAAAAGTCAAACTCATACTAACTTTTAGTGCCTTTTTATCTGCACAGGTATAACACAGTGACTGAACGGACTCTGCACTCTCTGTTTCTTATTTTTCCACTTTTAGTTTTTAAGCGAATTGCTCCAATCCAGATTTACCAGCGCGGACAAGTAAGTAATGTTCTCTAGTATTTTTCCCGTTATATTGTTATTGCCTTGCCTAATGTCGTTATAGAGCGAGAACAAGGTAGATTGTTATATTTCTTGACTTTCACTCCACTAAACAGGGACAGCCATTGGCTGATTCTTGGTCACATGACCTTGACTAAAAAAAATGTATCCCGATCGTGATACATTAAGTAGTGTACCCCGCCCGGGATACGTTACAACACGTGATCAAAGTATGGTGGAAAGTGGCGTTACAGAAGGCGGGAAAAACACTGCCAGTTTTCTTTTTGGTGAACTAACACAACAACACAAACATGAAGCCTCAAGCTAAAGCGCAACGATTTTTAAAGTTATCCCAGAAGGAAAACAGCAGCTAGTGGAGGAAAAAGATGCAGATAATATAAGGAAATTACTTTGTAAATCATTCATTCAGTGGTTTTGAGACTTAAATGTGTGTTCTTATAAGTACCGAGTCGACTGTTTTAATTCGCTCCGCTTAACCTTATTCTTTTGTTGCCGTTGCAGTACCTTAATTTAAAGTGAAAGTCTAGGAATATAACAAAACACTTAATTTCAGGTACCTCGGGAGACAAGTTAGTTTTGTTTTTCCTTGAGTCCTGATGTTTTCCGAGACGAAGTCGCCTCTCGGGAAAACAAAACTAACTGTTTCCCTCGGAATCTGACATTAAGTGTATAATGTTGCCCCCTTTTGGAGTGTTGATAAACCTTATTGATTTTTGAGCATTATTTCCAATTTATTCTTGCTGGGTCAAAAAGAAGACGTCCACAATTCTTTCCTAAAATTATTAGGAGGACAGTGGAAATCCTGAATTATGACGGGCCTCACACGACTCCCATTCGGCATTGGTTGAACTGTTGTATCTTCAAGTTGTCTAGTTTTGTCGGTACGAGTATGTCATAATAGGGCCATTTATACGAGGAAAAATAAGACGCGTCTTACATAAGACGCGTCTTAAATAAGACGCGAACTGTACCATTTATACGAGCATGTCTTATCTAATAAGATGCGTCTTAGCTAAGCCGCGTCTGATTTTAGACGAAATGTGCAGTTTATACGGAAAGTTCGCGTCTTATTTAAGACGCGTCTTATGTAAGACGCGTCTTTTTTTTCCTCGTATAAATGGCCCTAATATGTTAATAAGACTTTGTAGACCAGTCATCTATAAAAAATTTTTGTATCAAGATTTCCCTCAGCAACGGCTGGTTTTTCCTATGATGTCATTTCTCATTAAAATGTTTTTAAACAAAGCGAAGCAAATGCTTTTCCTTGGGTCTCTTTCTTGATTATCGGTGATTTCCAACAGATTTTTAGCTATCAGTTTATCTGAATAATCTCATACTAAGTCTTCGTTTAAAATTGTTGACACCATCTTCAATTGTTTTCTTAGAAGTGTTTTGTCTGAGTAATCTGAGTATAAATATTTGCAATTCCCTTTTGGAATAGCAACCTGGGGCCCGTTAAACTGTCATTTGAACTCACAAGTGCAGATGAGATGTGTACAATGTATATTATCGGCAATACAGCTTGTCAAATAAATTTTAGAGCTTATAATTGCTAAATTGTTATCTTAGATCCGGGATTGAGGTACAGTCTACAGAGTTATAACAGCTAATGGGTGATGCTTCCTCGTTCTATGAGGATCTGCAAAAATACAAGAGTAAGAAAATGGAAACGAAAGATAAACAAGAAAACAAGGACATCAGGAATACAAATATATAAATGGCAACTCCGAAGCAAAGTAGGTTTATGATTACGTTCATTGCTTAAAGATTTACAGATTTCGCCAAGAAAAAGTGCGGAAAAGCTTACTCAGTGTAAACTCTCTCAAAAGGAGGGCTTATTTTTCCAGTAACTGGAAAAGACCTTGGAGAAGAGGGCCCATTGGAGAGGAACGCTTAATAAATTGATTGTTCAAAAGAAGAGATTGGGACAGTTCTTAGCGAGATAATGGCCTTATTCCCCAAAGCATCAAGCTATCTCCTATAGCCGTACGTGTCTAGGGTCCTTCTTAAACTCTTAGCTGTTCCCAACAAACATGCAAGCTTGCCTTCCTTCCTTCCTTCCTTCCTTCCTTCCTTCCTTCCTTCCTTCCTTCCTTCCTTCCTTCCTTCCTTCCTTCATGTGCAAATTACCCTTTGTCTTTTATATCTCATCTAGAAATGTCATCTACATGCCATGGTCACTAGCCTGCCGTTAGAAGGAAACCAGAGCTTAACTGGGGAAGCCACTGTTGTTTTGTCTAACACAATTTTAAAATAAAATGGATTGCTGGTAAGACTTAATTTTATTGTTGTTTTTGTTGTTGTTTTTTTTCTCTCCCGGCTTTCAAAAAGTCACAGTTAAACAACATGTAGCTAATAGCACAAGTATTGGTTATGTATTCTTAATTTACTTTATTTATTTCGGAATTGCATGCTCTTCTCTGATCCAGGTCGTTAATTGCCATGATTTCTCGCATTGTTCTTCCACCACACCCCTTATGCAGAGTCTGTTGGTAAATGAGACAAGGACAGGATCTCCTGCTGAGTCTGAAAGCTACGGAATTTTGAGTGGAAACTTCGGTAATCTTAGTCCTGCAGAGCACCCTTCAAAGAAAGACATTTTTGTTGGTGCACAAAGTTTAGTGACTAACCCTACAACCATGAAGTCTCTAACAGAATTCCTCAAAAAGAACAGTTGTTTTGCTTGTAAAGATGATATACGAGCGTGTGAAACGAACTCTGAAGCACTATTGGACAGATTATCTGAAGCGTCTAGATACTTATTAAATATTTCAATAATTCTCTGGCGCTCAAGGTATCTGATTATCCTTTTAACAATTTCAGTAACTCATTGCAACTCAGTCCAGCCCAGGGGACCTTTGAAATGGGGTACAGCTGGCCTGGGGTTTTCCTCCTAGGGGGCAAGTGGACGTACGGGGAGGTTTTTCACCCAGCTGTTGTTCCACGACCCCATTTCATTTAACGTTTACTGAATCTTTGACTGCTAAATATAAGCGTTGAAACTGTTTGCGTTTCGTTAAGTTAATAAATTAAGTTAATCGCAACTGGGTACGAGATTCGCTTGACAATGGGAATGTTGTAAAGCTCCCGCAAGGGTCGTGAGTATAGTAGAACCTCGATATAACCAAAGGCCAGGGGACTGACAAAATTTGTTGGCTAAAACTAGGATTCGTTATATCGAGGTTCTTTTTCATATATTTTACTATTACTTGGGTAAAGAAAGTCCTTCGTTAAACCGAGGACTTTGTTATATAGAGGTTTGTTATATCGAGGTTCTACTACAGTAGGTTGTGCCCTTTACTTACCATCAGTCTAAGTGGCTATTATCCTGCGTGCTTTGAGGAGTACACAGGTGAAGACTCGGACTATCCTCTAATATCAAAACAGTTTCCCAGCCTTGTCCTAAGCCTCTGTCCTCTGTCCTCTGCAAGTACTTCATATCGGATCAGTGGTCAACCAACTGCTTCGTAATGGTTAAAATATAACCTCGCTTGTAAGTATAACGAGTTTCCTTGTTTTCTTGTTTGTTTGTTTGTTTGTTTGTTTGTTTTTTTGGCCCTATCTTCTGGAGACACGGCTGGTATGGTCTGCGGAGAACAGTTTTTGTTAACTGCACAGGGCTTTATTTACAAAGAAATTTTTAAAAAAACTCCCACTTAGGGAGCTTAATCCCTCGCGCATTTTGCCGCAAATACTTATTTATATGCAGCTAGGATAGCCGCAACACAAATTATGGTAAGACACTGTTTTCAAGTGTGTTTCAATTTTTAAAGGACGATTTCAGCAGGCGTACCTCTCTCTACTTGAAATATCATCACCTGTTTAGTTCAGAAAAGCAATTTTTTTCCCTAAAATATCGTAAAACGAATTTCCTTGGCCTGTTTTGCCTAAAATAAAAACATGGAAAGATTGCCAATTTTTGACCAAAACAAATCCCAATTTTTCGACTTTTTGAGCCTTTTCTTTATGTAGTCTCTACGGGCGTTTTTTCTTTCTAGAATATCGTAAAACACGTTTTCCTGGCCTATATTACCTAAAATTAACGTCTTTATACTCTACAAAAGTGTTTTTTCCTTTTAGAATATCGTAATACACATCTTCCTGGCCTATTTTACATAAAATAAAAACCTGGAAAAATTGCCACTTTTTCGGCAAAACCATGGACAAACTCCTTTGGAATAATCCCAATTTTTGGACTTCTTGAACTTCGTGTTTTTAACTAACCCCTCTGGGAAAATTTCTAACTTCTTGTTTTTATAATCTAGAAAGACCTCTTTTTCTTTCTAGCGTATCGTGAAATACATCTTCTTACCCTATTTTGCCTTATTTTTGACAAAAACCATGAAGAAACCCATTGGCAAAAATCCCAATGTTTCGACTTTCTTAACTTCTTGTTTTTATAGTCTAGAAAGGCGTTTTTTCTTTCTACCATATCGTGAAACACATTTTCGTAGCCTAAAATGCTTAAAAAAAAAAGGACACCTGGCTAATTTTTGACCAAAACCATGGACTAACCCCTTTCGAAAAATCTAAATTTTTCAACTTCTTGTTTTTATAGCCTAGAAAGACGTTTTTCCTGTTTAGAATATCGTAAAACACATTTTCGTGGCCTATATTCCCTGAACTAAAAAGCGGGAAAATGGCCAATTTTTGACACAAACGACTAACCCTTTTGGGAAAATCTCAATTTCTCGACGTTTTGAGCTTTTCATTTTTATAGCCTAGAAAGGCGATTTCTTTGTTTAAATTATCATAAAACATATTTTCCTCGCCTATAATCCCTAAAAGAAAAAGATAGAAAAATGACCAATTATTTACAAAAATCATGAGTTAACCCCTTTGAAAAAATCTCAATTTTTCGACTTCTTGAACTTGTTGTGTTTATAGCCAAGACAGGCGTTTTTTCGTTCTAGAATATCGTAAAACACATTTTCTTGGCCTATATTGCCTAAAAAAAAGTTGGAAAAATGGCTATTTTTGGACCAAAATCACGGGTTAACCCCGTTAAAAAAATCTCAATTTTTCGACTTTTTGAACTTGTTGTTTTTATAGCCTAGAAAGACGTTTTTTTTTGTTCCAGAATATCGTTAAACACATTTCCCTGGACTATATTGCCTAAAAAAAAAAGTTGTAAAAATTTTTCGACTTTTTGAACTTGTCGTTTTTATAGCCCAGAGAGACGTTTTTTCGTTCTAAAATATCGTAAAACACATTTTCTTGGCCTATATAACCTACAAAAACAAGTTTGAAAAATTGCTATTTTTGGACCAAAACCATGGGTTAACCCCATTGCAAAAATCTCAATTTTTCGACTTTTTGAACTTGTTGTTTTTATAGCTTAGAAAGGCAGTTTTTCGTTCTAGAATATCGTAAAACACATTTTCTTGGCCTATATTGCCTAAAAGAAAAAGTTGGAAAAATGGCTATTTTTGGACCAAAACCATGGGTTAACCCCTTTGGAAAAATCTCAATTTTTCGACTTTTTGAACTTGTCGTTTTTATAGCCTAGAAAGACGTTTTTTCGTTCTAGAATATTTCAAAACACATTTTCTTGGCCTATATTGCCTAAAAACAAAGGTTGGAAAAAAGGCCATGTTTGGACCAAAACCATGGGTTAACCCCTTTGGAAAAATCTCAATTTTTCTACTTTCTTAACTTCTTGTTTTTATAGTCTAGAAAGGCGTTTTTGCTTTCTAGAATATCGTAAAACACCTTTTCTTGGCCTATATTACCTAAAACAAAAAGTTGGAAAAATGGCCATGCTTGGACCAAAACCATGGGTTAACCCCTTTGGAAAAATCTCAGTTTTTCGACTTTTTTATCTTCTTGTATTTATAGCCTCGAAAGGCGTTTTTTCGTTCTAGAATATCGTAAAACACATTTTCTTGGCCTATATTGCCTAAAAAAAAGTTGGAAAAATAGCCATTTTTGGACCAAAATCACAGGTTAACCCAATTAAAAAAAATCTCAATATTTCGGCTTTTTGCACTTGTTGTTTTTATAGCCTTGAAAAGCGTTTTTTTTTGTTCCAGAATATCGTTAAACACATTTCCCTGGACTATATTGCCTAAAAAAAGAGATGTAAAATTTTTTCCACTTTTTGAACTTGTCGTTTTTATAGCCAAGAAAGACGTTTTTTCGTTCTAAAATATCGTAAAACACATTTTCTTGGCCTACATTACATAAAAAAAAAGTTGGAAAAATGGCCATGTTTGGACCAAAACCATGGGTTAACACCTTTGGAAAAATCTCAATTTTTCGACTTTTTTATGTTCTTGTTTTTATAGCCTAGAAAAGTGTTCTTTCGTCCTAGAATATCGTAACACACATTTTCCTGGACTATATTGCTTAAAGAAAAGTTCGAAAAATGGCTATTTTCTGACCAAAATCACGAGTTAAACCCCTTTGAAAAAATCTCAATTTTTCGACTTTTTAAACTTGTTTTTTTTTTAATACCCTAGAAACGCGTTTTTTCGTTCTAGAATATCGTCAAACACATATTCCTGACCTATATTGCCTGAAAAAAAAGTTTGAAAATTGGCTATTTTTGGACCAAATCCTGACCTATATTGCCTAAAAAACAAGTTTGAACAATGGCTGTTTTTGGACCAAAACCATGGGTTAACCACATTGCAAAAATCTCAACTTTTCCACTTTTTGAACTTGTTGTTTTATAGCCTAGAAAGGTAATTTTTCGTTCTAGAATATCGTAAAACACATTTTCTTGGCCCATATAAAGAAAAAGTTAGAAACATGGCCATGTTTGGACCAAAACCATGGGTTAACCCCTTTGGAAACTTTTCAATTTTTCGACTTTTTAAACTTCTTCTTTATATAGACTAGAAAGGCGTTTTTTCGTTCTAGAATATCATAACACACATATTCCTGACCTATCTTGCCCAAAAAAAAAGTTTGAAAAATGGCTATTTTTGGACCAAAGCGATGCGTTAACCCCTTTGCAAAAATCTCAATTTTTCGACTTTATGAACTTGTCGTTTTATAGCCTAGAAAGACGTCTTTTCGTTCTAAAATATTGTAAAACACATTTTCTTGGCCAATATTACCTAAAAAAAAAAGTTGGAAAAATGGCCATATTTGGACCAAAACCATGGGTTAACCCCTTTGGAAAAATCTCAATTTTTTGACTTTTTTATGTTCTTGTATTTATAGCCTAGAAAAGCGTCGTTTCGTTCTAGAATATCGTAAAACCCATTTTCTTGGGCTATATTGCTAAAAAAAAAGTTGGAAAAATTTCCATTTTTGGACCAAAACCGTCCGTTAACCCCATTTTGAAAAATGCAATTTTTCGACTTCTTGAACTTCTTATTTTAATAGCCTAGAAAGGCGTTTTTTCGTTCTAGAATATCGTAAAAGACATTTTCCTGGCCTATATTGGCAAAAATAAGTTTAAAAAATGCCCATTTTAAGACCAAAACCATGGGTTAACCCCTTTGAAAAAATGTCAATTTTTCGACGTTTTCAACTTGTTGTTCCAATAGCCTTCAAAGGCGTTTTTGTCGTTCCAGAATATCGTAAAAGACTTTTTCCTGGGCTATATTGCCTAAAAAGAAGTCGGAAAAATGGCCATTTTTGGACCAGAACCATGGGTTAACCCCTTTGGAAAAATCTGAATTTTTCGAATTTTTTAAATTCTATTTTTTATAGCGTACGAAGGCGTTTTTTCTTTCTACAATATCGTAAACGATATTTTTAATGGCCTATATTGCCTAAAAAAAAAAGTTAGAAGAATGCCCATTTTTGGACTAAAACAATGGGTTAACCCCTTTCGAAAAATGTCAATGTTTTGACTTTTTCAACTTGTTGTTTTTATAGCCTAGAAAAGCGTTTTTTCGTTCTAGAATATCGTAAAGACATTTTCCTGGCCTATATTGCCTAAAAAAATTGTTAGAAACATGCCCATTTTTGGACCAAAACCATGGGTTAACCCCTTTGGAAAAATGTCAATTTTTGGACTTCTGGAACTGCTTGTTACTTCAGCCTAAAAAGGGGTTTTTTCGTTCTAGAATATCGTTAAGACATTTTCCTGACCTATATTGCCTAAAAAAAAGGTAGGAAAAATGCCCACTTTTGGACCAAAACCATAGGTTAACCCCTTTGGAAAAATGTCAAGTTTTCGACTTTTTTTGAACTTCTTGTTTTTAAAGATGAAAAAGGCGTTTCTTTGTTCTAGAATATCGTAAAATATATTTTGCTGGCCTATTCTGCCTAAAACAAAAAAGTTGGAAAAATGCCCGTTTTTCGACTTAATCCATGGGTTAACCCCTTTGGAAAAATGTTAATTTTTTGACATTTTGAACTTGTTCTTTTATGGCCTAGAAAGGCGTTTTTACTTTCTAAAATATCGTAAAAGACACATTCCAAGGCTATATTGCCTTAAAATATAAAAGTTGGAAAAATGGCTATTTTTGGACCAAAACCATGGGTTAACCCCTTTGGAAAAATGTCAGTTTTTCGACTTTTTAAACTTTTTGTTTCTATAGCCTAGAAAGGTGTTTTTTTGTTCTAGAATAACGTAAAAGATATTTTCCTGGCTATTATTGCCTAAAAAAAAGAAGTTGGAAAAATAGCCATTTTTGGAACAAAACCACGGTTTAACCCCTTTGGAAGAATGTCAATTTTTCGACTTTGTAAACTTCTTGTTTTTATAGCCTACAAAGGCGTTTTTTCGTTCTAGAATATCGTAAAAGAACTTTTGCTGCCCTATATTGCCTAAAAAAAATGTTGCAAAAATGACCATTTTTGGACCAAAACCATGGGTTGACCCCTTTGGTAAAAATGACAATTTTTCGACTTTTTGAACTTGCTGTTTTTATAACCTAGAAAGGCGTTTTGTCGTTCTAGAATATCGTAAAACACATTTTGCTAAACTATATTGCTTTAAAAAAAAAGTTGAAAAAATGGCCAGTTTTGGACCAATACCATGGGTTAACACCTTTGGAAAATTTTTAATTTTTCGATTTTTTGAACTTCGTGTTTTTATAGCCTAGAAAGGCGTTTTCTCGCTTTAGAATATCATAAAAGACATAGTCCTGGCCTTTATTGCCTAAAAGAAAAATGTTGAAAAATGCCCATTTTTGGACAAAAACCATGGGTTAACCCCTTTGAAAAAATGTCAATTTTTGGACTTTTTAAAGTTGTTGTTTTTATAGCCTAGTAACTCGATTCTTCGTGGTAGAATATCGCAAAAGACGTTTTCCTGGCCTATCTTGCCCAAAAAGAAGTTGAAAAATGACCATTTTTGGACCTAAACCAATTTTTCGACTTTTTGAACTTGTTGTTTTTATAGCCTAGAAAGGCGTTTTTTCGTTCTAGAATATCTTAAAAGAAATTTTCCTGGCCTTTATTGCCTAAAAACAAAAAGGTTTGATAAATGGCCATTTTTGGACCAAAACCATGGGTTAATAACCTTTTTGGAGAAGTGTCAATTTTTCGACGTTTTTAACTTGGTTTATTTATAGCCTAGAAAGGCGTTTTTTCGTTCTACAATATCATAAAAGACATTTTCCTAGGCTATATCGCTTAAAAAAAAAATTGGAAAAATGTCCGCTTTTTGACTTAAACCATGGGTTAACCCCTTTGGAAAACTCTAAATTTTTCGACATTTTGATCTTGTTCTATTTTAGCCTAAAAAGGCGTTTTTGCGTTCTAAAATATCATAAAAGACACTATCCAAGGCTATATTGCCTTAAAAAAAAGTTGGAAAAATTCCTATTTTCGGACCAAAACGTGGGCTTAACCGCTATGGAAAAATGTCAAATTTTCGACTTTACAAACTCCTTGTTTCTTTTTTACCCTAAAAAGGCGTTTTTTCTTTCTAGAATATCGTAAAAGACATTTTTCTGACCTATATTCCTTAAAAACAAAAATAGGAAAAATGCCCATTTTTGGACCAAAACCATTTGTTAACCCCTTTTAAAAAAATGTCAATTTTTCGACTTTTTAAACTTCTTGCTTTTATAGCCTAGAAAGGCGTTTTTTCGTTCTAGAATATCGCAAAAGACATTATTCTGACCTATATTGCTTTAAAAAAAATAGGAAAAATGCCCATTTTTGGACCAAAACCATGGGTTAACCCCTTTGGAAAAATGTCAATTTTTCGACTTTTTAAACTTGTTGCTTTTATAGCCTAGAAAGGCGTTTTTTTGTTCTAGAATATCGTAAAAGACATTTTCCTGGCCTATATTGCCTAAAAAAAAAGTTGGAAAAATGGCCATTTTTGGACCAAAACCATGGGTTAACCTGCAGTGTCGCAATTTGTAATAATCATCCCACTTTGTAATACCTCCATAAAGTGGCCATTTTTCCTACTTTTTTTTTTAAGGCAATATTGGCCAGGAAAATGTCTTTTATGATATTCTAGAACGAAAAATCGTCTTTCTACGCTATAAAAACAAGAAGTTTAAAAAGTCCAAAAATTGACATTTTTCCACAAGAGTTAACCCATGGTTTTGGTCCAAAAATGGCCATTTTTCCAATTTTTTTCTTTAGAAATTATAGGCCAGAAAAATGTTTTTTATAATATTCTAGAACGCAAAAACGCCTATCTAGGCTATAAAAACAAGAAGTTCAAAAAAGTAAAAAAAATTGACATTTTTCCAAAAGGGTTAACCCATGGTTTTGATCAAAAAATGGCCGTTTTTCCAACTTTTCATTTTTAGGCAATATAGGCCAGCAAAATGTCTTTTATGATATTCTAGAACGAAAAAACGCCTTTCTAGGCTATAAAAACAAGAAGTTCAAAAAGTCGAAAAATTGACATTTTCCCATGCTCTTGGTCCAAAAATGGCCATTTTTCCAACTTTTTTTTTTTACGCGATATAGGCCAGAAAAATGTCTTTTACGATATTCTAGAGGCAAAAAACGCCTTTCTAGGCTATAAAAACAAGAAGTTCAAGAAGACGAAAAGTTGACATTTTTCTAAAGGGGTTAACCCATGGTTTTGGTCCAAAACTGGCCATTTTTCCAACTTTTTTTTTTTAAGCAATATAGGCCAGAAAATGTCTTTTATAATAATCTAGTGCGAAAAAACGCTTTTCTAGGCTATAAAATTAAGAAGTTCAAATAGTCAAAAACTTGACATTTTTCCAAAGGGGTTAACCCATGGTTTTGGTCCAAAAATGGCCATTTTTCCAACTTTTTTTTTTAGGCAATAAAGGCCCAGAAAATGTCTTTTATGATATTCTAGAACCAAAAAAACGCCTTCGTAGGCTATAAAAACGAGAAGTTCAAAAAGTCGAAAAATTGACATTTTTCCAAAGGGGTTAACCCATGGTTGTGGTCTAAAAATGGCCATTTTTCCAACCTTTTTTTTAGGCAATAAAGGCCAAGAAAATGTCTTTTATGATATTCTAGAACCAAAAAAACGCCTTCGTAGGCTATAAAAACGAGAAGTTCAAAAAGTCGAAAATTTGACGTTTTTCCAAAGGGGTTAACACATGGTTTTGGTCTAAAAATGGCCATTTTTCCAACTTTTTTTTTTTAGGCAATATAGGGCAGGAAACTGTGTTTTATGATAATCTAGAACGAAAAAACGCCTTTCTAGGCTATAAAAACAAGAAGTTCAAGAAGTCGAAAAGTTGACATTTTTCCAAAGGGGTTAACCCATGGTCTTGGTCCAAAAATGGCCATTTTTCCAACTTCTTTTTTTTAGGCAAAATAGGCGAGAAAAAAGTCTTTTATGATATTCTAGAGCGAAAAAACGCCTTTCTAGGCTATAAAAACTAGAAGTTCAAACAGTCGAAAAATTGAAGTTTTTCCAAACGGGTTAACCCATGGTTTTGGTCCAAAAATGGCCATTTTTCCAACTTTTTTTTTTAGGCAATAAAGGCCCAGAAAATGTCTTTTATGATATTCTAGAACCAAAAAAACGCCTTCGTAGGCTATAAAAACGAGAAGTTCAAAAAGTCGAAAAATTGACATTTTTCCAAAGGGGTTAACTCATGGTTTTGGTTTAAAAATGCCCATTTTTTCAACCTTTTTTTTTAGGCAATGAAGGCCAAGAAAATGTCTTTTATGATATTTTAGAACCAAAAAAACGCCTTCGTAGGCTATAAAAACGAGAAGTTCAAAAAGTCGAAAAATTGACAATTTTCCAAAGGGATTAACCCATGGTTTTGATCCAAAAAGGGCCATTTTTCCAACTTTTTTTTTTAGGCAATATAGGCCAGAAAAATGTTTTTTGTGATAATCTGTAACGAAAAAAACGTTTTTCTTGGCTGTAAGAACAAGAAGTTCAAAAAGTCAAAAAACTGAGATTTTTCCAAAGGGGTTAACCCATTGTTTTGGTCCAAAACTGGCCATTTTTCCCATTTTTTTTTTTAGGCAATATAGGCCAGAAAAATGTCTTTTATGATATTCTAGAACGAAAGAACGCCTTTCTAGGCTATAAAAACAAGAAGTTCAAAAAGTCGAAAAATTGACATTTTTCCAAAGGGGTTAACCCATGGTTGTGGTCTAAAAATGGCCATTTTTCCAACCTTTTTTTTAGGCAATAAAGGCCAAGAAAATGTCTTTTATGATATTCTAGAACCAAAAAAACGCCTTCGTAGGCTATAAAAACGAGAAGTTCAAAAAGTCGAAAATTTGACGTTTTTCCAAAGGGGTTAACACATGGTTTTGGTCTAAAAATGGCCATTTTTCCAACTTTTTTTTTTTAGGCAATATAGGGCAGGAAACTGTGTTTTATGATAATCTAGAACGAAAAAACGCCTTTCTAGGCTATAAAAACACGAAGTTCAACTAGTTGAAAAATTGACTTTTTTCCAAAGGGGTTAACCCATGGTTTTGGTCCAAAAATTGCCATTTTTCCAACTTTTTTTTTTTAGGCAATATAGGCCAGAAAAATGTCTTTTATGATATTCTAGAGCGAAAAACGCCTTTCTAGGATATAAAAACAAAAATTTCGAAAAGTTAAAAAATTGACATTTTTCCAAAGGGGTTAACACATGGTTTTGGTCTAAAAATGGCCATTTTTCCAACTTTTTTTTTTTAGGCAATATAGGCCAGGGAAATGTGTTTTATGATAATCTAGAACGAAAAAACGCCTTTCTAGGCTATAAAAACAAGAAGTTCAAGAAGTCGAAAAGTTGACATTTTTCCGAAGGGGTTAACCCATGGTCTTGGTCCAAAAATGGCCATTTTTCCAACTTCTTTTTTTTAGGCAAAATAGGCGAGAAAAAAGTCTTTTATGATATTCTAGAGCGAAAAAACGCCTTTCTAGGCTATAAAAACTAGAAGTTCAAACAGTCGAAAAATTGAAGTTTTTCCAAACGGGTTAACCCATGGTTTTGGTCCAAAAATGGCCATTTTTCCAACTTTTTTTTTTAGGCAATAAAGGCCCAGAAAATGTCTTTTATGATATTCTAGAACCAAAAAAACGCCTTCGTAGGCTATAAAAACGAGAAGTTCAAAAAGTCGAAAAATTGACATTTTTCCAAAGGGGTTAACCCATGGTTTTGGTTTAAAAATGCCCATTTTTTCAACTTTTTTTTTTAGGCAATGAAGGCCAAGAAAATGTCTTTTATGATATTTTAGAACCAAAAAAACGCCTTCGTAGGCTATAAAAACGAGAAGTTCAAAAAGTCGAAAAATTGACAATTTTCCAAAGGGATTAACCCATGGTTTTGATCCAAAAAGGGCCATTTTTCCAACTTTTTTTTTAGGCAATATAGGCCAGAAAAATGTTTTTTGTGATAATCTGTAACGAAAAAAACGTTTTTCTTGGCTGTAAGAACAAGAAGTTCAAAAAGTCAAAAAACTGAGATTTTTCCAAAGGGGTTAACCCATTGTTTTGGTCCAAAACTGGCCATTTTTCCCATTTTTTTTTTTAGGCAATATAGGCCAGAAAAATGTCTTTTATGATATTCTAGAACGAAAGAACGCCTTTCTAGGCTATAAAAACAAGAAGTTCAAAAAGTCGAAAAATTGACATTTTTCCAAAGGGGTTAACCCATGGTTGTGGTCTAAAAATGGCCATTTTTCCAACCTTTTTTTTAGGCAATAAAGGCCAAGAAAATGTCTTTTATGATATTCTAGAACCAAAAAAACGCCTTCGTAGGCTATAAAAACGAGAAGTTCAAAAAGTCGAAAATTTGACGTTTTTCCAAAGGGGTTAACACATGGTTTTGGTCTAAAAATGGCCATTTTTCCAACTTTTTTTTTTTAGGCAATATAGGCCAGGGAAATGTGTTTTATGATAATCTAGAACGAACAAAACGCCTTTCTAGGCTATAAAAAGAAGAAGTTCAAAAAGTCGAAAAATTGACATTTTTCCAAAGGGGTTAACCCATGGTTTTGGTCAAAAAATGGCCATTTTTCGAAGTTTTTTTTTTAGGCAATACAGGCCAGAAAAATGTCTTTTATGATATTCTAGAACGAAAGAACGCCTTTCTAGGCTATAAAAACAAGAAGTTCAAAAAGTTGAAAAATTGACATTTTTCCAAAGGGGTTAACCCATGGTTGTGGTCCAAAAATGGCCATTTTTCCAACCTTTTTTTTAGGCAATAAAGGCCAAGAAAATGTCTTTTATGATATTCTAGAACCAAAAAAACGCCTTCGTAGGCTATAAAAACGAGAAGTTCAAAAAGTCGAAAAATTGACATTTTTCCAAAGGGGTTAACCCATGGTTGTGGTCTAAAAATGGCCATTTTTCCAACCTTTTTTTTAGGCAATAAAGGCCAAGAAAATGTCTTTTATGATATTCTAGAACCAAAAAAACGCCTTCGTAGGCTATAAAAACGAGAAGTTCAAAAAGTCGAAAATTTGACGTTTTTCCAAAGGGGTTAACACATGGTTTTGGTCTAAAAATGGCCATTTTTCCAACTTTTTTTTTTTAGGCAATATAGGGCAGGAAACTGTGTTTTATGATAATCTAGAACGAAAAAACGCCTTTCTAGGCTATAAAAACAAGAAGTTCAAGAAGTCGAAAAGTTGACATTTTTCCAAAGGGGTTAACCCATGGTCTTGGTCCAAAAATGGCCATTTTTCCAACTTCTTTTTTTTAGGCAAAATAGGCGAGAAAAAAGTCTTTTATGATATTCTAGAGCGAAAAAAACGCCTTTCTAGGCTGTAAAAACTAGAAGTTCAAACAGTCGAAAAATTGAAGTTTTTCCAAACGGGTTAACCCATGGTTTTGGTTTAAAAATGCCCATTTTTTCAACTTTTTTTTTTAGGCAATGAAGGCCAAGAAAATGTCTTTTATGATATTTTAGAACCAAAAAAACGCCTTCGTAGGCTATAAAAACGAGAAGTTCAAAAAGTCGAAAAATTGACAATTTTCCAAAGGGATTAACCCATGGTTTTGATCCAAAAAGGGCCATTTTTCCAACTTTTTTTTTTAGGCAATATAGGCCAGAAAAATGTTTTTTGTGATAATCTGTAACGAAAAAAACGTTTTTCTTGGCTGTAAGAACAAGAAGTTCAAAAAGTCAAAAAACTGAGATTTTTTCAAAGGGGTTAACCCATTGTTTTGGTCCAAAACTGGCCATTTTTCCCATTTTTTTTTTAGGCAATATAGGCCAGAAAAATGTCTTTTATGATATTCTAGAACGAAAGAACGCCTTTCTAGGCTATAAAAACAAGAAGTTCAAAAAGTTGAAAAATTGACATTTTTCCAAAGGGGTTAACCCATGGTTGTGGTCTAAAAATGGCCATTTTTCCAACCTTTTTTTAGGCAATAAAGGCCAAGAAAATGTCTTTTATGATATTCTAGAACCAAAAAAACGCCTTCGTAGGCTATAAAAACGAGAAGTTCAAAAAGTGGAAAATTTGACGTTTTTCCAAAGGGGTTAACACATGGTTTTGGTCTAAAAATGGCCATTTTTCCAACTTTTTTTTTTTAGGCAATATAGGCCAGGAAACTGTGTTTTATGATAATCTAGAACGAAAAAACGCCTTTCTAGGCTATAAAAACACGAAGTTCAACTAGTCGAAAAATTGACTTTTTTCCAAAGGGGTTAACCCATGGTTTTGATCCAAAAATGGCCATTTTTCCATCTTTTTTTTTTTAGGCAATATAGGCCAGAAAAATGTCTTTTATGATATTCAAGAGGCAAGAAACGCCTTTCTAGGCTATAAAAACAAGAAGTTCAAAAAGTCGAAAACTTGAAATTTTTTCAAAGGGGTTAACCCATGGTTTTGATCCAAAAATGGTCATTTTCCAACGTTTTTTTTTTATTCAATATAGGCCAGGAAAATGTCTTTTATGATATTCTACAACGAAAAAACGCCTTTCTAGGCTATAAAAACAAGGAGTTCAAAAAAGTCGAAAAATTGACATTTTTCCAAAGGGGTTAACCCATGGTTTTGATTCAAAAATAACTATTTTTCCACATTTTTTTTTAGGCAATATAGGCCAGAAAAATGTCTTTTATGATATTCTAGAACGAAAAACGCCTTTCTAGGCTGTAAAAACAAGAAGTTCAAAAAGTAGAAAAATTGACATTTTTCGAAAGGGGTTAACCCATGGTTGTGGTCCAAAAATGGCCATTTTTCGAACTTTTTTTTTTTAGGCAATATAGGCCAGGAAAATGTCTTTTATGATATTCTACAACGAAAAAACGCCTTTCTAGGCTATAAAAACAAGGAGTTCAAAAAAGTCGAAAAATTGACATTTTTCCAAAGGGGTTAACCCATGGTTTTGATTCAAAAATAACTATTTTTCCAAGTTTTTTTTTAGGCAATATAGGCCAGAAAAATGTCTTTTATGATATTCTAGAACGAAAAACGCCTTTCTAGGCTGTAAAAACAAGAAGTTCAAAAATTCGAAAAATTGACATTTTTCGAAAGGGGTTAACCCTTGGTTTTGGTCTAAAAATGGCCATTTTTCCAACTTTTTTTTTTTAGGCAATATAGGCCAGGAAAATGTCTTTTATGATATTCTAGAACGAAAAAACGCCTTTCTAGGCTATAAAAAGAAGAAGTTCAAAAAGTCGAAAAATTGACATTTTTTCAAAGGGGTTAACCCATGGTTTTGGTCTAAAAATGGCCATTTTTCCAACTTTTTTTTTTAGGCAATATAGGCCAAGAAAATGTCTTTTATGATATTCTAGAACGAAAAAACGCCTTTCTAGGCTATAAAAACAAGAAGTTCAAAAAGTCGAAATTGACATTTTTCCAAAGGGGTTAACCCATGGTTTTGATCCAAAAATGGCCATTTTTCCAATGTTTTTTTTTAGGCAATATAGGCCAGGAAAATGTCTTTTTTAATATTCTAGAACGAAAAAACGCCTTTCTAGGCTATAAAAACAAGAAGTTCAAAAAGTCGAAAAATTGACATTTTTCCAAAGGGGTTAACCCATGGTTTTGATCTAAAAATTGCCATTTTTCCAACGTTTTTGTTAGGCAATATAGGCCAGGAAAATGTCTTTTATGATATTCTATAACGAAAAAACGCCTTTGTAGGCTATAAAAGCAAGGAGTTCAAAAAAGTGGAAAAATTGACATTTTTCCAAAGGGGTTAACCCATGGTTTTAATTAAAAAATGGCTATTTTTCCAACTTTTTTTTTTAGTAAATATAGGCCGGAAAAATGTCTTTTATGATATTCTAGAACGAAAAAACGCCTTTCTAGGCTATAAAATCAAGAAGTTCAAAAAGTCGAAAAATTGACATTTTTCCAAAGGGGTTAACCCATGGTTTTGATCCAAAAATGGCCATTTTTCCAAGTTTTTTTTTTAGGCAATATAGGCCAGGAAAATGTCTTTTATGATATTCTAGAACGAAAAAACGCCTTTCTAGGCTATAAAAACAAGAAGTTAAAAAAGTCGAAAAATTGACATTTTCCCATGCTCTTGGTCCAAAAATGGCCATTTTTCCAACTTTTTTTTTTACGCGATATAGGCCAGAAAAATGTCTTTTATGATATTCTAGAGGCAAAAAACGCCTTTCTAGGCTATAAAAACAAGAAGTTCAAAAAGTCGAAAACTTGAAATTTTTTCAAAGGGGTTAACCCATGGTTTTGATCCAAAAATGGTCATTTTTCCAAGGTTTTTTTTTTAGGCAATATAGGCCAGGAAAATGTCTTTTATGATATTCTACAACGAAAAAACGCCTTTCTAGGCTATAAAAACAAGGAGTTCAAAAAAGTCGAAAAATTGACATTTTTCCAAAGGAAAAAACCCATGGTTTTGATTCAAAAATGGCTATTTTTCCAACTTTTTTTTTAGGCAATATAGGCCAGAAAAATGTCTTTTATGATATTCTAGAACGAAAAACGCCTTTCTAGGCTGTAAAAACAAGAAGTTCAAAAATTCGAAAAATTGACATTTTTCCAAAGGGGTTAACCCATGGTTTTGGTCCAAAAATGGCCATTTTTCCAACTTTTTTTTTTTAGGCAATATAGGCCAAGAAAATGTCTTTTATGATATTCTAGAACGAAAAAACGCCTTTCTAGGCTATAAAAAGAAGTTCAAAAAGTCGAAGAATTGACATTTTTTCAAAGGGGTTAACCCATGGTTTTGGTTTAAAAATGGCCATTTTTCCAACTTTTTTTTTTAGGCAATATAGGCCAAGAAAATGTCTTTTATGATATTCTAGAACGAAAAAACGCCTTTCTAGGCTATAAAAACAAGAAGTTCAAAAAGTAGAAAAATTGACATTTTTCCAAAGGGGTTAACCCATGGTTGTGGTCTAAAAATGGCCATTTTTCCAAGTTTTTTTTTTAGGCAATATAGGCCAGGAAAATGTCTTTTATGATATTCTAGAACGAAAAAACGCCTTTCTAGGCTATAAAAACAGGAATGCCCATTTTTAGACCAAAACCATGGGTTAACCCCTTTGGAAAAATGTCAATTTTTCGACTTTTTCCTCTTGTTGTTTTTATACCCTAGACTAGGCGTAGGAAGCAAAGATTATGACGTGATCTCATTGCTTAATTGGACACGAATTTTATTTTTCTTGCGTTTCTTACTATTGTTGACATTTTTATTACAACAAGTTAAAAGGTGCACACCTGTTTTAGGATAATCTCCAGGAACAATTATAACTCCTAAAACATAAAATTAATGCTGTTTACCTGGGTTAATGCATGACAAGTAATTTCATTTTTCTAATCTAAGCCCAAAATTTCTATAATATGCTAAGTGAGAATAGGAAGCAATGTCTTATCTTGCTTGATACTGAACTTTAATACCAGCACAGTGTGTATGTATGGTTATCCAAGGACTATGTCCTTCACATGCTCTTGACGGTCTTGACAATGGTTTTGGCACCAATCCCATAATGATCTATCAAAACATCTCCTGGGCCACTACGCGGGATCTCTCTCACGGCTAATGTCTCCACAATCACCCCCTTCTCCTTTGCCACAACAGCAATAACAGCCTCACCAAGACCACCTAAGCAAAAGACAAAAAAATAAGTGTGACTCCTTAAATGAAAGCTGATGAGCAGTGCTTTCCTGTGGTACTCCTTGCTATCTTGAGCAAGGTAACTCCATCTTTTGAGTCTGGACAAACCTGTAAGGTGTAACCTTTCAAATGAAAGCTACTGAGCAGTACATTCTTGTGGTTGACCTATGACTTCCAGTGGCGGATCCACGGGAGGGGGTCCGCCTTATTTTGAGACCAAACTGAGGCCCGAAGGACTGAAAAAAAATATTTTTGGAGACCAGCCCCCCCCCCCCCTTATCTAAGGGTCTGGATGACCCCCCCACCACCACCCTATCTTCTAAGGTCTTGATCTGGTACTGACTTCAGCACAGAACTGACCAAACACAGTAGTATCCTCGTGACAAAGCCCCTTTAACCCTTTAAACCCTAAGATCAAACTTTGAATTCTCATTTGTTGCCCCTATTCATTTCGTACAGAAGAAGTGGGAAGAAGTTGATAAAATATCAAGCAAATTCATCTTGTGTGATCATGTCCGTAAATCTCATAACCACTGTTTTACAAAGCATTGATATTACAAGGGGAAATTTGATGTTGATCACTCTTAGGGCTTAAAGGGTTAACAAACCTACATAACATACCTTCAGGATAATGATCCTCTACAGTGAGTATTTTCCCACCACAATCCTTGGCATGCTTTATAATGGCTTCCTTGTCAATTGGCTTCATGGTGAAGAGATCCATGACCCGAATGTTGATTTCCTCCTTTTCAAGTTCTTTAGCAGCTTCAATTGCTTCAATCAGTGTAACACCAGCTCCAATAACTAGTACTGAATCTTCATCACTCTCACGAACAATCTACAGCCAACAAAGCGAGTGCTGTAAGCTAAGCTTATCCAGGAGGTAGGTGTTGGCATAGAAAAAAACACTAAAGGACTCTCAATCAGTGATTCAAGCCCGGGAATGTAGTCCCTTAAATTTCTGATAGGTGTGTGGCGCTTAGGGTGTTAAATTCCGTACCTCTCTGATAAGTCGCCCTTTGCTGGGGAAGAAAGTTATTACGCCCCCTCCCCCCTTGTCTTTAAGCCCTCCTTTTCCCTCTTTTTTTAAAAATGATAGACTGTATTTTTCAATTACAACTCTAACACTTCATGAGGACTGATCCGGTATGGCTTATTCATATTCTGAAAGTTTATATTTGCTAGTAGCATTTTTTGCTGCATGACCTTCAGCTTTAACTGCCTTTTGCGTTCTGGCTTTTATTGAGAATTTAGACCATCATCTTTGCTAAATTAAATAAGCCCCCTCTCTATTAAGTCCCCCCTTCAAACGTGGTTTAGGAAATAAGCCCCCCAGGGGGCTTAATAGAAGATTCATTACAAATTATTGAATGAGACTGAGTATCATCTGGAGAATTATGGAGATCAAGGAGGGTGTTATCTGCTGAGGAGGTAGGCTGAAGTAGATAACACCCTCCTCGATATCCATAATTCTTCAGATAATACGAAAGCCAAATTCAATAATTGTTTTATTATTCATTCAAAATAATTCCTAGTTTAAAAACAAGCTAAAGCATGCTTACCTTCATTGATGTTAAGTTTATTGTCAATAGTGCATGTTTATCGGCAAGTTTAGGAAATAAAGGGTTGTTCAGGTGAACAGCAGGTGTTGAGTTGTCTTTTGCTGTTCTTGCTATGCTTTTAGCAAATAGTTTGCCTATTTCTTACTCTTGAAACAAGTGAAATGTTCTGCCATGTACTAGTCACAACCTCGTCCCCAGGTCTTCTCGGTTAACATTTCAATAATCTGGCAATTTTGCTGCACTTTTGACATCATTTTTTACACATCGCAAAATTCTTCCACGTTTGGTTGACAATAGCTTATGATGGAATTATGCATGGGATTTTACCCAATCAGAAATGGAGAAAAATTTGAATGAATAATAATAGTTATTATTATTATTACTATTACTGTTATTATTATTATTATATTTAATTTGCTTTTTTAAGCTAGAATACGTTTTCCCCAGAACATTGTTTTTAATTGATATGAACTGTTTTCAATTCCAGTAATTCTTTTTTAATTGAATGAATTTTTTTTAAATCAAAACAAATTCAATCAAAAGGAATAGTAAAAAGTGCTTTGACTGAATAGTTTTTTAAAGCAAAATTAATTGTAATAGGATTTTAAAGTCAGCTTTGCTATTAATAAAAGAACTATTATTATTATTAGTTATTTAATAATTTTATTAGTTATTATTTTTGACAGACTGGCTTTTCCATAATGTTTTTTACTGGTTTCTGCTTCGTTTTAGAGCAATAACATGAGCAAAAAGTAAAATAAAACCATGCTGTTTTATGAAAGTTAGAGGGTATTGTTTTAAAAAATTCTATGTTTCTTTGGAGAATGTAAATCAGCAAGGTGAATAACTTTTTGAGACAATTTTATCACTTGGTTCTTTTGTTGCTGCATTTTGATCATGTGATGGCAGTGCTCTCTTTCAAATTCTCATGTTTACAAAATTTGGCAGGTGCAATACTTTATTAGTTTCTAAGATGACAAACACTTGGTTACCCCTATTACACTACTACATGAGAAACTTCTGCAATTTGATTGACTTAGAGCAGTGGTATTTCAGCTTAATTTGAAATACGTCCAGGTGAAAATTACAAAACCTTTGCGGGTTGTAGTATAATCAAATAATAGCATGAATTCTATGTAATATTGGGCATAAATACCACTTGTGGTATTTCAAAATTGTCTCAAATTTCACTCGCCTAACGGCTCGTGAAATTACGTACAACAATTTCAAAATATCGCTCATCGTATTTATGCCAAATATCACTTCAAATCATCCTATTACCTATACCAAAAACGTCATTAAGGTCTATAGCTGCAACACAAAACTTCGTTACTTGTACAATCCAGTGCATTGAAATTATTGCTGAAGGGGTCAAACACTGAGAAAATGGCATTCACGGCGTTCACCTCCTTCAGACATCGCAGATCAAGAATTGAACTGGACTGACCCCCTTGTTCTCTTTTCCCTGATAATGTCATTGATGGGCAAAAGCTACTATTTTAAGTTTTTAATTTTTGACAGTAGTGCAAGGCCTTGCTTGAACTTCAATATTGTTTTTTAAAATGCTACTGAGAGACCACATACAAAGGTTGTCCCATCAAAAGATGATCTCTCCGTTCTTACCTTGGCTTTGCCAATCTCAAATTGTTCATCATTCTCGTAGATAACAGGTGTATTTCCTCGAGTAGCACGGATGAAGGTCATATCCTTGTAGTTAGCTGCGAGCTCAACAGCGCGTTCACACGAGACAGCATCACTTGGGTAAAACACCACACAGTTTGGAATGGAACGGAACATGCCAATGTCCTCTAAAGCCATCTGAGAAGGCCCGTCCACACCTGATCATGAACCAATTAAGACAGACATAATCTTTTTTTTTTTTTTTACCACATGGTTACTAAAATACAATAATTTTATTAAAACCTGAAAAGCAGGTATTATCTTAGATTCTAAATAGGTTGACGGCGAATGATTTTAAGAATGCCAGGGTGTACCCCAGGTTAAGGGTATAACCCAATACAGTTCAAGGGTGTACATTAATGTTGTCTCAGGGTGTTTCTTAATTTAGATCAAGAGTGTCACCCAAAATACTGTAGTTCAAGTTAGTATGCTACAATGTAAGTTTACAGGGAAGTGACCTAATCCGGGGGGGAGGGGCAACTCCTGGGAATTCTAGTTGGGGGTGTGCCGCCCAGTTCTCCAAATCCTGACCCTATTTCAGACCAAAAAATGTCATTTTCCTCACACGTTTTCAGACCTGGCTTCTAGAATCCATACCCGTTTTCAGACCTGGAGGAGGTCATTAAACAACATTCATGTTTACTGAGATCCGAACGCCAACAAGAAAATTTCTAAAAAATCCATTTCAAATTCGCATATTATGGGTTTATTTCTTATTCATTTGGAACCACTGACAAATATGTTCATACACCACTGTAGCTCCCTCGAAAACTGTACTCAGATCCAGGCCAAAATGGGCAAAGTCTATACCCATTTTCAAACAAAATGGCACAAGAACCCTACCTTTTGGGGCGGCACATACCTATATGGCTTATATAAGGGAGTACCCCCCTTCCCCAGACTTAATGAAGCTCAACAATGTGCCCCATGCAATGTACACATCTTCATAGTGTCTCAATTGATTTCAAAGCTCTGCCCTAGATAAATAATTTATCAAGCACAGAAATCAATCCCCATGCATTTAAGCTCACTCAGGAATCCAAGAGGTACAAAATGCTCTTGAAGAGCTTAATGTAAGCCAACAACAGTTCACACAGTCAGCCCACACAGTCAACTCTTGCATTGCACAAACCTTGCTAGCACAGGAGCCCCAATAATATGGACAGTGGCAAAATTCTGGGCAAAAATTAGTTACAGATTTTGTCTGAAATGAACTTCTACTATTACTTTTGCTGTTGCCGACACTAACCCACTAACTGGGTGTCCACAATAAAAAGAGCTCACTGTACCTATTTTTAAACCAAAATGTTGGTGACGTGGATAGAAAGCTGGCCTGTTACTGGCCCCTACATTATGTTGCTGCCTACCCATATATTCAAGATTCTTTCAGTTTGCGCAGGGACATAACAATACTTGTCAAATTTCATTGAATCATTAAACTGAAACTGAGGATTTTTCATGTCACGCCTTCTCAACTGACTTGTCGTCTAACTTTTCCCTGAGTATAGTTTTTCTCTTCTTCTCCAATGTTGAGAGCCCTGTTTATTTGCAAATCCATAATACATGAACCAATATTGGAAATGACATAATGTGACAAGTATTGTAGCCTGTACACAGACATTGTTTTATTTTTTCTTTTCGTTCTTTTTGAAAACATCGGCGAGCGTGCAAGAACAAGCGCAGAGCGCAAGAAAGAAAAATAAAGACCATCTATTTTCCTCTTCCCCCACCCCTACCCCCTTCCTTTGGCGGTCAATAAATTCCACACGGTTTTTATTTTTTAATGAACTTTGAAGAGAAAATAGAGTGACTGTGAACAGGCTACAAGTATTGTAGTCACTTATAGTGAGTAATAAAGAGTACCAGACATGAGAAACTTCCCTAGAAACCCATGGGAAAAGAAAGCCCATCACAATTTTTTTCAGAAAAAATCTTTCTTACTTTAAGGAAACATACCGATTGAAACGCCACAGTGAGATCCACAGAAGTTAGCTGAGGTCTGTGAAACTGCTGCCATTCTCAAGTGATCAAAGGTACGTGTAAAGAATGCCGCAAATGTGCTGGAGAAGGTGATGGCACGACCCCGAGCAGCACAACCCATGGCCACTCCCACCATGTTCTGCTCTGCTACAAAACACTCAATGTGTCTTCCAGGGAAGGCGTTTCGGTAATCCAAAGAGTATGTGGAGTTCTTGGTGTCTCCATCCAGAGCAATAACCCGCTCACAAGTCTTGCCCAGTTTGATAAGACCATTGGCATATGCCTTGCGCACAGCAACCTGGAATGTTGAAAAAGTGCACACATAAAGGGTTATTTGCTGTACTAGCTGATTCTACCTTTCTGAATCACTAGAATCATTCAAACAATCTAACAGTCAACCACACAAACCGAGGCCACCCAGACAAAATTTTGAGACAAATTTTGAAATTAGCCAATCACAAGTCAAGATCTAAACAATGGAATTGCGCATAATTTTGTACTCAGAGCCAGTTCAACTTATACACATACATTGTGAACCATTTTTCTAAAGGATATAAAAAATAAGGAATTTTGACGTTTGTCTAAATCAACCTGAAACTGTTTTTAATTTACAGTGTCTGGGTTTGCCAGAATCAAAGCCAACAGTAAAGAAATTTTGAAATTTTGGTCTGGGTGGCCTCGGTACAAGTAGTCGCACTGTAAAGACATTGGATACAACTTAAGCACTTCTGCTACAAGATGTAAATTTTTAGGCACACTGCCAAAATTTTAAGCGCACAGCTGAAAATTTTAGCAGCACAGCTTACAATGTTGGGAACATCTATTTCAAAAGTGAGACCAAAATCAGCAAGTTACACCCCAAAGCGAGAAGATGAGCATCCCTGTTTCTTTTATATGAAAGTCCCCTCCCCCCCAGGAAACTCTTGTCAATGACCACTTTTGGTAGCAAAGGTTTTTAGAATTTTCTATTGTTTTTTTATACCTGATATCTTTGCTCACTGTATTTACTATGCTGCTCACAGTATACTTAGAAATTTCAGTGATAGCATGGAGCTGATCATATTGCAACATGAAAATTGCATACAATAAGTTATCTTCCATATTAAAGTAGATGAGTCTGCACCCCTTCACACAAAAGATCGACCCATAGTAATAATGGATTCTTGTAAGGAACCATCTCCCAAAAGCATCCACTTACGGGTTGCTTACAGGAGGTTTGACAGTACTACATAACCGTGTTATACTGTTATATAGCTGGAAATTTCTTCCCGACATCCCACACTCAAATGGTTACTTCGAGGTTATATGATATCCAACAATAAAACTGTTTCCCAGCAAAACCTCTGAGCGGGCAACATTGCAAAAATCTATGACGTAAGAGGGTAACAGTGCACTGTTAGCCGCGAATGTTGATTGACCACTGCAGTTAAAGCAACGTTTCATGAATTTCCAGCTACACAACAAATCACTTAAAGACTGGTCACTACAGAAACAGTTTATTTTGTTTCTCGGGAATCTCAATGTTACGGCATTCTCAAGAAAAAAAAATTTTGGTGCTAACAACAAGGACCAAAACTAGAAAACCAGAAAAAAAAAGGAAAAATGGGTAGTGAGAGCTGAGTGAATCCTGACATTGCCTTCAGCAATCAATTATTGCCAAGCCGCCTACTTTTACATCCTCTGACATCTTCTTTAAAATCAATAAGAACCCTGCTCAAACCACTAGATAAAATTTTTATTCTGCATACATTGAATCAACAGAATAACTAACTCCGCTAAATAGCATCCGTGCTCAACAATCATGTCTGCAATGCGTTTTAGTGGCATATGAGTAAAACAAAACAAAAATACTTGGCAAATGCAATGATCAATAAGAAAGTTTGGAGAAGCACCACTGTATAAAACTACTTGTTTCTGAGAGGATTTTTGCCAGTTTCCTCTTCAAAGGACAGAGGGCCATGTGTTAGAAAACTCTTTACTGGGTTAATCATGTATCTACCCTCTCAAAATAAAGAACATTGTATTGTATTGTATTGTATTGTAAATAAATGGCTTAATTACCTTTTGTCCTATTTTGTAACTTGGTGGTTCAGACAGTTTAATGGTTCCAGGTGACAGATTCACATCAGGTGCATCATCAACAACTGGCTGCGGGCCCAGGTTATGTCTGACATTGGAGAGTCCTTCCTTCAGCTTCTCTACAGCTTCTTTGCCTTTGTCTCCAAGAGCTTTGCCGTGATAATTTTCCAAATCTTCAACGCCTACAAAACAGGTTAACAAAACACTTGGAAATAGTCCAGTTTCGAATCTGTCGTGGCCACTAAATAAATTAGTGCTGAAGACTTAATTATTAGTACAGGGTAAGCCTTGAGCTAAAGTAAAACATTCACCAATACCAGCAAGATCATGGTGTGCAAATTTGAGTTTACACAACATACACAGTTGTACATAGGTCTTCTTCTGACTGGAATTTGTGAATATATTTACCTTAAGTCCACGCTAACCCTCTATAAATGAGTCTTCAGTCTACTGGAATAAACAAATATGGGCTTTCTGCCCCAAAGATTGTTCCCCAAAATTTTTTAGAGGTGTTATATATGGATAATATGTTGTTATTGTTGCTAATGATGACTAAACATGTATTTACATGTACCACTGGGATAAATTTGGCTGGCTAGGAATCTACAAATATAGACATAAATAATATTGAGAAACATTTGACCAATAAAATGGCACAAAGATACAAAATATAATTATTTCAAAGTTTCTGACAAAAAAAAACAGAATCATTATGAAGCAAAATCTATTGACCCACTTCACTGGATTAATTACAACCACTTGAAGACTGTGACCTAACCTTCGCCACACTTTTATCCTCAATTCCCACCAAGAAAAGAAGCTAAAAGGCTTCTAGCTACACAAGATTGTGGGTCACCAAAGGGGAAGAGATGGAAAGAGAACTCAAGGATGGCCTAAGCTAAGATTCAAGGACATCGTGAAAAGAACCCTGAAGTGGAAGAACATCTTAAGGAGGCAGCGAGCAAAGGACAGAACCTCCTGAAGGATTACCTCATTAAAGCATGAACTCTTCATGAAACAGTCATTGTCACTTTGACAGACTGCTTAACTTTGACTTAAGGGAAAGGTGGGGGCAAAAGTTTGGAATGGGTAACCTGAGCCAGATAACTTTACCCTGTTTTGCAACTACAATATATAGGCCAACAGCAAGTGCCAAGGGAGGAGAGTTTCAATAGGCCATTTGCACTAAGAGGTCATGTGACTAATGCTTCCTTTAAACAATGAGTTGGAATCTTGCTGATGCCACAAATAATTGATGTCCAGAGCACATAAAAATTATCTTACAGCCGAAATTTGAGAGGAAACACATACAAGGGAGATATTTTATGGCACTTTCATTTTTCAACAAATTAAAGTAGTATGATTGGCCGCCATGTTGGAGGCATGCTCTTGCCCTCCAATATGGTGGCAAAAACTACTTTTTGCTTATATCCTGTTAGATGTTTGATAGTTACACACAGATGTGCTCTAAATGTTACCACATCATCTTTTCAAAATTATTTTCCTTGACGTTTAAGTGCAAAACTTGTGTTCAGAAAGAAGTAAGTCATGGTTTTAAAAATCACATTTTGGTCACGTGACCAGCTATGAAATTACTCATTTTAAGAAAATGGTATGGGTTTGAAAAACCAAATCACTATTATTTTGTTTAAGATATGAGCCACTAATCGTTTTTTGAAGGCAAAATCATATAACTTTCATCATCATAAAAACGATGTCGCATGACCTCTTAGTGCATATGGCTTATTACCATACCTTCAACGCCTTTTCCTTTGTACGTCTTTGCCAGAATAGCTGTTGGACGATCCTTTGTTGTTTCGGCTTCATAAAATGCTTTGCAGACTTCTTCAACATCATGACCATCTATCACAAGGGTCTTCCAGCTGGAAAAATTCAAACCATTATAGAGGCCATGTTAGGGCAAAATTCCCACACAGACATGGCCTGGAAACAGCGACATAAGACAGCTGAAATATGGCGACAAATGGCACAAAGATGGGTTGAACTGTGACAGCAATGATTGAAATAAATGCGAATTTCAAAAATTTGCATTACTACTGAAACAGGTAGACTGTTTTTTCGCAGACGTACGTAACAGTTGTAGTTAGCAAAAAAGGTGATTGTTTTTTGTCACGTGTCGAAAGAGATGTTAGCTCCAAAGGCAAACGCACGCGATAACATTCCTTCGCACTTTGGCTGTCTATCGTCGCTTATCCGCTTTCGTTTAGTAAATTATACAGCATGATCCAGCTAAATTAGTGTTCTATATTAATATTTCTTTTCCGGAAAATCGATCTGAACTAATTACAGCAGACAAAAATGAGGTGTCTACCTTCGATGATCTCATACGAATCGTAAGGAATAAATTAGAGTGTTTACCACGGATATAAGACCTTCCTTGTTTGTTTATGGAAAAGCCCACCATCGTTTAATTCTCAGGAATGTGAAGGAATGCGATCACGTGTGCTTACATTTCAGGCGTCAGGGATAGATCACGTGGGGTTAATTCAAATATGTTTCTGTGCAGAAACAACTGTTTCGCACATCTGCAAAAAAACAATCTACCTGTAGTAATTCTTATACACATTAATTTTTGTGCCATACATTAGTTAAGTACAGCGTTAATTTCTGCGACCTTAATTTCAAGTATTCTGGTCCCAAACTCTCGATACACTTTAGATATTCTTGATACCTAACAAAGACGTATCAGTGAAATTGGAAGAACCCTCAAAGAAGCCAGATTTCTTCACTTGACTCCCTTGCTACATTTGTGAAAGTAGCACAAAACAAGCTCCCAATTTGAATTATATAATTAACTGTACTTCATTCCTGTGGTGCCCATGAGCCAACAATAATTAGTTTTGTTTCTTAGTGAATGTCCTCCATTTTGAAATGATATCTTAATTTTCTTTATTCTAAAGTTGTTTCCCAATTAAATTTGTGCTAATTTAAGTCACATTAAATTCCAATACCTTCATTTCTCAGAGCCTATAAAATATTGGTGTAACGATTAATCAAATTCTCGATTAATCATGATTATGACCGTTCGGTTCCATTCATGATTCTTTGCTTCTACGTTTTGAGTTTGGTTCGATTTTTGCATACCCTTTCCAGGGTGCCTTCACTGAGTTATAACATTGTTAAATCAGAATCCAGAACTCTTTAAAATGTGCGGGTTTTTTTGAAGAGCAAGGTGATTGCAGTTCATGCGCCTTGAGAATTTCCAAATAAGGCAAGCCATGTGCGACACACTCTTTGTCAGGTTCCCAAACAAGGCAACAAACGCACAAGCGACAGTGAATACACCTGTCCCTGTTACTATTCTAAAATTAGGGGTTTAGGGTTGCATGCTGTTTACATTACGCAATTAAGAAACATTTACATAATCAAATCAAAACAATCGAAATCGAAAGGCAAGAATCGAAATAGAATCGAATCACAAGGAATATGAATCGTTACACCCCTACTATAATAAGGAAGTAAAATAACAACAGGGACATGGTTTCCTCCTCAGCAGAAAAAATGATTAAGTTTTTGAAATTCAGAAGGCCTCAGTATATATAAAACAATAACTGAATATACTCAATATTAAATTTTGAGGATTATTGCAATTAAACAAAAATCAAAATTACTTTTTTGCAAGTGACTACAACTTAAGTTTTTAATTGCAGCATTGATATTTATTCACTGAACTCACCCAAAAGCCTCAGTTCTTTTCTTGTAAGTATCAAAGTCATGCTCAAGCATTGTGGGGTCACTTTGTCCAAGACGATTGATATCAAAGATAGCACACAAGTTATCAAGCTTATAATAACTTGCAAAATTCATAGCTTCCCAGACTGAGCCCTCTGCAGCTTCAGCATCACCAATAACACAAAATACACGATAGCTGAGAAAATAAAAATAAGGCTGTCACATCAGCGCAAGAGCAAATGATCAAGCTGCTTCTAATGACACATCTACATTAAAATCCTGACACTAATTCCAACTTTATTGAATGACCTGATTTAAATTTGATGATGGTGATGCAGTATACAGATTCAGGGTGGCATGTTTCTGAACAATACTATTATGTCATCAAGGCAATTGTATGTCTCAGCTTAAGCAATTAATTACAATCATCATCATCATCATCATCATCATTGAAAACTGTTTGGTCAAGATCATTGGTTGAACATTGAAAAAAAAAATTCTTTTAATTCTTTTACTTACAATTTATGTCTCTTTAATCTTTACCTAACAGTTTTGTAATATATAGATTTAGCCATGGACATGACAATTTATCTATTAAGCTTAATACTTTAGACACCACGGATACAGAAACAATCTCCACTTTCTGTTTTTATCTTTGTTAACTCTTTAGTTGTCTCTGCTTTACAAGATGCCGGTGGCTATGCGATTTCCCACCAAAATGACCTCAAGTTGCATTTAGGGAAAGTTCATTTAATATGACAAGGGGGGGGGGATGAAGATATTGAAACTCGAAGCTTGAAATTTTAGCAGCCCACCTCGCTAGCGGTTCAATTTTTTAGGAGCCCCCTCCTTGGTAGTCGAAAAAATTTCAGAGCCCCCCCCCCCTCCGCTCCTCCTTCATTTCTTAACATTTCTTGTTACAGAGTCATCGTTTTTATGGTTCCCGTTAGCAGATTTTGAAATCTTGTTGAATCAATGTGGTTTTATTATAAAAAGTTTGAGCATTTCTAATTTTTGAAATTTTCTAAAGCATTTTTGGGATGAACAAGAGTGTAATAATTACTGAGACTACATTTGTTATATCTGTAAACCACGTGATATAGCTGAGTTGCACAGGTCATTAAATTGTTGAGTTGAAAACCATCGATCTGTATGATGATGTCATGTGTTGGTTTTGAAGTATACAAATTTTCGGAGCCCCCCCTCCTAGCGCAACAATTTTTTCAGAGCCCCCCCTTCGGGTGTCTAAAAATTTTCGGAGCCCCCCCTCAATATCTTCATCCCCCCCCCTTGTCATATTAAATGAACTTTCCCTTAGATTGCTATACCTGTTGATTGAGTTATTTTACACTCATAGGCGTATGGGCCGAGGGGGTGAGGGGGGCTGCAGCCCCCCCAAAGTTTGGGCAGCGAGAGAAAATTTGGGCAAAACCAGTTTTTTAAGACGTTTCCGTGTTTTTGAAATCATTATTTTGAAGAGATAAATATTTTCTATTTTAACCTGAAGTTGGCGTAATAATCCAGTACTGTTATATTCACACGAGACAGTGGTTGCCTAGCACATGATGAGTTTCTGGTTATAAGGGAAGGGTATCATGTGCTGCAATGGGCTCTTTCCAGTCATGAGTTGATTAGAATAAACTTCTGCCTAACTTTCTAGAATCATCTCCGCTCGTAGAACAATGTATGGCAGATAGCATCAGCAATGGGTCTGAAAGTGAAGAAGTGGCTGACTAATTCTCAGTTTGAATTACGCGAAGAATCGTAATTTTTAAAATTCAAAAAAATATAAATAAAATAAAATAAAATATAAATAAAATTTTAAGAATCTATCAAGTGGTTTAAAAATTATTCACTAATTTGTTAAAGTAGACCGAAATGTTTACAAAACCGCTAACAAGAGCGCCATGATACATACTAAATACTCAAATCCTTTTTTGGCCAGAGCAATCTCCATGATCTTTTACCCACGTTTTTAAAAAGATTGAAACTACTATGAGGTGAAATTGCATGTCAAAAGCGCTTCGCTTTCTACAGATAACAGCCAAACATCAAGATTTTCCTTTTTACCTTATTTCTAACGATAAAAACTTTATCCCAAAAATATCTCCGCAACGCTTTTACAGATTCCTTTTTAACTTTACGAACATCGAGGCGACTATTGGAGGAAAATTCTCCCGTGAACAATTTTGGAAGAACAGTTCCCAATGAGAAATTTTGCTGCAAGTATAATAGGTAATGGCGTCATTTGGTTGCTATGACAACTCCGATGTTATTGCAACCCGGATCAAAACAAATTTTTATCTTTATCTAATACAACTGTGGTGACAATTTTTCCAAATGTTTGTTTATGAGGTCGTAGTCTATGCTCAAAAAAACTTCACAGGTATTGACCCTGAAAAACTGTATCGAGCCACTTTCATAATGCTAGTACGGCCTATGTTGTTACATCGTATGGCCCTCGTTTCTGTTCGACTGTTTTGTAAAAATTTGGGCAACTTGCAAGAATTTTTTTGGGCAAATGGTCTACCGCCCCCCCTGGCAAAAAATCCCCCTTACGCCTATGTTTACACTGGTATGCCTGTGGTGCGGATGGATGGTCACTCTGTGTACGATGACATGATTACCAAATTTTCTAGGATGGGTAGATTTACTTAGGTATGGGGCTCCACACGCGCGCAGTTCATGCATGCGTGGAGTTCCGTTAATATATTGAGTGTCTGTATGTGAATATATTTTTTTCTGGCAAATAAATAAAAAACAAATAAATAGATAAATAAAGACCTTAACCCAACAGATATACGGAAAACTTGGCACTTGGTCAGTAACCCATAAAAGACCCTTTAATTTGCTCCAAAAGATCCCAAATGAATAATTCATATACAAAAAAATAAATGACAAATCATATCAAATAAAATAACATTTCACCTTGCTTTGTCAAAGTATTTCCCAGTGTACGCCATACCACATCCACAGCTAAGACCTTGGCCCAGTGAACCCGTGGCAAAGTCAACAAAGTCTAATCGCTGGGGAAGAAAACATAAGCATCATATTTTATTAACCCAATTTACAGTTAGTTGATTGAAGCGAGGCTGGATAGACCTTATTTTGACATACATGTACAGCCCTTCCTGATTTCTTTGTGAATTCTTGTTCTAGTTCTAATAATTATTAGCAATTAACTACATATAGAATTATTTCAGAATAATTTTCATACAGAAAGCAAGTATAGGTTTGGATCAAACCATATATGTCAAACTAATGTCCTTACATTTCTCAAAGGCTATGGTACTTTGAAACAGCACTGATGTGCACAGCACTGGCTTTTCGTATATACACCTATTACAATTAAGGTTGCTCCCGTGAACCATGTTTTATAGCCTGCAGCGCACTATGGTAAACCCTTTTGTAAGGGGAAGTTTAGTCTTGCTCACGTTTATTGAAATAATGGAGACCATTTGTGAGAAGGCATTCTAGAGAGCTTTCAAGTCAAATGGCTGCTAAAATATTATTCTTAAGCATGAGTGAGCTGAAAACTTTAATTTTTAACTCGTGGGTACGCACAAGCATACGACGAGTTATTGCAGGGACAGGGATATGCAAATGAGTCACTTGCTCACTCGTGGTAGATGCACTTTGTAATTAATCGGGTCCGAACTCGAGAGCCTTCTTTTTCCCATCTTCCTTTTTTTTTTCTTTTTTGTTTTGTTTTGTTTGCTTATTTGTTTTGCTTTTTTTTTTTGTTTTTTTTGTTTTTAAATATATATACCCAAATAACTGTTAATAAAGTGCAATAAACAGCAAGAAAAGTATTGTGTTTCCAGAACAAGGATAGTATATTTATAATTTGAATTTCTATCATTTCCTAAAATTTATTGTGGGAAAACCAGAGGTGATAACTAATTGATTACTTTCTAAACAACGTACACACGAGTTGACGATAGTCTTTCTTTGATTAAAATCTCACAGTAAAAAATTAGAAGCCTCTTCTTTTAACAACATTAAATGAATAGGGTTTTACCGCCTGATTGAGCTGCGTTTTTGCATGGGCCAGAATGCTGGTTATTTCAGTAAAGCAAACTAAAAACGCTACTTTTTTTTAAATCAGTTTTTAAAAAATTGCCTGAAAAATAGATAAACACATAATGTTAAGTTTTATCTATTGCAGTTCAACAAATGCCTCAAATCTGATTTTTTTTTAACTCAATCCAAAATTTCCATGTGCACGAGCGAAGCAAACTCATTGAAAATTTGCAGCATTTGCATATTACCACAGAGAAAGACCTAACATCAGATCACTGTCTTAAATTAAAAAGCCTAGGATTCATTCCTTTGAAATCCATTGTCTTAAGGGTCTGCTGACATAGCATAGAAGCATCAGTAGCATTTGCTTTCTAGGCTTCTAGGCTAATTGCGGGCACTAGACTTGCTACAATAATGCACCGTGGGCTATAATATGAAACTTGGACCATGCATCATGCATCATTCTTCTCTGAAGTAACCTTAATTGAAATAGGCGTATATACAAAGATGAAAGGCAAAGGCAATCATTTTGCTCTGACAAACAAGTTCCTCTAAATAAAATTTAGTAGACCTCTCTGGAACTCTCAGTTTTTAACAGCTGTTACGCCAATCTATAATAAGAGCTTATGGAAAACTGGGGCTTCAAAATTTCCTTTAGGGGGAAAAATTTTAAACTCATATTGTGTTTAAAGTTGAACCTTTACTATAATGGTCACCTCTCTACATAAAAGTGGCCTGATGACTCCACAAAAAAAAAAAAAAACATATGTTTGTCCTGTGGTTATATTGATCCATGTTTTAACCCCTAAAACAGCCACGCACGACCACCACCCAAATGCAGTCATTTTTCTCAACCCCCAACATCGCCAATGCGACGAGTAGTGTAGGGAATCAACTAAACTTATAATCGTTCATCAGAAATAATCTTATTTATCCCACACATCTATCATCAATTATATTCAGAAAAATCTCTTCATTAGAATTCCATATATTATTAACCCTTGTGCAAGTCAAAGTACAGTACCGCTTAAAAGTCAGTTACCACCCCCTCCCAAGGCACGAGCCTCGTTGTCCCCGTCTCTCAAGACAAAACTCTCTTCTCTAGATGAGAATCTTGCCTCATGAGACAGAAGTCCTTTCTCCACAGAAGAGACGCCTGAGACTTTTGACCACTAGCCTGTGAATGGCAGACGTTTCTACTTGTTCATTGCCGCCGAGGGACGTTTCGCGACGAGGAACGTCTGCAACTCAGTGACAGAAATTCCATACCGAGGACGTAAATCAATGTTTACATAATAAATCCAGTAGTCATCGGGTTCCAAATGCAAATTTGTTCAATTTTACGTTTCTCCTGGTCGATTTTGGTAAAGTGTTGTGTTCATCTGCGAATGAGCTCCAGAAAAACTCAAATGCTTCTTCTGGAGACGACTATATTCGACAAATATTGACTGTTTTGTTAGAGGTTCATTGCATTTACATTTGACCTTTACGGCCTTTTGTCTTTTGTCTGTCATTCACAAACAATAGCTAAAACAACGAAACTACTCAGTCGACCAATTAGCGCTTCTGACCAGATTCCGGACAGATTTTGCGTCATCAGTATGGAATTTCTGTCGCTGAGTCGCAGACGTTCCTTCTCGCGAAACATCTCTCAGCAGCGATGAGCGAGGAGAAACGTCTGCCGTTCGCAGGCTATTTGACCACATAACATGAGCAAAACTAAACAGGTTACTCACAGGGGTGGGGTGGCCTTCCAGATCAGAGCCAAATGCCCGCAGTTTCCCAAGTTCTGAGACAGGAAATTTTGCATGACCAGCCTCTGCCCATGCCGCATACAGGATGGGGGCAGCATGACCCTAAAACATGGAATGAAACAAAAAACGAATAAGAAAATGAATGTATATGTGGTTGTGGTTCAATTTTGTCCTTGGTTTAAATTTTATTCTCCTTCTTGTTTTTGGCCATGGTAACATATGATAATGAGTTTGAAACAAAGGAAAAAAAATTGAACCAAGGATAAAATTGAACTACAACATATCCACAGGTATAAAACAAGTATAAATTTCATTTCACTTGGCAGATTATAATGAATATAAATGTGAAAAAAGTAAATCAGTTAAAGTGAAACTCAGAAACTGAGAACGTCAAACAAAATAATGGAATGTTAATGTTTTCCAAGGGAAGAACCACCTGGCAAGAGATTATTAAACTGCAAGCAGCAATGGTGATACATTCTTGTTTTGTGGTTTGCTCACCTAAAAATTATATGAAATATTTAATCCTTTAAGTCACAAGAATGACCAAAATTAATTTTCCCCATTTTAAAGCAAAGGGTAAGGTAAAAGGTATAGGCCCTCAAGGGCTAGAGGCCCACACGGCTGGAGCTTATTTCCAGTTTCCCTAGCATGAAGCATGCCTAGGAGTATTGCTACTCCCCCCCTGGACAGGATGCTAGTCCATCACAGGGTTACTCCCAACAGAGTATGTCCCTGGTAGCCATTTATACTCCTGGGTGAAGAGACACAAGAGAGACTGAGGATTGTTTTCGCTATCTGTTATCATGACGAGCCAAAGAAAAGAGGTTGAAATGCAGGTCAAAATAACCTCTGGAAAAGTCATGTTTGTGCAGCTAGGTGACAGCTTTGTCATTAAAGTAAAATGCTTACCTTTGACAAGATGAACCTATCACTTGAGACATCTCGAGGCTTAGACACTAATTATAAAAAGCAACAGTTGGAAATTAACTATAAAATGGACCCGGTACAATCTTTGCATAATTCATAGACATTTTGATGGTAGCTAAAGGATATTTCTTTCTTTCATTTAAGAAATAATGGATATAACAAACCTAAGTCCAGTTATAATTCACATAATTGGGAGGAATATTACAGCTTAGACAAAATTCACGAGACAGTTCCATCTATATTTCCATTATATGTAATACTAGGATGAAAACTTGCCGAACAAGGTCACCATTACGTTTCAATATGCATAAGCTCACCACATAAGTTCAGTAATCAATTTACTTTAATCAAATCTAGAACTATTGATGAACGAACTTGATACATATAATAAGCTTAATGGAAGTTTGATTGACATTGTAACATCCTTCCTGTTTTGAAAAGTGTCTCTTCATAAAACAATCATTTCTAATCATTCGGCACACTGTCTATTCTCTGATCAAATTATTAATGATGAGAAACTACAATGTTCTCCAAGTCCTATCAATAAAAAAAACAAAACAAATCGTAATGAAAAAGATAATGTTAAACTATGGCATGTCCTTTAATCATATCTAATCATTTCAGTACGTAATCTTTCAGATACTGAGGGGGTCGTCTAATGCACTGAGGCATGGCTGCTGTCTTGGGTGCGATTGTTGTCTTGTTGTCTGTGGTTTTCTCAGCAGTGGCAGGAGAGGACAGTAGCTTCGGCCCAGCAGGTGTTGGCTGATCCTCAGGACTTCTACAAGGTGTTATGTCTGACACTTCCTTGGGATCAGGGTTTTCCTTGGTTTTCCTAAGGTGGTAACGATTTCTCCTATAGGTGTCTCCATTGGGTGTTTCGACCAAATATGATCTTTCGCCAAGTCTCAATATTATATCAATCATGCCTTTTTTCCACTCCTTACTTCACAGCTGGAACGGCTTCATACATACGACATCACCTTCTTCGAGTGAGAATAGGTCACAAGCATGCTGATTGTAGTATCTAGACTGATGAAATTGTCGCTTATTCAGTTGTTGGATATCTCGCTCACTGTGTGGGGCTCTGGGTTGGAGAACAGTCTTCATTGTGGGAAGGAGTGTTCTTGTTCTCCTATTCATTAGGCGTTGAGCAGGACTTGATTCCATTCCTTGTGTGGGAGTATTACGGTAATCAAGAATTATGATGTATGGGTCTGTTCCGGCACCCAATGCTTTACGTAGGAGGTTCTTTGCTGTTTTCACTGCTTATTCCACTTTACCGTTGGCTTTGCTGTTCCCAGGAGAGCTAGTTCTGTGTTCAAAGTCCCAATCGTTTGCCAATTTATGAAACTCTGATGACACGAACTGAGGACCATTGTCGCTGATCAAGCGATCAGGGCAAAAATAGCGAGCAAAATGGTTCTTCAGCTTCAAAATTACAACTGATGAGGTGGTACTTGTGAGGCGGTCAATCTCCCATAAATTGCTGTAATAATCTACTGTGATCATGAACTCTTTCTTGTTTAGTTCAAACAGGTCCACTCCTACTTGCTCTCATGATCAATTGAGTACTTTGTGAGGTATCAGAGACTCTTTCTTGTGGCTGGTCTCGTACTTGCGACAGGTCTCACAGGTTGCAATCATTTCTTTTAATTCAGAGTTCATGTTCAGCCAGAATATGGTCTCCCACGCTCTTTGTAAACAACTTTCTGCGCCAAGGTCTGAGGCATGCAGCTTTTGTTTCATGTGTTTTCATAGGCTGACAGGAACTACAATTTGTTGCCCGCAGAATATCACCCCATCGTGTACTGACGACTCATCCCTCATGCTAAAGTAGGGGCTTATGTGCTCTGGTATTTGACTACAATCATCTGGCCAGCCACGCAATATGACAGCTTTCAGGGCTTGCAGGATCTCGTCATCCTCAGTTGCCTGCTGGATTTCCCGGAGTCTAGATGTGGATACAGGAGGAACGCAGTGGCATTGATGTTCTCAAATTCAGCTCCAGTCGGATGTAAGGTCGTCGGCAGGTACGCTCTGGAGACTGTATCGGCCAAGTACAGGTTCATGCCATACTGCACCTCTTAATCATATTTCTGACGTCTCATCATCATACCTTGAAGGCATTTTGGCGTACACACGAGAGACTTCTTCAGGATGGATTCCAGTGGCTTGTGGTCGCTTTGGATTTTCACGTGGCGTCCGTAGCTGTACTGGTTAAATTTCTCAAGTGAGAATACGATCACAAGCATTTCTTTCTCAATCTGTGCGCATCCCTGCTCAGTCTCAGTGAGCACTCTGCTTGTGTACACGATCAGTTTGCCTCTTTGCAGGAGGGCAGCTCCTAGGCCTTTCTAACTGGCATCACACTGGATTTCAAGCTCGGCCTTCGAGCTGGGGTGGTAGTCACAAGACACTTCACTTCTCTAAACGCGTTCTCTTGCTCATCCGTCCAGTTAAATTCTGTACACGTCTTGTCATGTGAGGCAATGTATAGGCTCCATTTGGTCTGCTAGGAGAGGTAGGAAGTTTGACAAGTAATTGACAAATCCGTTAAGCCTCTGCACGCCTTCCACATCTTTGGGTCGAGGCATCTCTAAGACTGCTTTTACTTTGTCGGGGTCTATCTTGAGGCCTTGTTTGGTTAAGAGGTGACCCATAAATGGCACTTCAGTAAACCGAAGTCTCAACTTGTTCTTTTTTAGGGCAATTCCACGCTCTGTGCATCTGAGTAGTAATGCCTCTAATTTACGATCGTGGTCACGACGAGCTTCATCTTTGGTGTCACCAACTCCAAATACGAAGATGTCGTCAGTGATGTTAAGTATTCCTTCCAGTTCTTCTAGGGCTTGACTCACCCGTTTCTGGAAGATCTCGCTTGATGCTGATAAACCAAATGGGAGTCTTTTCCACCGGTATCTTCTGAAAGGGGTTGCAAAGGTAGTCAAGAGACTAGACTCGTCGTCAAGCATGCAGTGCCAGTATCCTGCGGTAAGATTAACAGTTGAAAAGATCTTTGCTCAAGCCCGCTCTGGCATTTAGTCGTCTAGGATTGGCAGCTGATGTGTTTCTCTTTTTAAGGCTTGGTTCAACAGTCACCGATCTATACATATTCTAAGGGTGCCTGACTTCTTTGTAGCAATAACAACACTGCTCACCCATGCCGTAGGCTCATCTACTTTTGCTAGTACTCCTAGATTCTCTAAGCGGTCTAGTTCAGCTTTGAACTTCTCTCTCTGCGCTGTGGGAATCGGTCACGAAGGCGTTATGGAAGGTTCGGCATTTTCATCAACTCTCAATTGGACTGTGCCAGGTAGGGTTCCCAGATATCTTGCGAAAACTTCTGGATAGCGTCGAACTAGCTTGTCAGCTGTTGCAATGCTTCGGATGTCCTCACATGATGTCTTTTGAGGAGGCGGAACAGAAACAAAATGATCTTCAACCACAGTTATCAGCTCCATTTGTTGTGCTGTACGTGCACCTAGCAGTGGTGTTAAGTCATCGGGAACAACAACAATTTCAATTGAATACTGCTTTCCAGTTTTAGGATTCGTGACTTTCAAGCTGGTAGTTCCGAGGGGTTTTATTTCTGTTCCATTCCACATCTTCAGGGTTTTGTTTGATGGTGTTACGTGACTTTTTCTGGTGTTACATCTAGTGATGATGTTTATCGAAGCTTCGCAGTCGATCTGAAATTTAATTTTCTTGTCATTGATCACCATCTCTGTGCATATTTCTTTTGCATGGCTGGATGTTTGTTCAATTGCATGGATAGATGATTCCACTGCGATAACGGTGAGGAATTCGTAATCACTAGACTCACAGCTGTCATCGTGTTCATCGCTGTCAAGCTCAGGTTGCTCAGAAAGCCCATGCACACCACGCGCTTGGCCCTTTTTGCAAACTGTGGCGAAATGATTTCTGCCATTTCACTTCTGACATCGCTTTTGCCATGCAGGACATAGCTCGTTTTTCAGAGGGTGATTCCCAGCGTGGAATTTGCAAATCTTTCGCTTCTGGTGCTTGTGATGCTTTGCCTTCCGATCATATTTTTGCTTCCAAAGAGGTTTTGTTGGCTGTACTTTTAGTCAATGTACGTCATCTGTTGTGCTAGATGCTCCTGAAATATCTTTAATAATTCTGGGAGGAGGCAGCTTCGATCACTACTTCTACACAAATTGATGCACTTTTTAAGATCCAAATTTCTCTCTTGCAGCAAGCGTTTTCAAAGAGAGTGGTTGTTTATCCTGAGAACAGTGCGATCCCTTAACAGGCTGTCGGCAAGACAATCACAGAATCCACATGCTTTAGCTAGAGATCTTAGCGCAGTAATGTATGCATCGATAGATTCGTCTTGGCCCTGATTTCATCCGTTAAAGATATAGCGTTTGTAGGTCTCATTGACTTCTCCAATAGTAAACTCGTCAAATTTCTCAATAATTTTGGATAAGGTGCGGTGGTCCGTCTCACTGGCGAACTGCTTTCCATTGTAGATTTTTCATGGCACCTGGACCCAGGCAGTGAAGGAGTAACGTGACCCTGTACTGTTCCATTTGTGCAGTAAGATTTGTGATAATAGCGTAAATTTCCCAGATCTGTTTGAACTGTTTCCAGTTTTCAGCTATGTTAGTAGTGGTACCTAGAGGTTTTGGCGGCATGATACCTTGTCTAAGGGGAGCAGCTTGCATTGTGACGCTCGGCTGAGACGGCAAAGGAGGTGAAGCTTGTGAGGCCGCCGATGCGCCGTAGTTTCTTCCGAGTTGGACATTGGACTCTCTCTCTCTCTCTAGGACTCCAGCGGGGTCCTAAACCAGCTACGCCGCTTCCACCATGTTTCAATATGCATAAGCTCACCACATAAGTTCAGTACTCAATTCACTTCAATCAAATCTAAAACTATTGATGAACGAACTTGATACATATAATAAGCTTAATGGAAGTTTGATTGACATATTGGAAAAGGACATGATTTTTCCAATCTGTCTCAAAAATACAAACTAAAAAAACTAAAATAGTTTCCAAAGAACAGCAATTTTAAAGCAAATTGAGAAAACAAAAGCTCCAACAAAAGGAAATTCAATGGAATAAAAAAGAATGATGTATTCCTATATCTGAGAGAAATTCCATCTTATTTAAAATTGTAGATTAATTTTGACATGTATATCCCCATCTTTACAGCTGTTAAAAAGATTGGTGAAAATTATAACTTGCTAGTAAAAGTCAGTGAACAATCGATTGAGTAGTGCAAAGGTATTCACTTTTGCATTGCTTTCAATTATTATGCAGATTAAAGGAAGTTGAAAATCATTACTCTGAATTGCCCAAAGCATAAGGGAGAAGGATATTATAATGATCAAAAATGGGTACGTTTTAATCATTACATAGCAACAAAAATCATTTGGTAACACAATTTCATAGTTTAACTCATGAACAACATTGCATGACTAAAGGAAACAAAATTGATATTGGTGACCTTAATGAAGACTAACAAAAAAGGAATATTAAAAAAGCACTGTTGTATTAATATTGCACATACAAAAAAAAAAAAGGATGGTGCAATATGTCTTTTACAACATAAGATTGAGCTGTTGAACGGTGATAGGGGTAATAAATTGTTAGATATATTCAGTTCCAAGTACAACCTGTAGCTCAACACAAACAGTAATAACAATTCAAGAAAATAATAACACAAAAGCATTTATTCTAAAAGTTTTCAAAACTTTCCGAAGTTGTTTGAAAAACAAAAAACAGCTTTTAAAAACAAACTCAACAAAGATTATTTATGACCACAAGAAAATAGCATCTTTTTGGCTTGTAAAATGTTTCAAGAATATTTATGTTTAACTCAAAATCTACATGACATGACTGAGTGATTCTCTGCAATTTGCATGACGAAAACATGTACATCGGCTCACAGATACAATTAAATTTACTCAACACAAGGTCAGATGATTGACATGTGTTGGTCTAGCAGAAAGAGATGTCTGCCTTTATTTTCCGTGTTTTGTCGTAATACATTGCACATGTAATCAAAATTAAGGCTAGCGCTTGTAAATTAGTAGGAGTTTCAAAGTTTTAACTTAAAGCTAAAAGCTCTTCAGAAAATACTTTATGTGCAATGATGTACGACACGGGAGATGAAAGATCCCAGCGCCTTTGTAAAAATGCTTTTTTTAAAAAAACAGTGACGTATTTGTTAAATTCAAATCAAAGCGAATCGAACTTGAATTAAGTGTATGCAACTATTACATGCTTAAGGACAGGCATTTAATTAAGCCATTGGACAGTGACAATGCAAAAAAGAATTGGCACGCTTTAAATTTACCTCAAAAAGATTCTACGTACAGCATCGCAAAATCAAAATACAGTAAACAAACTAAAATTAATAACTTAAGTGAGTTATTAACTGAATCCAATGGGGTGAAATCGATACACGCTGATGAAAACTCCACAGTACTGCCTTGAAGACTTGGGCCAATATTTGCTTAAGACACCTCGGAGTACAACCTTACGAATTTTACATAAAAGCGAAATAGCACGGAATGGAGGCCAAATCGGCTTCTAAAAGCTGCTAATAAAGTTCATGTTATGTTGGCTAAAATTTCGAATGACAAGCACCAAGAAAGTATTGCTCAATACATATCTCGCTCGCACGGTTTAAGATGATTACGAGCAGGCAAAACTAAAAGCATAACTAAAACCCACCTTTGTAACGCATGGTATGGAAGAAAAGAACCGACATTATTTCAGCCATAGAACAACAAGACGACGGATGTCTGAAAGATAAAATCAGGAAGTTTAAATGCGACTTGTGAGTTAAACCAAGCTGCAAAGTTTAGCATTAAAATTACTGCATATTGTACGTACCCTGAACCTGCTGTGTTCGTAGACTCAATGCTATGGATTCGTAGCCTGTTCGCCATATCTCTCAAGGCCTGGAGAGTCTTTTGGTCCGGTCTGTGGTATGTGTCTCCCATGTTGCTTAGATCGAGTCCAGTTGTCGAAGGAAATTTGTAAAATTCACAGGCCAAACAACTTGCACCCAACACACACGACTGAGGCAAAATGAAAGAATTTTCCAGTGCCTCTCTCTTGTAAAATTTTCTCCACGTGATCTCCACCCGTGTAGGGAGGGGTAATACGGTTTACTTTTGGGTCGTCACGCAACGCTCCTCCCCCATTTGTGGAAAAGAGCGTTGCGTGACGGCACAAAAAACGGCTGTGTTGCAGACTACAAGAGGTCACAAGATCAATGAAGTTGTGGAAAGCGTTGTGGATAGTCCTTCGAGCTGCTATTATATTATGACTTGCGATGAATAACAATTTGCTTTGTCAAGCTGTTTTTTTTTTCTACACGTTAAGTACCTCCACCTTTGGCTATGTGCCTACTTCTATAAAAGTGACAACTGATCATTTCTCCATTTTAAAAGTTACAGGCACAGATCTGATTAAGAAATTGTGATAACGGGGCTTAGCTACAATATAGGCACGTACGAACGAGCGTGCAGCTAAATTTCGAAAACAACAGTCAAATTTTTACTAGAAGAACACATTTTTATCATTGAGTTAGCTGATGTAAAGCCTTTTTGTATTTTGGTGATACAATGCTTTAAGTTAATTTTGTCAACACTATTAAGTCAATTTTTCAACACTGTCAATTTATCAAGTAAAGAAACCGCTAGAATTTCGTCCCCCAACCGACCCCAAATTCCCCTTTCAGGTTACGACGCCAACTTTAAGGAGAGCTTTTAATATCACGTGCCCGTGGGGATGGTCGGCCTGTCAACACTTATTTTCCGTTAGACTACGAGTAGTCCCCCATTTTTCCTCAGGGATAGTAGAGCAAGCGAAACGCGAGCGCGCGTGAAAATCACCCCACGCGAGGAATTGCGACACGCGGCGGGGAGAGAGAATTATGATTTTCACGCCCGCTCGCGTTTCGCTTGCTCTACTATCCCTGAGGAAAAATGGGGGACTACTCGTAGTCTAATTTTCCATTTTCTTTTCTTTGTTTTTAGGCTCCGTCTTTATCACAGACAGTGAAATCCAGTTGGCTGGTTACGAGGCCTATTTATTCATCGAAATGTCCCCAGCACGCAAAAGGAAGAAATTTGGGAAACACCCACCCAGAACACCGCCTATTCCCCACCCTCCTCGAGGTCAGAACAGTTCCTGGTATGTTCACCTTTAAAAAGCCGCTGCTTCCCTGTCTGAACTGTAAGCTTCTTTAACCCAATTTAGAAGCCTAAAAACAGATGTGACAAACTTGTTTGTTTATACAGCGAATCAGTAAGGTCAAGTAGTAATTAAAAGAGGGCACTTTGACCTAAAATAGAAGGCCCCGTCTAAAAGCAAGAAATGTCGCACATGCCATGAACAAATCATTTTCCGAGGTGGAAATAACAGCTCATTGACGAGATCCATCTTCTCGTCGACATTCGTCACGATCCAAGAAGAAATGACGTAAAGTAAGGAAAGAAAGACCTGGGAACGAGGTTGCTGTCTGAGTTCACTGCAAGGTCGATGACGTTGTACTGTTGAAGCTTATTGAAAGTAGTTTTAAGGTGGCAATCTACAGTACGAATACGATATATATATATATATCTATGTTTTTCTTATGGCCCAGTTTTAAGTCCCTATTAACTGAGTGGAAGGGCCGGAGGGGAAAATATTTGGTTCGAGGTCAGGAAGTACGGACCTAGCGGAGCGAGGTCCGTGCGTCCTGACCGAGAGTCAAATACTTTCTCGTCCGGCCCGACCTTATTAAAGTTGGTTTTCACTAGCAACGGAGTCGTAAGCGGAGACGTAAGAGCACTTATGACCAAGTGATAATCAAAAATCGGAGTCGTAAGCGGAGTCATAAGCGCGACGGAATCGACGTCAAAAGAAAATGAATCAGAATGCTTCCGCTTTTGACTCCGTCGCTTACGATCAAGTGAAAACCAGCTTGTCGGGGTCGGAAGCAGAAGCGCAAGTTTAAACCAATCACAATTCACGTCCCCACGCTTTATGACTGGTTTAGTTCTTCTGCTTCTGCTTGCGACCCCGACAAACTAGTTTTCACTTGATCCTAATAGACGTACGGTAAGCGGAATCAGAACACTGTTTTCACTAGATCGTAAAGTTCTACGCTTCTGATTGCGACTCCGACTCCGTCGCTAGTGAAAACCATCCTCAAGCATTTTATCATATGAACGTTGAGCTTTTCCGGCCCCATCAGTTGATGCGTACGACCCTCATACGGGAGATTTTTTTCATATGTTTTTTCAAAGAAATTGCCCGTGAGGCCGTACGAGTCATTTGATATGAATCTTTACTTCCAACGACGAAAACGGATTAAATGGTCTCTGCACTTGTTTCGCTTTTACCCCGAGACGTGGTGGTCTAGCGCGTGATGTGAGGGGAGGGGAAAGCTGCCGCATATGTCCTCGATGTGGTATAGAATGCCCTTATATTCATTTGCAGGTCCGGCACGTTTTCAGAACGAGGCTGACACGAAAACGCATCTCACTCACTGATCATTATGGCTCTCCAAAATTACTTTAATGGCCTGACAGTTCTTAGAACTTATATCCCCAGGACAATTTTAGCTGAGGTAAACATCATCGACCCCGATTAATAAAAAAAGGAAAAGGATTATTTCATGTTTTTCGAATATTGCAAGTGTAACAGTGAAGGGAAATTTCATTCCTGAGATGGTCATTAAATGTTTTTAACAGCTTTGACAATGTGATTAGCACTGATTCCAAATAGATCCAGCAAAGCGTCCCCAGGCCCACTTCGAGGGATTTCTTTCACTGCCAAAATGCGCACAGTCACCCCACTCTCCTCTGCTACGGCAGCTAACACAGCCTCACCAATGCCACCTACAGGGGAAGTACAGTAAAAACCCTGGACTAAGAACCTGCACTCTCCCAAGTTAGCCTAAACAGGTTCTTACATAAATGATAATTAGCACAAATTTAAGCTAATTAGGGCATTAGCATTGTTTTTGCCTCGGATGGCAAATTCCCGGAGGTGGGGACTCTTGACTCTATTGTTTTTAGACTCCAAAACAATAGAGCTCTACCGGATTGTAAATTACACTTATAAAACTTTTATTAAATTGACCCCTGTTTCAAATTTTAGGCTGAACAGGTTCTTGTATAGAGGGGGCCTAGCTGGCAAGTTTTAGCCGAACTGGCTCTTGAAAACCAGGTTCTTATAGTCACGGATAATCTCTTTAATTTTTCAACCTAGGTCACCCAGCAACGCGAACGAAAACTTTGCTAAATAGATTTATCTGAAATAAACCATCGGTCTGGATTTATTGGAAATGAAAACAACAACGCAGGAAAACCTTTTCCTTTTATGTCAACTTGTTTTTAGCTTTAAATCAGAGCCAGGGCGTCTACTCTAGTCAACACAATACAAAAAATCAAAACAAGAAAAAAAATGCATGAAGCCAAAAAAATGCGCGGGAAAACGCATATGACTATAATGTGACCTAGTCAGATTCATTCTCGTCCCCAGAACCACTCGGCTTAATTTGTAACCGACCACGTAACCAAGAAACGACGGGCTCTGGGGACGAGAATGAGTCAGATTGAACTTCCGATTGGTCAGCAAATCACGTGATGAAGCAGAGCAAAATCGAAGCGCACAAATTTGCGCTGAGTTCTGAATTGGCTTTTAAAGTAATTTTAAGTCACTGTGAGGTCCCGGCTAAGCGATCAACTGTTTTCATCCAACATTCTATTAGTCATGAACAACTTGGGGTGGCTAAACGATTAAGTATTTTTTTGTAATGCAAAATGTTGGATGAAAAAGTCTGATATAGATCCAACATCGAAAGCCACTAATGAAAGACGCATCTAAAGTCGCTAAACGGCGAAACATGCTCCGGCTTCCGAAACAATGTTGGACAAAAAAGTTTGGCCGTTTAGCTGGGACTGAAAGAAATTCTGTCTAACTAGGATGTATAGTAAGTACCTTCAAGATAATGGTCCTCCACGGTCAGTATTTTGCCACCCACAGCCTTGGCATTCTGAACAATGGCTTCCTTGTCGATTGGCTTTATAGTGAAAGGATCCAAGATACGGATGTTAATATTTTCTTTAGCAAGCTCGTCAGCAGCTTTCAAGGCTTCGTCCAATGTGGCTCCCGCTCCAACAACAAGCACTGAATCTTTGGCAGTTTCACGAACGATCTACAAAGAAAAAATAGTTTCACATAAAAAAACGGGCCCGGTTCTTCGAGAGATGGTTAAGTTTAACGCAGGATTAAGCCAATTTTAAAGAAAGGTTTTCTTGCCTTTGAACTTGCAACTTGAGCTTACAAAATACTGTTGACTCTTTACTCTGAGATACAGTAATGATAACACAAAATTTTACTCTAAGCAGTACATAGGAAGGTAAAATACAAAACCAGAGCAAAATTTTAATCCAGGATTAGCGCTAACAGGCCTTTCAGGAACTGGGCACTCGTAACTAACTAAAAAGTTACGAGGTTTGCTTATATAAAATATCATTATATCTGAGATTTTTCTGACTTGTCAGCTTATGGAACTCGAACAGATTGAGTTTAGATCTAGAGGGATCGCTTTCCCACTGCAGTCCAGTCCATTTTGTTTTTAGGGGGAGTGGGAGGGGGAGAATAACCTAACAGGAAAAAGAGAGGGAGGGGTAGGAACTCTTTTCCTCTTTTCCCAATCACACTCCTTTGCTTTTCACTTTTTCCGCCCTCCCGACCCTCTATAGCTTTGGACGTTTGCGTAGTAAATGAAAAAAAGGACAGCTTCGTGACAAAAATAAATTTCAAACGGACAAAAAAGAAGAATTTTGGAAAACCATCAGGCTGACAATTTTCTGACAAGTCTCCTTCGCAAGCTTACAGGGGTAAGGGAAGAGAGTGCCGGCGAACTGCGAAAGGTGCGAGACACGCGAGAGGAGAATTTTTTTGCTCTCGTTACTGCGCGCATGTGCCCCCGGATCACTTGAGGTTTCTCGGTTACTGACTACCTACCCATCCCTTAAGTCACAATTTTGCCCTAAGTGAGAAGTAAGTGCTAATGTTGATTTTGGGGAGGGGTCAGGTGGTCAGTTACCCAAAAACCTGAATTGATCCCTGCCTCCACTGTGTACGGCTACGCTAAGTTGGGTGACCAGTTCTCACTGTCTAAAATTGGCCAAATTTGGCCGCTCATCTATTGCTCTCTTTGTCCTTCTAACTCGAGAAGCTTAAAGGTTCTGGCACCAAGGATGAGCCTAAAATCGAACCACAAAATATGCGCAGATAACACTATTCCTAATTTTAAGTTACCTTAGCTTTTCCAATTTCAAATACTTCGTCATTATTGTAGATGACAGGAGTCGGACCTCGAGTGGATCGGATAAAGGTCATGTACTTGTAGTTAGCCGCGAGTTCAACAGCGCGTTCACCCGAGACAGCATCACTTGGATAAAACACCACACAGTTCGGAATGGAACGGAACATAGCGATGTCTTCTAAAGCCATCTGGGAAGGCCCGTCCACACCTAGAAAAATACATAAAAAAAGAGAGAAAAGCTAATGCGAACGCCACAGAACAAAAAGAAGTTACTTCGATTTTCATTTCTTACGCAAATCTTACTGATTTCATCTGAATAAGCAACAAATAAAAATTTTGCCATACGGAACAGAGCGCTAGTGTCACGTATGAAGCTTACGGTGTGCGCGTCCGGAGGAGCTTAGTTGTGAATTAACATTGTAAACTACAATTCTGACATATCATCCGTGTCAGAAGTAACTTCTCAGTTTTCTTGAATTTTATTTTACTACGAAAAGCCTCTTTGTGTTGAATTTACTCCTTATATTACCGCCTTATTTCCTGCAGGGGTTTACGCGTTCGTTCACTAATTTTTGTTTCATTCTAGAACTACTTTCGATTATAAACACGGGAATAACCTCCTCGGCTTTCAGTGTTTCTTGGTACATTTTTCGCTAATACTACGCTCTGCATGTCGCATATTCGTTTGGGATCCTTTGCAGTTGTTCATTTGTCTCCTAAGAATTCATTCTTTATGTCGACGCTAACGCTTCGGCAACGCTCCTCAAGCATCAATTGCTCTATACAGAGCAACTTAGGAGACTAGCGGCCAATGACTTGCGGACAGATGTTTTCTCAAGAAAAGGAAATAAGAGACCTCTGGGCGCAGGCGAACACAGGACACATTATGGTACAACAAAAAGACATAATGGAGAGATTTACATACAAGGACGACTACGATAACGACATTTTATTTTAAGTTTTCTTGCCTATTCTCGGAAAAAAGACACCCCGGAAAGCTTCATCGTACTTTTTTTCACCACAAAAGTTAGTACGCTTAATTCCGTTGAAGGAGATAAAGCCCTCTACCGATCTCTAAATGATAAAATTCCTAAGATTTGATAACTCGTTTTCGCCACTACGGCATTTTCGCTAACACACATAGTAGTATGGCGACGGCTGCCACATTTTCCCGCCAAAATGACGTCGGTTTGCCCGCGTGCACTACTTAGTATTGCGAAAATCTCGTTCTCGTTGTCGTCCTCTTCTTAGAATCTAAGCTCTCTATTGAAGCAGGCAGGGAAGAGTTTCACGGAATCAGCAACAACTTACCAATAGAGACACCGGGGTGAGAGCCACAGAAGTTTGCAGAGGACTGGGACACAGCTGCCATGCGCAGTTGGTCGAAAGTGCGGGTAAAGAATGCAGCAAATGTACTGGAGAAAGTGATGGCACGACCTCGCGCGGCGCATCCCAAGGCCACACCCACCATATTCTGCTCGGCCACAAAGCATTCAATATGACGTTCAGGGAATGCTTTTCTGTATTCCAGAGAGAAGGTGGAGTTCTTCATGTCTCCGTCTAGAGCTATCACGCGGTCGCACGTGTTACCGAGCTTGATGAGAGCTTTGGCATACGCCTGACGAACAGCAACCTAAACAGAGAAAATAGGAAGCTTCAGCAACGACGACTCGACGTCTCTTTAAAAGTGAATTCGCGCTGTTTCAAAATTCATCGCTGTTATTCAGTTTTTCTTTCAATTTGTCAAATGTTGGTGATTTTTTCTGGAGTCGAATTCTAAAGGACTCTATCTAATTAGAAAATCGTTTTCTTCCGTTTACGTCCTCAACAAAACCGTGAAATTAGGCATTTTCACGTCGTGGTCGAGTAACGACGGTAAAGAAAGGTACAAAAATGCGTGACGCACGTGCAAATTGCTTTTTGGTCGTTCTCCTTGCCATCGCCGTCCTCGTGACTTAAGACCTTGTTTACATGGAGTAGGGGACCCCGGTCTAGTGGGGTAGGTTTCTTTTGTTTTGTGTCCTCCAGAGCGTGAAAACAAAGGAAACCAACCCCACTAGACCGGGGTCCCTCACTCCATGTAAACAGACCCTTAAGCTACCTAATAAATTAGACGTAAATTGTCTGCAAACTAGAACTTAAACTAATAATAACCAAAGGTTACGGAGTGTGGACGACAACTGATCAAAGGTCAAAACGCTTTTGCTCCATCCCTGTCCTTCGCCTTACCCACCTAATATAACTCAAGCGTATTTAGCTTGATTGTTTGACATATCATCGGTCAAAGCTGACTGTATGCGGCAATAAACGGTCCATTTAAGCCTGCGTACCTTTTCTCCAACAGTGTAACTAGGTGGTGAGGACAGTTTGACATCGGAGAGATCAATGGTGGTCACGTTATCATCAATGACGGGTTGAGGTCCCAGGCTATTGGGTCCATTAAACGTGATCGTCTTCTTCAATATCTCCACAGCTGCCCGGCCTTTGTCACCAAGAGCCTTCCCATGAAAGTTATCCAGATTTTCTACTCCTAAAATATGGGGAAAAAAGGAAAAGGTTTTTTGAAAAAGCCAAAGGATATTTTTCAGTCACGGATACACAAAAATTGTAATAGTTTTGTGATAACTGCTCTGAGATGCTAAGTAAACCAAACGATAGCTGTCAAACACACTTTCCTATTTATTCTACTGCACAAGGCTGTTCTCGTGAGTTTGCAGAATGAACCTTAAAGCTGTTCTTCAAATGAAAGCTACTGAGCAGTACTTTCCCGTGGTACTGTTTATTATGTTGTACAAGGTGGTTCTAACTTTTGAGTCTGTGATGAAATCCTCAAGTGCAACCATTCAAATAAAAGCTGATGAGTAGTACTTTCCTGTGGTACTGTTTATTATGCTGTACAAGGTAGTTCTAACTTTTGAGTCTGTGGATGAAATCCTAAAGTTTGACCATTCAAATAAAAGCTACTGAGCAGTACTTTCCTGTAGTACTGTTTATTATGCTGTACAAGGTAGTTCTAACTTTTGACTCTACTGATGAAATCCTGAAGTTTGACCATTCAAATAAAAGCTACTGAGCAATACTTTCCTGTGGTACTGTTTAATATGCTGTAAAAGGTGGCTCTAACTTTTGAGTCTATGGATGAAATCCTTAAGTGTAACCATTCAAATGAAAGCTTCTGAGCAGTAATTTCCTGTGGTGCTGTTTATTACAATGTATTCATTTTTATTGTGTGGAATAAAAATACAATTCTAAAACGTAATTATCCATATAGGCACGGCCTTTTCACCCCGTTCTCTCCCTGATTTCAAATGGAAAAGGTCATCTTAGGCATTTTAAACAACGCTATATACCTGGTACACCTCTTCCTTTGAACGTCTTAGCTAGAATGGCTGTTGGACGATTCTTTGTTGTTTTGGCCTCATAAAATGCTTTGCACACAGCCTCAACATCATGACCATCGATCACAAGGCTGTTCCAGCTGGAAAAAATATCATTTATACATTTGAGAAGTATAGTTCAACTTTGTTATTCCACAACATCGTCCGCATGGACGCAATAAAGCAGTAGAGACTGTGTTTTATTACATTGCTAAGTCTGTGTGTGGGACATCCTTTGAGACCCAGGGGCGGTTTGACGGGTCGGGATAAACGGCGGCGAAAGGTTTCAAGAACGGTCGGGAGAGCCCTTAGGATACTATTCTTAACGAACCAGTTCCACCACTTAGTCAAATGCTTGTCCCTGACTGGGCATAAAAAATATTTTTGTACCCAATCGGAGACCAACATCTATCGCGCTGCTTTCGTGATCTTCTTATGCGAAGAGTTTACCTGCAAACTCGACTGTTCGCCGTACCTGTCTCGCTCACTGAAAACTCTTCGCGAGAGCCAGACAGGTGCACGGCGAACAGTGGTATTTGCAGGTAAACCCCTTCTTATAAGAAGATCATGAAAGCAGCGCGAAAGATGCTGGCCTCCAATCAGAGACAAGCATTCGAATGAGTCGTGGAACTGGTTTGTTATTTTATGAAGAGCAGCATCCTAGGGGCTCTCTCGCCCGTTCTTTAAAACTTTCGCCGCCGTTTATCCCCACCCGACAGACCTCCCTGGGTCTCTGAGGATGTGGGTGGGCATGATGAAGTGAATCCTACTTTCTGATTGGCTACTTGAGCGTGGAACATGGGCCTCTCGGGATTTCCCGCGTTGGTCCTGCAAGAAAACGTTCTCTTTTTGCCATACAATAAATCCTTTATTGACCAAACTCGTTCGATCAAGATGGCTGTATACTGACCTCGTTCTTCCTACATTTTTATTGACCTCGACTTCGTCTCGGACAATAAAAGTGAAACGCAAAAAAGAACTTGGCCAATAGGAAGCTTAAGCAACGAGAACGAGGACGGGTACAAAAACGTCACTAACGTGATTAGCGGACTAACTGGTTTATGTGTATACCTTCTCTAATTTATTCCTTTCCCAAATCAACATCATTTCTCAAAAAAAAAAAAAACAACCAGACTGCCCCAGACTGTCCCCTTCAGATCTTTTGCAGAGCAATGTAGAGAGATAGGGGGCCTGGAACTTCACTGATGACGTGACGATTACGTATCACAGGATTTTTGGCACGAACGTCTTCAGTCTGGTGCCGTCTAACTTCTACGTTTACTCACCCAAAAGCCTCCGTCCTTCTCTTGTAAGCATCGAAATCATGTTCAAACATTGTGGGGTCACTCTGTCCAAGACGATTAACATCAAAGATGGCGCACAGGTTGTCAAGCTTGTAATAACTTGCAAAGTTCATGGCTTCCCAGATAGAACCCTCGGACGATTCCGCGTCACCAACGAGGCAGAACACGCGATAACTGAAAAACAACCCTGAAAAACTCAGCGCTTTATCGTAATGAAGGGCTTTGGTCGTTTGGTTAAGGCGGTGGCTCATAATATACTTACAAGTAGACATCAGCTTTCAATAGTCTATGCTCCTATAGTGGAGGCGTGTGTGGCCGAGCGGTTAACACCTCGAAGTGCGGATCTGGAGATTCGGGGTTCAAGCCTCGGTCGCCCGTCACGTTGTTTCATTAGACAAGAAACATTACTCTACTTTGTCTCTCCTTCAACCAGGCCCGGGTTGTTCAAACAATGGATAGCACTCTCCACTGGATAAATCACTATCCAGTATCACGAAAATCAATTACATTATCCGCTGGAGAGTTATTTGTCCGGTGGATAGCGTTATCCTGCTTTTAACTGACAACAACTGGGCGAGGTGTATACATGGATACCGGCGACATACTGCTGAGGGGTAACCCTTCGATGGACTACCATCCTGTCCAGGGGGGAGTAGCAATACTCCTAGGCTTGCTTCATGCTACGGAAACCGGAAATAAGCTTCGGCCGTTTGGGCCTTTGGCTCTTATGCGCCTTTACCCGTCCTCCTATAACCCTTAGAAATGACGTCTGGTCAAAATCTTTAAAACTCACGATTTTACTGCTAAGTTTGGACATTCTGACGTCATCCTTATGATCTACACGAGTATACCGCAGAGGAGACCATGGAAAATTGTTGTCTATTTGTTAAATATGATATTTTGATTTTTTACTTGAAAGTTTTAACGTTCATTTCTTGTAGATTTTCTTGAAAATCGCCTTCAGGACGGAGAAAATCGATTTGAGTCATCATCCCTTTGATCCCATGGTCTCCTTGTCTATGCTTTCACACCACGTCATTCTGTGCGCGAGAGATTGTAACCCGGTTATTGTAAAATACAGTACTTTTATGTAGCTTAGTAAAAAGGGGACTATAATTTAATTGCCATATACAGTGAAACCTCTATTAAGCGGACACCTTTGGGACCTTCCTAAGTGTCCGCTTAATAGAGGGTGTCCGCTTAAGGTACTGTGATAAAATTGCATGTTGTTAAAGAAGCCATCCAGACTTCAAGTTCATTACCTTTCATTACCAACTTTAATTTGTTTGTAAATCCAAAAACATTTTGACTTCAGTACGTATTTCAAGGACGTAATCCAATACTACTGTTGTCAATTTAGTCCGGTGTCCGCTTAATAGAGGTTATTAACAATAGAAATAAGCCAAATACAACATATTTTAGAGTGCGCGTCCGCTTAATAGAGGTGTCCGCTGAATAGGGGTTTGTTATAAAGGGAAATATCACGTTCGTTTCGGGACCCGGCTTAGTGTCCGCTTAATACAGGGTGTCCGCTTAATAGAGGTTTCACTGTAAATTTATACTTCTTATATGAGATTCGGCTTTTCAAAAAAAAACACTGTTGTTAGCCAACTTGTAGCCATAACCTCCCCACCCGGCTGAGAAAACGTGGAGGGAGGGGGAGGGTACGATTACAGATCACATGTTTCACCTTGCTTTGTCGAAGTACTTTCCAATGTAGGCCATCCCGCATGCGCAACTCAGACCTTGACCCAGTGAGCCTGTGGCGAAGTCGATGAAGCTCAGTCGCTATGAAACAACAAAACGGTAACATACATGATAGACACATTGAATTCTGTAAAGCTGGTAGTAATATGTGAAAATTAACTTCGCAAGACGTATTCTTTAGATCCCATACCAGGGGCGTAGCCATCCTAGAAGCCCGTAGGCCAGCTATTTAATATAAGTCTTATAAAATCGGAAAATTGAACTTAAGTATGAGATACGATCGAGTTCAGAGGGTGTTCAACAATTGCAGAAAAGAGAATTATTGTGGTGGAAAACGCACTACATAACACCATTTTGGATTTATCAAAGTAACGCTCTGCGCATGACCAGATGGTAAAACCACTGACTGAAAAAATTTTAAACTTAACCTCGCCAGTTACGTGTGAATAGAGCGGAAATATTAAACGGTTCCGTGTGAACGAAATATTCGATCGCATTTTTTCAGCCTGTCGAGAAGTCGCCATGCGATCACAGCCTCATTAAATAATAAGCAAAGGCAAGGTACTTACAGGGGTGGGGTGACCTTCAAGATCAGAGTCGATTGATCGCAATTTTGCAAGTTCTGAGACGGGAAACAAACCAGCTTCTGCCCATGCAGCATACAGAATCGGGGCGGCATGTCCCTAAAACAGAAGTATCAACATCATCATAATCACAACATCTTCATCACCATCACCATCTATAGAATTCATTACCTCTACCACCACCACCATCAACAACATCATCATCATTATTACCACCACCACCTCCACCACCACTACTATCATAGCCCCCCTTTCCCTTTTTAAAGTGGCTCGACCAGGAGCCGAGTAAGTAAGTAATCGGCTCCTGGCACGACCCAGTATTTTTGTAGGTACACCTTCCATCTTTGAATCTCTTATACTTAAAAAAATTTATCTTTAATGTAAAAACATTATAACACATGTATTACACATAGACTGAACTTTAGTATGATATTATTTTTTGTGCAATCAGAATAAATATCACGTCACAATGACGTCACAGTAGTTTTAGCTCTAAATCGAATTTCTGCCCTGAACGGCATTTTCTTTGGAAATGCTTTACGGTACGTATACTTTGAGTGCCTGCCTTCGGTTGTGCGAAGTTTCACAAAAATGAATCTATAAGAGGAATTTCGAGATATCTTTGAATTTCTACAAAAAGTTTATAAATTGTGCCTGAATTGAAGGCTGGACTTGATGCAGACAAATTTGCTACTTACTGGATGCTTCCGAAAAGTTTTTATCACTGATTCGTTTTGCAAATGACCTTTGTACACTCTACAACCAGCTAAACGCAAGTAGACTTGCGCGATTTCGAAAAAACATGAAAACATGTGAATCAGTAAAACGCAATGCTGAGGCTCTCTAATTTCCAAGGCTACTTTCACGAAAACAGCGATTAATTAAACCAAAATTCGTCGATAGATTTTCATTAAAAAAATTCAGTGCTGCAATTGATCAATGCACTATCAAATCCCCGAATTTCGAGTTGTCTAACGTAGAATTTACCGTGCCTGGTTTCCCTCTGAAATCTTTCTGCGATTTGGATGCTGTAGAAAGGGTGAAAACTGACAATAGCGAATAGATTAGGGAGGGCAACCAGGCGCGGTAAATTCCCGCGTATCCTTTATCGATGCAGAAAATTGGAACGCCTTACTGCATGGGTATTTGATCGATGTCGTTCTAAACTTGAGACAATAGAAAATCCCAGAACAAAAACTATGGCATCGCTTCAATAGTTACTCAATTTTGCGCCGACGTTAGACAACTTAAAAAGTTTTCAATGGACACGAAATTCGGCGATTTTATAGTATACTGATCAATTGCAGCACTGAAATTTTTTAAAGAAAATCTATCGACGAATTTTTGTTTCGAGCCACCTTAAATCAAGTTTCCGCCTTATATGGTTCTGCCTCCTCCTCCTAGGTGTTAGCCTCCCACGCAGACGTTCTTAGAGGTTCGTCACGCGTTCCTGCGTGGGGCAGGAACGCGTGACGAACCCCTAAGAACGTCTGCGTGGGAGGCTGTCTAGGTGTAAGAGGTCTCCTAAAATTTCATATTTCAGTACTAAAAGGTTTAGTTGTAATGACGCTCCATTCTTTAGAAAATTATGCTTTTCCAAAAAAATTATTAACTCTATTCGCAAAATTAACTTACCTTTGATAAAACGAATCGGTCACTTGAAAGATCTCTAGGTTCAGAAACTAGAAGGAAAACATCGAAACAGTGAGTCTATTATTCAACCTTTCCCTAGCCATGTTCCAAGCTCCGAGATAGTCGAGTCCACGGAATTTAGAACGCACGAACAGGAAAATAATACGGGAAGAAACTGGGGAGAGGAAGGGTGGCTCCCTTCCGCCACGCCCCTTTTCCCAGATCACGTGCTCATATATTCGCGTGTCTTTCACTTACGCGTCATTCCTATTATCTGAGAGCCTGGAACGGGCTAAGCTTTTCCTGAATAAGAAAACATGGGTCACTCTTTACACAGAAGAATTAAAAGTGTACCGCCAAATCAATCGACTGCTGACGTAGATTGAAATTGTTCTATGTTTGACATTCAACACTGAATTCAATCCAACAACAGATCAAGCTCCCCCAAAGCCTCAATTAATGAATTAAAACCACTGTCCTTTTGTACTCACTGAGACTTTAGTAGCCTCCCCTCAGATGTCCTTTGGGGTTCGTTTGTCACGAACCCCAAAGGACGTCTGCGGGGAGGCTAAGACTTTAGAGGCTCCAATAGGGAAAGGTACAGTAGTATGGTGTGGTCAAAAATAGAAGATACCTGACACGCATAGATCCAGCTTAAAAATAGGACTGGAACATGAGGACGGGGACGTTGGGACGCTAGCTTGCGTGCCAGGCGTGGGTTAACTTCTTTGGTTAGTTTTTACAGAGAGCGCGAGGAGAAATCGTGAAGTTTTCGCGTCATGCATTCAGTAAGAATATTTATGATTTCAACTCACCTTTATAGCGCATGGTGTGAAAAAATAAAACTGACAAGATTTCCGCAATAGAGCAACACGAAGTTGGATGCCTGCAAAATGAACTCAAGTCTTTAGAATGCAATGATTTTCACTTAATAAAGCAGATGTAACAACTGATTCATGATTCAGGGTGCATATGTCCAGATATGAAGCACGCAGGAAGTTTAAAGAGCACGACGGAAGCGTAATAGGTCCTCAAGGGGTAGCCAAGAGCAACTCCAGCAACTTGATGTAGTATCGTAAGCGGTTCAGTATTTCTCAATTAGTAGAAGAGAAGTGAGCTGAAATTTGTCCTGTAGGTTTCCGTAACATTTAACTAACTTGTGACAAACCGACAGCTTCTGAGCTTTGCCGAAATTCCTGCATCATAAGAAATGACTGCTTCGTTTGAAGGTCCCTGGTCTGGCCAATGGTTCCTTGGCCCGGCCACTTTAGCCACTTCGTAAGCCTGTATGCAAACTGCGCGCAAAAAGAAACGTTCCAAGCACCATCAGATCTAAATTCCCGCATATTTTCTATAGGGATCGCGCACTTAAACTTCGAAACCAAAAGGAGACTTCTGTGTAAAGAGCTATAGTTTGGTCTGTTTTCTCTAAGATATCTGTTCGGAGAAACAAATATTGACTAGAATTTTCCATGAGGATGGCTAAAAATTTCTAGAGATGACCGTTCAATGATGATGTACAATTTTCGAAGCTTATCCAATAAATTCCCTAGGGTTTTCTGAAGTTTTGCTTTTCACTCCCCGAGTTATATAAGGGTAGAAAAAGGAAACGCAAAATATTCGGATTCCAAAAGGGGGAGTGTAAAATGAAGACCACGGACTGACTGCGGACAATTGCTTTTAGGGTTAGAAAACAATGGGGCTGTTGTTGTCAAGTTCTCATTTGCAAGGTTATGTTAAAACAATAATCCGCAGTCTGCGTTTTACAATGACCGATTCCAAAGTGCGATGAAGAGCGGAAAAAGAAAAAAAATTACTTTCATAAAACTTTAAATTGCATCTAAAATTTTCGGGAAAATAATACTGAAGCCCTTGTAGTTTGTAGAGATTCAAGTTGCCCTAAGATGATCGAACAGACACTTAGGCCCAGTTCAGACGTCGTGCTTCTGCCGTGCCAACTGTGGCACGGCAGGAAGACAACTTTGATTCAGACGCCGTGCCAGAGTCGAACCAAATTCAGGATTTACTGATGCCTCGGTAACAATTCTTCTCCCAACTCCCCGTGGGAACGCAATCTCGCCAAAATACATTAATATAATTTATGAATTTTGTTTAGCGCGGCAGAAGCACGACGTTTGAATCGCTGCCGTGCCGGAGCCGTATAGCACGGCAGCGCTTGTCGAACTTAATTGCTTGCCGAACTTAATTCAAAAGTTTGATTCAGACGCCGTGCTTCTGCCGTGCTTTTGTCGAACTTAATTCCTGAATTTAGTTCGGCACGGCAGAAGCACGACGTCTGAACTGGGCCTTATGAGCGCCGCTTAGAATACATTTGTTATGATCTAAAAATACCCTGGGCAGCTTAAAAAGTGTTTTCAATACATTTAAGAGGAAATCGTCGTTAAGTGCCCATGTCTAATGACACTAGTTCGACGGTTGATTCAGACATCGAACTTAACAATGGTCGTCGTAAATGCGGTTGAAACGAAGTCGCTCCTTAGTCGAAATTCCCATAGCGAAAGTTTACATGAGAAGTCGCTTAAGATTAGATAACATTCAAAAAGAATCCATATTGACATGGAAAACTATCAACGCACCAAAAAAAACATTTTTGAGCGAAAAACTTGCCAGAAATGATTTTCACGCGCCATAGCAACACGACGTGCTCAATGGGAGTATGAAGCACGCTTGCGATGTTGAATTTGATTGGGCAAATGTTCCACAGTAGAAGCTCGGTATAACGAAGGGCCAAGGAACTGGCAAAATACGTTTACTATGACGAGCTTTCGTTTTATAATTATCGAGGGGCTTTCTACATATATTTGACTTTTACTGACGCGAAGAATACTACCGTTTGTTATACCGAAAACTTCGTTAATATTCAGATAAGTACCAGATAGGTACTTTGAGGGTCGTTAAGTCGAGGTTCCACTATACACATGTTTTAATTAAATACATACCCTGAACCAGCTGCATTCGTAGATTCTATGCTGTGAATCCGTAGTTTAGTGGCTATGTCTTGTAAAGCTTGAAGCGTCCTCTCGTCTAGTTTGTGGTAAGCGTTCTCCATTTTGACTTGTTCCTGCAATGCCGTTACCACACACTGTTTTCACGCAGACCATAATGCACCTTGTTTACCAAGCCGGGACGGGGGGGGGGGGTACTCCGGATTTCAAGTGACGGGAGATCGAATGGGGGCAAAAATAAAACCCAAAAGAATCTCTGCACAAACAATTAACCCACAAAAAATCCCATGCCGAATTTCCTAGCCTTTAGAATTTCCAGAAGGCATTAAATGATATAACACGAAAACTAAAAACATTAGAAATTGAATGTTTGTGCCGTTGTTTCTTCGGCAAAATCTGAAGTTATCATTCGCAAGCACGAATCTTCAGATTGTTTTGAATACCCAAAAAATCCCTACTTAAATCAAGCCACCCAAATTTTCCTACCACCAAAAAAATACCGGAATAGAAAATTTCAAACCCGAAAATCCTTCCATCATTCCCGTCACCTGAAATCCGGAGTACAACCCTCCCCCCCGGGCTTGTGTTCCTGCCTAAAATTTTGCATAACCATTGTCTCCTGTTTCTCGTTGGACGACGTTCCCAGGAGAAATTGGAAACAATGGCCATGCAAAATTTTAGTGAATAGAGACAATTGAACAACACAACCGCAAAAAAACGCGTATCCATTGGATCAACTCATTTACATGTACATGTCGCGGTGCCGTGGCAGCGAGGAGGGAGTTAGTTTTATCCGGTTCCAGTGAACACCTTTACATCGCAGCAGCGGTGTATTAAATACAATCTTTTGCAAAAAAATTGTCCCATTCTCAGCGAATAGCGAAAAAAAAACGGCATTTCTCATTCCCTTATAAATTCGAAGTCCAACGAAGTCCCGTAGTGTCTGGGGCGCTTGTGGTTAAACGTCATTTTAGACGGTAGACGTAAAAGAAAAGGAAACGGATGACTGCAACTCACTACCTGCTGAATCAGCTTCGTTTGCTTGAACAAAGAATGACTATTTTGACTATTAGATACTAGATGATGATAATTTGTTTTACGTTAAGAAGCTCCGCGATTTTTAAACTACAGAATCGTTGTTCGGAACTTAATATTTTTTTTCCTCACACAAACACTGAGATAATTATTTATCCTGGGAGCAGTTAAATAATTAAACATATGCATCAAGCGTTTATGCAAAGGAAACTAGTAAGCCATGCCATGGCTATAAAAAAATCCCGGCGTTCTAGACAAATGTTTAACATTCTCTGGCTGTAATGATCTGTGTAGTGTAAAATTATTCATCTCCTGGTATCCTTTGTAATACTTGAAACCTGTTAAATTTTTTTCTTTTCTTTCCCCTGTAAAAACTTTTTACTGCGTTAAATAAGATAAATATCCAACATTGCTCTGGTGTGAGGCTGGCCAAGCCTGTAAGTTAACAGCAATTATTTTAATACTGAGACGCCACTTATAACTGAGGAATGTTCAATCAGGCAAACGAAAGATACAAATCATTTTAGATATAACTAAACAGCAAAGACAAGAGTGACTTGAAGTTCCCAGCAAACACTTGCCAATTTTAAGTATAACAAGACCATACTATGCTAAACCCTAAACTGCAGGGCGGATCTAGGGGGAGGGTGCAGGGGGTGCGCACCCCCCCCCCCCCCCAGATGACCTGCGGTTTTCTAATACAACTGGTATTCTGCAAAAAACAACTATGTGGTTTATTGGTGTGGAAGTAGAGCAAGAGACGAGTGCACCCCCTCCTAAAAAAAATCCTGGATCCGCCCCTGAACTGTATATAAATTTGGTAACCAGTTTTGTTAGGGTTATAATAATAAAATTATGAATAGGTTAAAAGTTTATTTATTTGTCTGCTAATCGACAATCTATTACTATCTCTAGCCTAGATTGCCAATAGGTACCCCAAAATAAAAGAAGCTATTTTCCCAGACTTAAAAAAAAGTAGGTTCTTATTGGTGGGTATTAACTACATTTCGGACGGACAAGCCGTTCGTCCGGGGATTTAAAGTGGCTCGATGGGGTTTTTCAGGGTCAATACCTCCCAAGTTTGAGCATAAACTACGTCGCCATTAACAAAGATCTGGAAAACTTACTACCACTGGTGTATTTATAGATAAAGATGAAAATTTGTTTTGATCAGGGTTACGTTGACATTAGAGTTGTCATGGCAATGGAATGACGCCAATACCAATTATACTTGCAGCTGTTTTTCTCGGCAATGGGAACTGTACTTCCAAGATCGTTCCCGGAAGCTATTTCCTCTGATAGCCGCCACGATGTTCTTGAAATTTAAGCGAAATAAGAGCATTATCGAGATATTTTGGGATGAAGTATTTATGGTTAATTAGGAACTTAGAAATACGGTAAAAATTGTACAATCTTGATGTTCGGCCGTTATCTGTAGAAAACGAAGTGCGTTTGAAATGCAATTTCACCTCATAGTAGTTTAAATTCTTTTTACTCAAAAACGTGTGTGGAACACCATTGAGATAGCTTTAACCGATTGCTAGAAAGGAGGATCTGAACCCCTGATGAAACACTCGCACTCGTTTTTGACATATTACATAGCAAACCTGTTGCAATGTTAGCGATAAGATATACAATAGAAACTCTTACGGTCAGTTAACCTAAACATGTCCAGCTCGGGCTATAAAACTGCTACTATACTTGAACTAGTAAGTAGAAGTAAGTAGAGAAGAGTTGAAAAAGTAGAAAAGAGTTAGAAGAGTAGGGAGATTAAGATTGTTAGCAGAAGTCAAAGAAGAATAAAGGCCAAGATGTAAATCAGATCGTGTAGCGAGCGAGTTGCTCGAACACAGCCCCACAAACTGCTTTATCCACACCAGTACGCAAGAAGCCAGGACTATAACGGCTACCATGCTTTTGACGTTTGTAGTCCAGGAAACAAAAATAGGTTTATCTAGCTCTTTTTTTAAAAAATAGAACATTTTACGATCTCTACTTTACATGTTTATCTGCCATACTCGAGGGAGGGAAAAAAATGTTAAAATTTGAAGCCGTCTACTCGAAGCGCCTGGAAAGAAAGTTTACTTCGTAAAAAAAGAGATTATTAAGATTTCCGTAAAACCCCATTCATTTATTTTGCATAGATGTTTCGACTCTATTCATACTAAACTAACCTGGAGCTAAGAAAAAACGAACGCACTAATGAATTTAGGATTAATGCAAGTACTTAACTCACTAGCCGAAATCCCTACTGAGAAAAGCCAAGATAAAATGAATTGAATTACCAAACAGACACTAACCTTTTTGAAAAATTATCGCTTTATATATATATCCCTCCACGTCAGATTTGACTGTCTTCTTCTTCCGATACTGAAGACGACGTGGCAGACCTTGCCAAGGTGATATTTACTTTGCTGTCTGTCTGTTTTTAATACTCGTCAATTTTGACGGATAATCTGTCTTTAGTGTGAAAAACCATTACGGTTTAAGTTGAAACTTTGCACCCAGAGTACTGGTTGCCAGGAAACGTTACTTCTGCGGGAAAGAATTTTGTTTAAATTCAAATGGGCTATCAAAGCTTTTTTCACCTTTTTGTAGTCTAGGACTTACTATCGCCGCGGAATAAGGTTGAATGTCCCCTGAAACATTCTGTTTATAAGTGGATCCTTAATCGGCTATGAATCCCGTCAAATTTTCCGATTTATTTGAAAGCTGACTTTTTGACCAGAGCGCACTCCAAGCAAATCTTAGGCTGAAACTGAAACGGACTGCTTTAAACATGCAGATTAAATTGTTGTATAATTGTAACCTGTTAAGCCAAGAAAATAACGCGAAACGCTCATTGTCTCTTGGCATAAACGATTCTATATCACAAGCCTGTGAAGTTTTTTTATTTTGTGTCGCCTGCTCTATGGAATATGCAAATGTACGTTTCATGATAATTAAAAAAAGGAGTCAAAAGTGTAAATTGTCAAATACAACGGGGTTAAAATCATACAAAACAAGAGAAAAATAAGAATCAATCAAGGGAAGGCTTGATGAAGGATATGAACATTTGCAAAAAAAATTGTTTAACCGGGAGCCACAATCGCGTATGGGGTTGGTTCCATCGAAATAGCCAAATGTGCTATTTTTAGCACAAATTGTACTATCTCGTGTGACACGCGCACTCATTTTTTGTGAGGGCGCCGCGCAAAGGATAAACAAACAAAATGGCGTTAGAAATCACCTCCGTAAATCAATTTCTGTCATCATTCCCTCCTCTGAATTTGAGGCAGACCTTGAGGATAATCTCTTTGACTATAACTCTGAATATGAGGACTGTGAATATAATTCTGATTATGTTATTTACAGTAATGAGAGAGTTTTTGACAAATCCATTTGCGAAGAGATGTCGTGCGATGAATATCCCGTTCGGAAAAACAAAAAACAAAGAAGAAGAAGAATAAACTTGCGGGGAAAAGGAGGGCGGAAATTTAACAACAACAAAAAAGAATTAAGTCTAATTTTCCTCAAATACTGATATATCTTTGAATTCATGATAAATACAGCTCCACCAGCTTCAAACACTCTTACCGGCAGAATTTCACACTACACGCCATTTGGAAGCGTGGCAAAGTAGTCTAGGAGCTCACCTTCCCTGCAGATGGTCCAGGTTCGACTATCGGTTTAGCTGTTTTTTCCCTTTGTTGTATTTTTTTTTGTTTTCGTTTCGTTTTTTTTGTAATCAAATTTTTCCCGTTTTGCTTGTTTCCCTTTATTCTTACTGCTGGCCCATTACAGCGTTGCGAAGTTTTTGCGATAAACATATTTCTAGTAATGTTGATATAACATTGGCTCATTGTTCCACTGTGCACACATTGTATATCGAGATATTTTAAAAGCACTTGGAAAGGTAATTCCACAGGAGAGTCGCGCAAGTTTGTGGGTTCCCGCGCGAATTTGTGACGTTGACGTTGTCACAGTTTTTGTTCTAAAAATAGCACATTTGGCGGTCTCCTACCCCGTTTATGCAACGGAAACGGATGGTTTAGATGTTCAGTCTAGACTCGTGTATTCAGCGGATACCCAGCAGAAACTTTGAGATTCGTTTTATAGAAAATATATGAAGGAAGTGGTTCGCGCCTCGACGATACATGAGTCATACATGTATCGTTTCCAAATTACTCAATTGTTTTTAAATCTAGTCCCCAGGGCGAAAACAAGCACGGTGACCCCATCTTTTTATTGCAGTTTTTGAATGTCCTTGTGCCAAGTTTGAAAAAAATCTGCATGGTGCATCAGTTTCAAGTGAATTACCTTAAATTAACTCAGTCATATCCTGAATTTTAAACTGTAAAAAGACACTTTTAATTTCATGACGTCAAAAACAACGAATTAGATTTATTGGAGATATCGCTTCAGCTCGTTAGGTCTTTATTTCTGTTGAGAAAAAGAAAGCGGGTAGTTAGATTTCGTTTTTCTCGAAGGTTCTCTAGTTTATTCTTAGCTTGTTAAAATACCTTCTAGTTTCTCTTTATACCGTCGAGCGCTTACAAAAATAAAAACCGCGGGGGATTTATTGACCGCTAGGCTACAGACACAATTGTTTTTCTTCCCATACATGAACGTTAAGCTACGGTCATATTAAGAGCTTGAACCACCTGTGCTGTAACGAAGCATTGCGGCTGGTTTTCAAAAGTAAAAATCATTCAACAGACTAAGTCCAGAATCTGGCATAAGAAACGAGGTAAATATGCAAAGATCCTCGCCAAGATTCAGGTAAGTGCAATTTTTCATATTCGAGACTTTGGAGAAATGATTTTAGGCACCAACATGGCGGCCGGCGCAATCAATTGAAACACCCGGGGAGGGGGGGAGGGGATTCTCCAGGAAAATTGGGTCGGGGTGTGCGGCACGCTTCCTGAAACCCTTTCCCTATTTCAGACCAAAATCTCTGATTTTCTCTACCCTATTTCAGACTTGACCCTTAAATCAATCGGCGCGTGACAAGCTCGCCTAATGATGAAGAAGTAGCTTCTTCTAAAAAACATACCCAATTCAAGATTAAGACTAGAGTGCACAAACTATACCCTTTTATCAGGTCAAAATTGGTACCCTATTTCAGACCAAAACGGCTAAAAAACTATATCCTTCGCGTCGCACATACCTATATAGCCTATATAACGGAGTACTCCCCCGGGTTGAAACACCACTGTGTCATTTTTGCTACGAAAGCGTGAAGTCAACTTATAAACATTAAGGTAATACTTTTTCTAATTCAATGACTGTTTCGATATCAAAATCCCCTCAAAATAAGTCACTTTTTCAACCTACATGACTGATGACTGATAGACATCAAAGTCAATGGACAGGTGCTAGCTATGGGTATCTGCTGACCTTTATGTCCGTATCAAGGACTCACGTGCGCTATCTGAAGAAGTCAAATATCTATTAACAGGGTGATTGAAGTTATCCACAAACCAGTTGAAAATTTACTTCATTCTAGTTTTCTTTTTTCGGCAGAGGCATGACTTTAATGACGATTCTTGATCAAAGTTGAAGCAACTACCGAGTCGTATTTTGATTACTTATTTGATTACTTATTTTGATTACCGTTTCTCTGTTTAAGAAAAATCTTAACGCTTTGTGGAGCGGTGTTATATAGATCTAGCCAAGGCTTAAGGTGAAGCTCCTGTTAATAGATTTATAATTTACTTCAAACAATGGAGTTGAGCCTGCGATCAATTGAAAACCAGTAACGTGTCAGCTGAGAACTTTAAAAGAGTAGCCTCGATGAGTAGACACCTGAGCCCGCGATACGATCATGAGATACTGGCCAGTGGATATCCTGTTTTGACAGCTGTCATTTGACCACGACGTGAACGTGCAATATCAGCAGAACATCTCACGTTGGTTTCCAGGTGGTGCGGACGGACGGGACGGACGGGTGGACGTAGGGTCACGTGACTACCCAAATTTCTTGCATGGATATATAGATAACCAAATTTACTTAGCTATGGGGTTCCGCGCTGCTCCGCTATGATATCTTACCCTAGTGCATTTTGCTCTAAGTGAGAAGTAAGTGTTAATGTGGACTTGGGGAAGGCTAGGTGAGCAGATTCCCAAGATTCCCAAAAACGAGTAATGATCCCCGGGGGAGTACTCCCTTATATAAGCTATACAGGTATGTAACCCCCCCCCCCCCCCCCCCCCCCCACATCGGGTAGGGTTTTTGCGCCGTTTTGGTCTGGAAACGGGTATGGTTTTTGAGGGAACTACTGGCGTGTATAAACGAAGGAACGTATTTATCGCTTCAATTCCAAATGAGTAAGAATGAAAAAGAAATTTGGGAATTCGAAATAGACACGAAGAATTGGTTTTGTTTGCGCTCTAATCTAAGTAATGATGACAAAATTTCTGTCTAAAGGCCGGGTCTGAAAACGGGTATGGATTTTAGAGGTCTGGTCTGAAAACAGGTGTGGAAAATTACTTTAAATGGTCTGAAATAGGGTTAGAATTTGGAGAACCGGATGGCACACCCCCACCAAGAATTCCCAGGAGTACCCCCCCGGGAATGATCCATCCTAGCTATGTATAAGAAGCACAGAGGGAAGCTTACCTTGTCTCGTTATCAGAGCAATCCCATATCTTGCAACGCTTTAACGGGATCTTCGGGTACCATCTGGACCTCAAGTTCCTTCTTGTCGTCCTTGTCACAACGCACGAAGAGCTTGCACAACGCTATTATCCAAACTAAGAAACCCAGAGTGACAACAAGACAAATTTCTAGTAAGTGATCTTCGAATTCAGCGCTTGCCATTTCACTGCGGTACGTTTTTCTTCAGATATTTTCTGTCCACTCAAGGTTGCGAGCGTGCGCTAAAACGACCAGTTAATTCACGCCAAAGATATTTATGTCGTTGCCACTGGATAAAGCGGAAACCAAAAAAAAAAATATATATATAGCCAATTTCTTGCTTCATTGACAGTTTCTTTGACAAATCTCTAAAGTCATGATTATCGTCTTTCCTGGACAAGGATTTAAAACAACAAAAGTCCAAGTGTTTTTTTGTGCGAGTCACGTTTCCAGAAGTAAGAAAACGAAAACGAATACAATTTCAGTACCTGTAGTTCATATATATTTTTTTAGATTTTATTAATCTTATCATTTTCCCCTTCTTGTATTAGACTGTTGCGTAACATGTTCACATTGCAGACGCTTATTTTCGAATTTGGGCTTCCTGTGAACGGAGAAAACTTTATTTAAAGAATAAGGTGAAACCTCATGTTGTTGTGTGGCAACGTTGGAACATCACGTTTTGCACGCACAGCTTTTAGTAGAGAGCAGCGAAAATGGAGCCTACTTGTCCATTGTTTACGACAAAACAAACCAATCACAAGGGATTTTAATAGGCTCAGGTAATCCTAACTCTTGGTGCTGACGCAGTAACTATTTTTAATTTGCTTTTGTGTTGAGCGGTCGCTTTCTTGTCCAGATTAAAATCAAGTTTCGCCGTGAAAACTTACCTCTTTAAAAATACTTCTTCAACAGTTCTAAACAAAGCGAAGCTTAGTTGAAAATATCCTGTAGTTGTGAAAGGATATATTATACGGTCTCTACCCGTAATCGTTTTTGTTTCTTTCTTGATTTTTACCGACTATAAAAAACTCCTCGTCTAAAATGTTTAACTCGCGACAAATTTTTAGCGCTTAAAAGCGCTCATGGAATCACTGCGAATTTATTTCATTTGTTTTTTTTTCTCGCATATTTACAGAACATGAATACGCTATTTTCTTTCGACTTGCCTTTTTTTGACTCTGACTTGGGTTAAGCCGAGTCGCTCATTTGTACATTACTTAATCAAAGTCGTTCTTGATGGATACCAAAATAGACTGGGGAAATTGAATTATCTTATCCAGTGTACTGTATCGTTGGGAAACATCAATATTCTCAGCTGTCAACTGAAGGTTTTTTTACATTCAAAAGGAAAGGCTTATTAACAACACATATTACAATAGTTAACAGAGAAGCTTCTGTATTGGCGAGGTGGACTTTCTATGAAAATGGCCGTATTCACACCTAGGAAGGATTATCCGTCTGGGACGGGTTATTCGTCGGATAATTCGCGTCAGACAGATAATACGTCTTAATTTGAAAATGGAACGGTCTTAATTTTGGATGGACAGTCCGCCTGATTTTATTCATCTATTTCTCCGTCAAATTTGACCGATTTTGAAGATGGATTATCCGTCTCTAGAGTGAAAACGGCCAGTGTTGATTAGGCAAGAGAAAAGTGAACTTTACCCGCTTTAAAGAGTGTCCGTATTAAGCGGATTGAATTTAGAAAAAATGTAAAAGCTTTCCCCAGGGCATAGAAAACTGTGCGTAATAATGAGGTGTCCTTATTAAGCGGTTTCCTAGGTTTCGACTGTACCATGCTTCGTGGCTAATGAAACACGTGACAGATTTCTTTCCAGAGCACGGTGCGTGTTGCTTTTCTTAAGAAGAGAACGTAAGGTCATTGAGATCGAGCGCTCACCGTCTTTGTACTGATTGGTTTCTAATGTACCGAGGGGGTGGGCGTCGGGGTTTACAGCGGTGGGGGAAGGAGGACGCTTCCTAAACCGTCCTCCGTCCCCTAAGTAGATGAGATACAATGTAGTCGACTTCAAGCTAGACGGCTCGGTCAAAATAGCCGCCTGAAGGGCTAGCTCTCGACGATCTTAGACCGTGAAAAGTCTAAACAAACATCAAGTTACGCATGGATCACAGCATCAACTACAGTTTGAACTGTTACCTGCTCCTGACGATTGTCATTTGCACATTTTAAAAAATTGCTCACAAACGTTTTCCTCCATTTGCCGGCCCATTCGATTTTGAAACACAAACATATTATTTTCTCCTCTGAAAAAAACACCCTCTGGAATAGCCTGCGAAACATTCGTAAAAAAGCGCGGAGAAACGGATGTTTTCGTAGGCTACCTGTGGAATTTCATTTTTTTTTTCTGAGAACAAAATTAAAAATCAAAATTCTTTTGAAACGTGATGTTTCCCGAGACGAGGGAAATATGGAGATTCTCGAGAAAAAAATATTGCTAGTTTCACAACATCAAAAATACGATTTTCGAAAATACCTTACAATGAAGCATTTAATGAGGTTTTCTTTTAACATCAGTCGCTCGATAAATTAACAATGAACTTTTGATACAGTCAATGAAGAGAATGTATAAAAACATCAGCAAATCCAGGATATTGATCTGCCACAGGAAAGAAAAACAGGGGGAAATAATCAGTTCGATATTCTCTGTCTCAGTTTTGGTTGGACGTTTTTGTGTTGTGGCCCACAAATGTCACCAGACGCGAGGTATAAAGGTTCCGGACATAACAATGAATAAAAAAACAATGAATGAAAAAGCGTTTTCCACAGCTGTATATTTTCCGCTTGTTACGCCCATCGGAGTGTTACTTTACATGTACGCATTCTCATCCCAGGCACGCGCAAACGCTCACGATTCACACGCGGGGCGTGAGTTTGCACGTGCGGTATACAAAAAAAATTACCCCCAAAAAATCTTTTGAACTGCATGCAAGGATTACAGCTTGTTTTCAAAAGCTATTTTCACCTTAGTTGAAAAAAAGGCAATTTTTCAAAATTCCTTATTTTTAACTGGCAAAGTAAACGGAGACGAAAAAAATGACCTCATTTACAAAAGAAAATTAAAGTCAGTAATGAAGAATATTTGATGGAATTCTGAGTCTCAACCCAACCTAACTGAATAACTTTTACGTGAAAAACCTTTAACATTAAGGTTCTTCAAATTTTAGTGAACGTCTTCAACCATTTTATTTTATTTTTCACTTTTCTAAATGCCTTATCGGAATTTGACACTGAAAATAAAGATTACGTAACAGACTCTTGGGCTTGCGTTGTTCAACTCTACGCTCCAAATATCCGAAAAAGCTCGAAAATTGGAGCTCCTAGCTCCAACTATCCGAATGGATATCTAATGAGTTTAAAGAAAGGAAATATAGAAAAAATTCTCTGACTTTTGAATAAATTCTATGAGGAACGAATTGTTGAGAACAAACTGAAGTAGAGAATGTACCTTGACCGTTCACACCAAATTAAATGCTCTCAGCCAGCTCTCGATGTGGACTACATGCGCATCATTAGCCTTGGTTCTAGAAGATCGACAACAGAAGAATGCCACCAACACAGCTACAACAAGAACCCCGAGAAGAAACAGAAAAAACTCGGTTTTTTGAAAAGATATCCCATTGCTGATTTCACCGCTGGCGCTCGCTGTCTTCGGAGGATCTGTAAAATGGAGAGGAGCGCTGAAATTCAAAGAAATTCCCGCCGCTGGCATATCTGCGCTTAGAATCAGTTTTGTACTGAAATGTCCAGCAGAGGAATATATGGCAAAAAAGAAAGCGTTTAGGAGCGACTGGTAAACCGATTCTTTGTTTTTGTTTCACTAATTCTTATTATGACGCCACACTCTAAAAGAAAATAGCGTAAACTTCCGCTGATACCCCGCCCCCCAAACAAGTTCTGGGCCCATCTACCTGTAAACAAAAAAATTCATCTAGTTACAAGCCTCTCTCCAGCTTGAGAATTCTATGTTTTACATCGTTTCGAAGGTTAAAATAGCGGATAAATTCAACAAGTTTGTTGATCAGCACTGGTATTTAGCTTGTTTTGAAACGCTTTTTTAATTCGGTTATAATTCCCCTCGTCTATGAGCTCAAAAAGAGAAGACTGCAACTAGAATTTTCAGTAGCGATTTCGACTTCAGCCCAGAAATAAAAAAGTGAAAAGACCCCACCACAATCTGCGGTGAGAAGCCTTTCCGACCTAGACTCAGAAAAAAAAATGAAAAGACTTGCCACCGCAATATGCAGTGAAGAGCATTTTCGACTTAGAAAAAAGAGGAATAGAGTGAGACTTTGAAACCAAATCCCCTCAGAGAGCTTTTGGAACTCTGTTTAAAAAAAAAAAAAAGATTTGAAACAAATCTTAAAACAAAGGCTTTATCTCAGAAGATCGTAGCAACAAGGCTACTCTACTGTTAAATTTTACGTAATATACACATCGACAAAAGCGCAAGTTATTTCAAGATTCCAACTGGAAATTCACGGATGTCCGGTCAACTGTTTGTAAATAGATCCATGATTCTGTGGGGAGATCAAAAATAAGCGTCTTAGTAATAACATAAACAATATAACAAACACGGAAGAAATAAATAAATTCGACAATATTGATATAATTTGGGCTGGGTAAAAATATTGGCTTGTCCGCTGAATCTATGATTACCTGAGCCAGCTTCTGTTGAGCAGGGTTTTCTTGTTCAACATGGCTATTACTTTTGAAGAAAAATCTAAATGTCGGCAGTTTCTGAAGCAATCCAAAACAACTAACGCGAGTTTACATTGGCCGGTTTCCGCGCAATTTTTGCAGTAATTCCGTGGCGTTGGTCTAAATGTAACCTCATTACCCGTTCTCTCTGTTTTGTTGTCATTTTCATTTTTCCGTTCCCCGTTATCCATTTCAGTAACATCATAGAAAGCCGGCAATAATAAATCGTATAAAACTTAATAGCCGGCTCAAAACAACGGCGATTTCGCAGCGACAAACCGCCATTCACACGCGCGATTTGACAGCATGTAAACCTCAGCGCAAATTGTGAAAACGAAAAATCGTTTTAGTTAACAGTAGATTTTTACTATTTTCATTTGCTTCTAAGTAAAAAGAGCTATTTATTTCTTTAAAAAAGCTCAAACTACTTTGAAATGAAGTTCTCCGATACAACAGCTCTATATATTAATTTTTTCCAACCTTCAACAGACGCGACTTCAAATCACTTCTATCTGCTCCAAAACGTGCGTGGTATCCCGGCATCCTTGATGGTGGAACACTATCCTGCCCGCTGGTATATAACACCCACATAAAGCACCATAAATTCGCGATCACGAAGGACACCTTTGCCACAACAAGCACCAGTGCAACTACCTCCAGCCAGGCAAACAGGTTTTGCAGGTCCCAAACAGTTGTACCTGTGTCCTTGCACAAGGGTGTCGTAACTATTTGTGTTACCATAGTTGCGTTAACTCGCTTCAAATCTCGTCCCGCTGTAAATTGTTCACGTTAAAACGGTTCACAGCGACCCCGTTTTGACTCGATATTTTTGTACAAATTGAGCGACAAAAGCTAGACACAAGAGCATTGAAATAACGATGAAAGTACAGAGTTCATCAGAGTCTACTCTGGCCAGCTCACTCGACCATTCTGAGAACATAACAAAGGGATAGGAAATATACTTGCATCAAACAATGTTAGGAAATTTCAACGGAAGTAGCGAAGAAAAAAAACCAATCTGATGCTTTCTTCGCTTCATCAACAGTGTTTCTCCCTATGTAGATTTATATGATCAGTTTTTCAAAGCGATTCTAAATCTGCATAAAATTGTCAGATTTACAGCAATTTCCTGCCCCTTTGTCTCCATAGAACAAGGTGGTTCTAACCTTTGAATCTGCAGATGCTATAAAATACAGAGAAAACTATTCAAATTGGCAGTAAAATCCGGATAAAATTTGCATCTCGGATATCAGTTTTGTTAAAAGAAAACCAAAGATGAGTGTTTACAGTTCTCGTTCTTTAATTATTTTCAGTTTTATCAGATTTCTACAACAGCACAACGCATAGCCGTGGAAAATTTGGAAAATGCTGTCGCAGCGTAATTTCTAAACCGACAATCCTTCTTCGCTTTTTCCCGTCCGCCGACTTTTGCACTCAGCCCATCCAAAATGAACATCTGATCGCAGAGGATATGCTGGGTTACTAACTGCACTAAAAATCCAAGTTCCCAGAAGTGTAGAGGTGGATTACTTTGAAAGTAGCCTTCCCTAGCATCTTACCTTAGCGACCTGTTTAGAAACCAAAAGGGGACTCTCGCTTATCTCGCACCATACAAGGGAATCCGGAATTCTGCGCTTGAGAATCCGAATTACAACTTAAGGAATCCGGAATCCCACTAAAGTTCGGAGACCGAAATCCAAGTTTTACTGACAAAGAATCCAGAATCCAATTCACGGAATCCGGAATCCATGGCTTGGAATCCAGAATTCATGACTGTCTTGGATTCTCTTACATGGGATGACTTACGGTGAAAATTAAGAAATTAATTCAAATATATACCCAAGTTAAAGATCAGATGGTGCCCCAAACTAGGTTCCTTATATTCGATACACGAAAAAAATTTATATACGAAGTAAAGAAAGTTTGATATCCTCTTTTGTAAAACTTTATTTTTTGTTAAATAGTTTTTTAAGAAAAATGTGATACAAGGCGACATAATCTAGTTTTCAAATCTCCTTTACACATTGTAATGCTCTATGATTGGTTTAAACATCTCACGCCACTATCTCGACCAATCAGATCAGTGTTAACTTTCCCGCTCAAACTACGCGGCTGCTCGTACTAAATTTGATGATTGTTCCATGACTGCAGTCGATTTTAATTTTAAAAAACCACAGCCTATTTTTTGGCCCTATTGTCCGTACGAACCGTGAGATTCTCTCGGAGACGTCACAGCTCAAAGTAGGGTCCAGTTTTGACCGAGCCGAGAACGCTTGAGGACTGAGCTGTAAAAACCGTCCTATTCTTTAACATGAAAAGCATTAATAGACCTTTTTAGCTTGTATTAAACACTTAATGACTGGTCCGGAGGGAAACAGTTCATTTTGTTTCTCGAGAATCGCAATGTTTCCCGAGGCAAAGCCTCAGAAAACATTGAAATTCGAGGGAAACAAAATTAACTGTTTCCCGAGGGACCAATCTTTAAGTGATTTGTTATAAAGCTGGAAATTTTGAACCTGGAAATTCATCAAACCTCGCTGTCAACATTCGCGGGTAACAGTTCACTGTCATAGATTTTGCAATGTTGCCCGCTCAGAGATTTTGACGGAAAACAGTTTCATTGTTAGATGTCATGTGACCTCGAAGTAACCAATGAGAGAGCGCGCTGTTGGGAAAACATTTCCAGCTATATAACAGAAAAAGTTATGTTACCCCAGAGAACTGTTTCTTTCAAATGTCCTGTTGAAGATAATATATATGCATAATTCATGCGAAAGATTAAAGGCAAATTCCCTTGGGAGCCTCTGGTCTGAATTGGGAAAACAAAACACAAGCTAAGAACCTGTTTACATGGAGGTGGAGGACCTCAGGTAGTTGAGGTAATCCGTTTAGGTCAGGTAAAAGGCCTGTCCATATGATCTCTCATTATAAAGGTGGCTGAACACAGTTTTGCGGGCGGTCAGCGGTAACTCGCTTGACGGCGTGTGTTTTAAATTACAAACAATCATGGCGGCAAAAAAAGCAATGGTGCAAAGAAGACGATTTCTCAAAATCTACTCATTAAAATTTTGTGATATTTGGCAGAACTTTTACTTTTATCGTATTTTGAATAATGAGAACTTAAAAATGGAAGTTGAACAGACGAATTTTGTGACACATTTAATAATTACAGTACAACTATATTATTGATTATCTAAAAACCCGTCTGTTAAAATTTGGTCAAATAAGTTTCAAATGGTAATGATTAATTATAGTAAGCTGTGTGCAAGTGTATAGGAAAATCTAATGAGCGAATTTTATGTAAACTGAGCAAAAGTTAAATTTTAAGGTTGTATTCAATCGTTCATGTTGCCATGGAAACTACGAAAACGTCACATTTTACCTGTCAATCAAAATCGCTCATCAGGATATTTTTCACTTACCAAGTTTCAGCTTGTGAGCTGCAACCTTTCTCTTGCCATTATTTGACAAATGTCATAAACTCACAAACTGCCAAAACTGTTCAGCCACCTTAATTTGACCACGTTTATATGATAGGTGGGATGACCATATAAGAGATTACATGGACAGGCGGGCTACCCCACCTAAGCGGGTAACCCCACCTACCTGAGGTCCCTCAACTCAACGTAAACAGGCCCTTAAACGCTCCATTGACAGTAATGGTGACGATTTTACACCTTTCATAACAAACTTACGAAACGACCTACTGACTGGACAGGCTTAGCCTGCGAAGCACAGACGTACTTCCGGTCGTCGCTTCTCTCCCGAGCGACGACCGGAAATACGTCTGCGCTTCACAGGCTAGGACAGGCTAAACTACAGAGGAATCCCGATTTTTCGAACTTCCTGGAGAAAAGTGATTTGGTTCGACAATCGAGAAGTTTAAAAATAGTGTTTGACTGGCAGAAGTACGTCAGCTTTGGTTCAAGTTGTTTTAGACTACGAGCAGTCTCGTCGTCACAGGCGACATTTTAACCATACGCTTTCCGTATTAAGTCTCTCATTTACCAATAATTTTTCTAAAGTAAAGACTAATACGATCTTTTAAAACAAAACCTACAACACTACGCGACGTTTACTCTTCGTACAAAATATGAAACGAACTTTTAACATTTTGCTATTATTGTTCTCCATAACTTTTGTTTTCTTTTTACTCTTGCAGTAAGACTTCATTTGTAGGATCTGCCTAGTGTACAACGACTAAATAGTCATTTGTAGCTGGAAATATTTGCTAGTTTGAAGTTTTCTCTTAGCTCAATACAACATTAACTTTCCTAACTAAACATTTTGTTAAAATTTATTGCTTCTTTCTATCTTACTTTCTTTTTCATGTACACTAGAGGCCATTGTTAATAAATTACTAGCATGTTTAAACTTAATATTAACTTAGTTTTTTCGAATGTATGTCATTGTATGAGCGCAGAAAAGGCAGGTAGCATTTCCCGCCAAAAATTCCCGCCATTATTTTAACTCGCGCGCCATTGTTGTCGCAATCCTAGGTCCTATTCTCCAATTTAATAAACGCCTCTTCCTCGTCACTCGACTCAGTCTCCTCATCCTCGTCAACTCTATCCCCACCCGGGTAGGGTTGTTCCTCAATGTTGTAAATGCTCTGTCCTTTGTGCATGGCGTCCTCCATGCGAAGGCGGGAGAACATTGTGTTGTAGGTTGCGGAGTAAATAGTGCGGGACGGCAACTGGTCATCACTGACAAATTGTGGAAGTTCCTAGGGAATTTATAGGCGGCATCTTTAATCCGGCCCCGAACGTACACGCAAGTTTCTCCCCTGCGGAAGGAGGCTGGTTGCAGCCCCCTGGGGTTTTTAGAGTAATTAATCCCCGTCGCAGGTAGCTCCGGTTGTTTACTATCTAACTATCCCATCCCAGTGATGCTAGTCCATCGCGCGGTTACCCCAGTGTTTAGCAGTTTCTTCACTCTCTTGCACAGCCGTTTTTGTGTTGTCACGCAGCGCTACTCCCCCTCCCCCTCTCTTGAAAAGAAAGGCGTTGCGTGACGACACAAAAACTGGCTGCGAAGGAGACTACGTATTATGACGCCGGTAGTGAATTATACACCAGGATGGAGGGAAAATTTACAGAGAAAAAAACCCTCTCCACAGAGTAGTCCGGGGGTAGAATAACCGAACTTTCAATTTGGGGATTCATATGCTAACCCTGACACATTCCCGCAGTTCCCACGATAGCAGATAAAAACACTGGTAGTCATGTCATGTCATGCCTATCCTGAGAAAACAGCCGACATTTCGCGACGCCAACACTGGCTTCCTCGAGGAACGACTTGAAAAATTCCACGCTGGTGATGAGTCACTACCCAGATCTGGGTAGTGCTTCTGATTGGTCGTGCTACAATATGTTTCAGCCGCTCAGAGGCACCACCCAGAGCTTGATAGTAACCCGTTATCAGTATGGAATTTCTATGGAATTTCGCTTCTCAGACGTTATTTCGGGGGGGGAGGGGGGGTGGGGGAAGCCGTGTTGACGTCGCGAAATGTCGGCTGTTTTCGCTTTTCTTCGGATATAGAACTACGCATATTCATTGCGTGACACACTTACCGCCGCGAGCGCAAGCAGAGTTTGGACTTGGTACTGATGTAACGCCATACTCATCCGATCTGACAACCAGTCACAAATCTTCGTTATTACAGACGTGTACCACTCCTGCAAGAAAGGATAGCCATTAGTTCAATTAAGAATAAAGTAAAACACTCAGAACTCTTCTAGAGCGCACAGAAGTTGTGCCAAATTGCAACAACAACAAGAGAAAAGTTCAGAGACAACAGTGTAATTCTCCCGAACTTTTTCAGAAGGATAGGAGCCAAGAACTGAGCAGAACATCTAAAGGAGGATAAATACATCTTGAACGTCTCTCAAAGACTCAACAGAGAGTGAAGGAATTATGTGTAAAGATGTAACTTCTGACGATTGAGAGACATGAGAACGAATTAGTCAGAAATAAATATTCTGACAGCAAGGTTTAGAGGCGCGCGGAGGCTCGTGGGATAGTTTCGGACTATTTATGTTTTTGGCAAGGGATCTGTGGCATTCTACGTCAGGTCAGTCGTCGTGTTCGCTTTCGCCTTGTTTTGCAAAGTTTCTTTTCCGAAAGTTCATATTCTTACGTGTTCAGATCTGCATATGTTTTGGTGTTATTATTTCCGTATATAGTTTCTGTATTTTTAAATACAGAAACTATATACTTAAAAGTATCTGGACCCGTATTCTTTGAAAAGAACCCCTTTTTGAGTAGTCTTTGTCACAAGGTATTCACCGTTCTAAGTCTTTGGCTTAAACACTTTCCCTGGGTTTTCTTGCTACTGCATTAGTAGGAGAATAAGTTTCCACACATTCTTTAGGCCACTTCTCAAGGGTGGTTAGTTAGTAGTTTTTCGTATCTGGCGTGGTACACGTGCTAGCCTAGGACATACAATAGTCTTTTTCTTAACTAGGATACATCTGCATCAGATGACTGACTGACGCACCCTAAATAAACTTTTCACTCTTCTCGTGTTAGTGGAGTAAGAATTTATTTTGCCCTCACCTTACTCTAAATTTCCAAACCTTACCTTAATCACCTGTCTCTTCACTTTCTCGTCGTTTAAGTGAACTCGAAATTCGTTCAAGTTTGAGTTGAAGAAAGTCAGGTATGAATCCTCAAGTTCTGTTCCAGGATTCTGCGAAAACAAGTCAGAAAAAAAAAGCGTTAAGAAAGTTAGGTTTTCTTTTGCTTAACCAAAGAAAAAGTATGCTCGTACCCAACTTATAATCTACAGAGCCGAGCCATCAGGATATGGCGTTTTGTAAAAGCCCCGATCTCAACATGTAGATTATCCGTATTTCGTAGGATACTAATAGATCACTTTCGATATATTAAAATTGTGACATGACTAAGAGGCTTTCTGGTCATTTTTCTCTATTTGGTTCGGTTTCTTTGTGCTCGTCTCTTCTGGGAACTGCGAGACAATACAGTCGTGAAAAATTTGCAATTTTGTGCCTAAAGCCTCGGAGTCATGTTAGAATTTTAATAGGCTGATTTAGCAACAGAACGGGAACGTCACTTGACGACGGGAAAGCGCGCGGTAAGGACTAAACTCGACTTCCGAAGCCCAATTTGCCGCTCTGCTATTGGTCAAGACAGTTGTTTGATTTGCGCGCCGTCGTCAACTGACGTTCCCGTTCTGTTGCTAAATCAGACTAATATATCGAACGAGGGCTATTCCCCATTTCAGAAACTTTAAGGGTTTGGTACAAGCTTTCGGCGCAACAGTCTCAAGGATCGTTTGGATGGAAAAGCTTTACCTATTATTAGCTAATGGTTGCCTTTATACCAACCATCCCATGATCATAACTACCCCCTGACCACCCAAACTATCCAAGAAATCACTGCGACCAAAGGCTGTAGCCATTCTACCAAGAGTTCTTGAGTGGGCAATTGTTCTCTGGAAATTTCGCGACCACGGATTCCACTCGATGTTAAAAGGTTCCCCTGAAATGAGGTTTGGAATTGTGGGGGGATTAATTTCCCAAGAGATGGACCTATTGAAAATGTGAAGGAAGTATACCAGGGTTTTGACAATCGTTTCATAAATACATATCTAATCTTCGTGGCAGGCACAAAGAGGGGAGAGAGCGGGGGAGGGGGAGGGGGAGAAAAGCGCATTCCGCTCTCCCTTTTTCTCTTCCTCTCCCCCTCTCCCTCTTCTCCCCTCCCCCTCTCCCTCTCCTTCCGACGCCTGCCACGCAGTCTAATACATACTCTGATGAAAACATGGGGGCACAAAAAGGGGAGGGAGCGGGTGAGGGAAGGGGGAGAAAAGCGCATTCCCCTCTCCCTTTTTCTCTTCCTCTTCCCCTTCCACTTTCCCTCCTCTCCCTCTCCTTCTGACGCTTGCTACGCAGTCTAATACATACCCTGATGAAAACATGGGGGCACAAAAAGGGGAGGGAGCGGGAGAGGGAAGGGGGAGAAAAACGCATTCCCCTCTCCCTTTTTCTCTTCCTCTTCCCTTCTCCCTCCTGTCTCCCTCCCCTTCTGACGCCTGCCACGCAGTCCAATACATACCATAAGTGAAAACATGGGGGCCAAGATGGATCCCTGATCATATCGAGCTACTTTGGACAACAGCGACTCCAACACACTGTTGAGCTGAAAAAGAACGTAACACTTCAGCTCGTCGTGCGCGAATGAATGATCTCACGAGTAAATACAGTTTAACCTCCATTAACGGGCCACCCCTGGGCCTCCAGCAAGTGGTCGCTTGATGGAGGTTACGTGAAGTTAGCCGCTCAAAAGAGGTTCTTCGGGAATTATTTATTTAGCAAAAACAACACCTTACTTTGAAACTAATACGCCGCAGAAGCGGTATTACTGGTCCACAATCTTTGGTCTAACTGAAGTTCTATCTTGGACTGTAGTTTCCCTCATCATATAGTTAAAATATGGCCAAACTAGGTGTATCCAGCACATGATGGCCGCTTAATAGAAGTGACAACAATGGGAGAACTCTCGCTGGAACGGCCAAAAGGTGACAGCGGCTGCTTTAGAGAAATTTAATTTATAATTCTTTTCTATCGCTATTTTGGGACTTTGGTTACTACTGGCCTCTTAATAGATAACTGCTTAATGGAGGTTCAACTTTAATCAGAAAAAGGAATTATCAATAGAAAATGAATTATATGACTTTTTCTTTCTCAGAGCGACAAATAAATAGAGGATATTACACGGTGGCGTGAAGATATGAATTTTATTTTCGAGTGGCAAAACAATATTTTACGAACGAGCGCAGCTCGTTCGTAAAATATTGTTTTTGCCACTCGAAAATAAAATTCATATCTTCAAGCCGCCGTGTAATGTTCTTTTTATTATATAGACAAAAAGACATCGATAAAATAATAGATTTTTATTTGCCAAAAAGTAATTGTGACGGCTCAAATTTACAGTACAGCAATATAAGACATTGTTTACAATAATCTGCAGAAATAACACTGAGCTGAATAGGGCTCTACAATTACAAAATATCAGCAAAGCTTTGAAAAATGTGTAAGTAAAATTCAAAAGACGCAAGACGCCTACAACTTTCGGAGGAAATTACGGAAATTACGTCATCGATAAACTCACGTGTGAGATTATGGAAAATAAACCCCTCGGGTCCCGGATGTAGTTTTTATGAATTTTAAGAGTGGTATATTTTCAAGTAAAACGCTCGTGTCTGTATAATAAATCAATAAATAGGTGAATGTTTAAGTAATAGTTACCTTGGCGATAAAGGATGAGGTCATCTCCTGAACGACATCTTTGAGAAAGATGTAGACATCTGAATGGTAGCGATACTGGAAGAAGAAGAAGAGATGAATGCATATAACGTAGATAAAATTTAACCAAATAAAATCGCTACAACGTAGATAAACAAGACAGAAGCACGTCCAGGAGGATCCCTTTTACACTGGATTCCTTAAAACTCCGGGAATAAAATATTTTAAAATGGAAGATTTACGACAATAGGACTCAACGACAAACTACGCCAAACCTCGCAGGGCACGAAAGTTTTGATTGTATTTCCACTTTAACACTTGTTGTTGAGAAGGATGAAGCCAAGGGTATACCCCTAGAGAACATAGGGAACTTAAGCAAAGGCGTTTTTGAAAGAAGCACATCAACCGGAGTTGGACTTTTGGCATTGTTGGGCAATGGTTTTGACCATGGGGAAAATCTTCTCTTGTAGAGTAAAGACGCTAAACAGTTCATCTTTGCTAGCGTCAAGGCATTTTTAAATAGACTGGAAAACGCCTCACGTTTAAAACAGCGTCTAAAACGCCTTCGCTTAAGCTCCCTAATAAACCACCCTTCTAACCTTCTCGATATTGGGGTACTCAACTTGGCATGAATCGAGTAAGATCGTTGCTGAGTATGCGCGACATGTTGCTAGGATAGGGTTTCGAACCCAGGCCTAATAGTTATGCGCTTGCTACAGCGGGTTCTTTGATGACCATCGGTTTATCAATCAACGGATTGTCGCACTCGAAAAACCAGTTTGACGAGAGAGAACAAGATTGACTAGTCCAGAAGTTCGGGCTGCGGCGACCTCAAAGGTTTAACAGAACCTCCTTTTCTCCTTCCCACCCAAGAATTATAAACAAGCTTGGCACCCGACATGAAGGTGAAGAAAAACTTTAAAAGAGTAGCTTTCAGTGGGATTCACTTACTTCTGAGTTCTCTGATTCTTCCCTGGCGCAAAGAAACCGAGACTGTAGAAAAGATGAAAACGGAATTATCTTAGCCCGGCAATAGGCGCACGTTTAGTTTTTTTTCAATGTAGGTCATGTGATAATTAACATAATTATTATTCCTCGAGCCCGAGCTCTGAGTCAATAGTCCACGAGGCCGAAGGCCGAATGGACTATTGATTCAGAGGCCATGAGGGCGAGAGGAATAATTGTTTTAGTAAAATCCAACTAGTTGGTCAAAAATATCGAGAATAAAAAACTTTTAGCTAGTTAAAGCTAGACTTTAATCCTTTTTTGCCGCCAAAAAGCCCGCGCTTTTCGCTACTAGTGGGCTATAACATATAGCCCAGTATTAGCTCAACCAATCAGAACGCAGCATTGATAATAGACCACTAGTTGGATTTAACTCATATTCTAAAGAACTCTTTCACTAAAATTACAACTGACTCCCGTGCATACAACAAAACATACAAGCTAAAGAGGTCTATTAAATGAAGGAAAAAATACATTGCAGCTAAAAGCATTTTGTGGTATTAGATTAAAATCTGCACACTTCTACATTGCAGTTGGAGTGATAAGGCACCTATGTCTCCAAAGAGGATCCTGAATTTTGACTTAACAGTACAGAATTTCAATTTTTAGGCTAAACAGGTTCTTGTATAGAGGGGGCCTAACTGGCATATTTTCGCCTAACAGTCAGTTCCTTAGACGTGGGTTTTCACTGGATCACACATTTGTACGTATATGGACTAACTTCTCAAAAGGAACTCTTTCCACCACTCACCTGTTTTTTAGCATGTATGACAACATTCAACATGACGCAGACAGTCCTGGGAACCCTTAGTTCCACGCTAAATCGTGTGCTCTTCAGCCAGTTTTCAAAAGACCCCTTTGTTCTGCAAGATAAGGGTAACAAGCATTTACTAAGGTTCTAAAAGTAGTACAAACAGGGTTCGTACCCTTTTTTGAATAAAAAAATTCATTTCAAGGACTTTCAAGGACACATTTCCCATTTTTCAAGGACTCCATTCAATGCAAAATAGAGCCTTAAGTCTATTTCTTTTCTAGTTCTTCCACAACACGAGTAATTTTTCTGTGTTTGCTCCTTTTCTTTTGCAGTTCCCCTTAAACTATTAAGTTAGCATTGAAATTCAAGGACTTTCAAGTTGCGTGAGAACCCTGTATCAAAGTAACATTTTTGAGAAGACCCGGTATCAACTTTCAATTAAAAACGTAATTCATTAATGAAACCATACCAATTTTAACACTACCTGCAGTGCAGTGCAGACGATTTCTTCGGGCGCGCGAATGTTCTTGCTCGCCTAAGCGCAATGTTGAAACTGCTAAAGAGAGGAAGAGTTCTTTTGCATAAAATCAAAGAAGGCGGGTACAGCGATACGAACATAAACAAACAGCTTTTGCCCGCCCAAAATACGCCTACACTGCAGGTTAATGTATACATGGAGGGAGGTTCAACTGTTAAAGGATCAACAGAGGCCAAATATTAAAATCCCGAAGTCTAAAGATAATACCCACGGGTCTCAGCAAACGAACCAGTCAATCTTGTTTTGTTAACAGTTATATTACCTGCAAATTTACTGAGCGGAGACCTCGATCTTGAATGTAAAAACAGCAGCTTTTCTGGTAGAAACGGGCCCCAGGTTCTTAAATTAGTGAGCTTGCAAATTTGACAGAGGCCATCATTCCCGCGCTTGGTATCTTGAACGCGTGGAAGATTTTTCCCGCGCTTGGCAACAAGCGCAAGGTTTTCCCGCGCTTGATTCCTAAATGTTTTTCAACCGGTGCATTGCTTCTGCTAGAACTTTCCTTGAGTAGACAATAAAGTGATAATACGTGGATAACTGTATTTCTTAAGTACATACCGTTTGACACATGACTGCACCATGTCAGAGGCCATCAGTTTAAGTCTTTTCATGAGGTGAGAAGCCAACACCTCATCAGGCCAATTTAATTCTGCAATGAACTGCTGTAACACCGTGAGCTTCCAGAAAAGATCTTCGGACGCCCGACAGCCATCTCTGAAAAGCAATAGAGAGATTTAGAGTCACGCTTATACAAACTGCAAACTTGAATCTGTGCCACGTGACCAAGTTTTTCCTTTCTTTGCCGTCTACTGTCCATTACTTCTACTTGTTTCTACTTTGTTTCACGCAAGTTTTATCCATAAGAATTGTTTTGAGCTCTTTTATCTGCTTATTTTCTATTTTCCGAAATTCTCAACTTGAATCTGACGTTTGCCGTAAAACATATTTCGATTTAAATATGGTCAACTCAACCATTAGGGATCTTAAGATCCGATGACGATGACGGCAGCCATAACGTCGATCAAAAAGCGATCTCGCGTTCTTTCAATCTTCATCACGATTATTCCAACTCGCTTACTCAAATGTAGCAGAACTCTCCTGGAGTTGAATTCCCAAGGAACATCCACAAGTTCAGAAAGAAAAGGAGAATTTCTCCGTGGCGGCCTATTTACGTCCTTCAAGAAAAGAGAAATTAGACATTTTCACGTCGTAATCGTGCAGAGACGGCAATAAATGTACAAGAAAGTGTGCTGCACGTTTGTTTTGCTCATTAAGGGCCTGTTTACATGGAGGTGGGGGACCCCAGACAGGTGAGGTAACATGGGGCAGGTCACCCCACCTATCACGTAAACGTTATCAAATTAAAATGAGAGGTTATATGGACAGGCGGGTTGCCCCACCTAAGCGGGTTACCTCACCTACCTGGGGTCCCCGAACTCCATGTAAGCAGGCCCTAAATCTATTGCTTTTTTGACGTTCTTGTTGCCGTTGCCGTCTTTGGATCTTAAGGTCCCTATTGCTCACTGCCACGAGGTTAACTCACCTAACAGGATTCCAGTTTTCCTTTTGAAATCCTTTGTGAAGAGACTGGGCAATTGACGACTCCATTAGGTCAATGTAACGAATCACCAACGGCGCAAAAACATCTCGCAAGTGATGATGGAATTTACCTCGATTGAGGTTAGCTGAAGACAAGAGCACAACAATACGCCATTTGCGAGTTGCTCCGAGCCTCTGTTTTAAAGCGAGGCTAAGTGCAAAGCCATTGATATAGAGGATATTACACGGTGGGGCGAAGATATGAATTTTATTTTCGAGTGGCAAAACAATATTTTACGAACGAGCGCAGCGAGTAAGTAAAATATTGTTTTTGCCACGAGAAAATAAAGTTCATATCTTCAAGCCGCCGTGTAATGTTCTTTTTATTATATAGACAAAAAGACATCAATAAAATAATAGAAGGAAATGGCCAAAATTACGTCATCGATAAACTCACGTGTGAGATTATGGAAAATAAACCACTCGGGTCCCGGATGTAGTTTTTATGAATTTTACGAATGGTATATTTTCCAGTAAAACACTCGTGTCTATATAATAAAAGATAATAATTTGTTTGTTGTCATGTAAATGAAACGCATTTTCCCCAGAAATGTTTTTCACTTAACCTCGTTTTTAAAATGACAGTTTTTTTGAACTCGGGAATCCTAGTCCGTGGTGAACAAATGACACATGAATCTAAACATAAGTCTTACTCAGTCATACCTAAATAGCGAATTACTTTTAAATTAAAACCACATACAAAGAAAAAATGCAAAAGAGTATCTGAATGTTTGATACAGATGTTGCGGTTCAATTTTATCCATGGTTTAAACTTTATTTTCCTTTTTTTCAAATTTATCATGAGACATTATCATATCCAAAACCAAAAGACATTTTATTTTAAACCAAGGACGAAATTGAACCATAACGTAGACATAGTTTGAATCTAACGATTCTCAGCCTTGCAATTTCAATACATTGTGGTGCTAATGATTTTTAAAACACTCGGTTACGAGTAGGAGTTTAAAGGGTCTATGTCACGCTGCTTTCTATCTTTTTTAAAAAAAAAGCTAAAACGTGTCTTCACATCAATTGTATTCGAAAAATAATGGTCCAGTTTTGTCATTTAAGGTTGTACTTAGGCATTGAAACAGTTTCCTGTCGTCTGTCGCTAGGGATGGCAAGGATGAACATGGATTGAAACTTTAAAAAGTTGGGCCCATTTTTTTCTCCAAGTTTAAATGCTATGCCGGCAAAAAATCGCCAAAAAAAAAATTATGGCTTGTACTCTTTGTTTGATATCTTCTTCATAACTCTGGCAAAGACACTAAGGACAGGCTCTGTCACAGAATGGACCGGAAAAAGAACGTCCTTGTGACATAGCCACTTAAAATTCTAAGTAAACGTTGAAAGTAAGTTTGAGATAATACTTGGCTTCACACTAGAAGCTAAGTTTGTTTTAAGTAAGCACTTGATTGAAGTGCACTTGGAAATCCTACGTTGCTCTGTAGAACTGAACATGGCTTCACACTTGTTGACAAAGTATGTTACTTAAAGGAAAAGCCGTCAACTCTCCGTTCGTTAGAAACTTGAAACCGCTGCAAGTGCACATCGTGCATATGGCCGTTTCATTTCTTATTGGTCAAGTGTGTTATCAAGTGTGGTGTAGCCATACTTGGCGGCGAATTTTGGCATTTTTTAACTACGAACGTTTCCATGGTCACCAAGTGAAGTTTAAGTGGGTACATTTTACCCCTTCACACTCAAAGTAGGTTCAAAGTACACTTACATTACACTTGAAGCTCTAGTGTGAAGCCAAGTAATAATGGATGTTGACCCCTAGTTCTTTTTAGCAAGACACATTTAAGCACTTACGATCATTAGACAGATATTCGTTCAACAGCTGAAATAACTGAAAACTTTCCCAAGTGTCCGGCGGTTGAGCAATTAGTGTGGCGTCCATATCAACAGTGAACAGGGACCAGAAGATTTCCTGGTGCTCAATCATCAGATCAGACACCCAAGCAAGTGCCTACAAAAACAGTAAGTCAAAAGAAAAAACAAAAAAACAAAAAAAGGCCTGTTAATAGCCAATTAACAACTGTGTCGCTTAGTGGAGGTGGGTGCCTGGGATGTCTAGAGGTTTCTTCTTTTGGCAAAGCCAGCCCCTAAACAGACTGGAATTATGCCCCATGGCTGGTAAACCAGGGGCGGATCTAGGGGGAGGGTGCAGGGGGTGCGCACCCCCCCTGAGATTACCTGCGGTTTTCTAATACAACTGGTATTCTGCAAAAAAAAAAAACTATGTGGTTTATTGGTGTTGAAGTAGAGCAAGAGACAAGTGCACCCCCTCCTAAAAAAAATCCTGGATCCGCCCCTGTAAACCCGCGCCTTCCAACAATGAGCTCCCACTCCAATGGAACCAGGTACCTCTCACTGATATATCAGTGGAACAATAAAAGGGGGAAGGGGTGGGGGTAAGTGAATGATCCAAAGGCTAAACGAAGAGTGGCCGCCAGGAAACGTTGCACCAAGAACATGAAGCTTAAGAACCAACGAAGGCGACGGCTACTAAAACGTCACGTCACTCAAAAAAAAATGAATTTGCGCTGCTTCAAACTTTGCGCTTATTCCACCTCGTCCAATTCGTCAAATGTTGCCAATTTCTTCTGGAGATAAATTCTTAAAGACTGCATCGAAAATCAGGAAAAGAAAAACAAATTCATTATCTTGTGTTCATTTTTTCACATTCCCCACTAAAGGTATATTTGCATGGGCATTTTCACGTCGTCGTAGTCGTGCAGCGACGGCAAAGAAATGTACAAAAAAGCGTGACGCACGTCCAGAGTCGTTGTTTTGCTAATGTAGACCTATTGCTTTTTTGCCGTTTTCGTTGACGTCGCCGTCGTCGTTGGTTAAGCTCCCTATTAGGGACTTTAAGATCCAACGACGCGGACGGCAACAAGAACGCAAAAAAAAAACAATAGGTTTTTTTGCACGTGCGTCACGCTTTTTTGTACATTTCTTAACCTGTTTTTGCACAACTACGAAGGAAAAATGCCTAATTTAGTGTTTTATGGGGACGTAAACAAGCAAATTGAATTTCTCTTTCTGTACTCGGATATGGTCCCTTGAAATTCAGCTTCAGGAGGGTTCACCTACATATGTCAAAGTAAAAGGGCAGGAATAATTGCGATAAAGACTGACAGAAAGCACATTCACTTTTTAAGCGACGTTCTCATTGCCGTCGCGTCGTTGGATCTTAAAGTCCCTATGATAATTGACGGCGTCCCGAAAACAGTGTATGCTAAGCCTTGCTAAAACTCTTGTTTACCTCGGCGTGATGTTCCTCATTCTGATGCAGTAAATCAATACACAGCTCTGCCAAGTGCATGATGTCATTCAGTTTAGTGTCAGGTGGAACGTGATCCCCGGCGGATTCTTAAAGTATAAAAAAGAGATTGGACATTACGGTCGGCGAACACCTCTTATCAAGGAGCTTTAAGGAGCTTTGCCTCCTCAATTTCGGTACATGAAAAGTTGGACGTGGTGGTTCAATAACACTAATGAGAGAAAAAGGCAGGAACTATTCTTTCACGTTTTAAGACCCACCTTCGATTTTTGCATATGCCGACACTCGCGTGTAGTTCACCAGAGCAGCCTGATGAAGACAATTTCTAATTTCTTTCCTAAATTCGTCGGGTGGAACAGGCGTGGAAATATCTTTCATCATAACCTTGGAAAAAGAACAGGACAAAACCTTTTTCAGCCCGTAAGCATAAAGCGGATTTGGCTTAACTTTGTAGGGACGGGGGGTGGGAATACAATAAGGAACTTTTGGGTGGGGATGTGCCACTGGGAAACAAGAAACCTTAGCCTATACAAGACCTAGTTCAAGTCTAAACTCCCAAAATCCCTCCCTATCCCAGAGTCGCAGTAAATAATATCCAGTAGTGTTCTTAATGATAGCCATCTAGCGACGCTTTCTTTGCTATTAAACTTTGTTGCGGGTTAATTTAAATTTGCCGATTTAATTTTTAGTGTCAATTTCCAGTTTTCCTAGTTTGGACTAAAATCCTCAATGAACTGATCCGTTTCCTGGAAAATAGTACCCTATCCTAGGCCTAAACTCTCATATACCCTATCCCACCATACACTTTACATACCAACAAAGACCATATGCTAGTAGCAGATCCCCCTCCCCCCGCAATATATCTCAACACTTCAGTAAAACAGCAGTGAAACTGAAAACTCGCATTACCCTTTCAAATAAAGAAAGCGTTGCTTTCAAGGCTCCTTCAGGACGTCCAAATGGAAAAGAATATCTGGAAGGAAACGGAAAAGAAAAAAATGAGATCTATGCTGCGGTCTTAACCCGAAAAGTTTCTGGATGAAATCCTAAAATGTGATCATTGAAGCAGCTCAGCAGCACGTTTTTCCTGTGGTGCTGTTTACTATGCTGTACAAGGTGATTCTGAACTTCAGCACGCGGATAAAATATTATGGTGTGACCATTTAAATGAACGATAGGCAATACTTTTATATGATTCTATTAGTTTTGCATTATTTCTCAAAATGAAAATTTGGGCATATTTCAAAATGGTATAAATGTAGGTGAAAAATGCTTACCGCCACAAGGAACCCACACACAAGTAAATGAACTCAGTCTTTTCAATCACCTGTAATGAGTTATTTGATAAGCCAGTAGATTCCACAGACGAACTTTAATTTCCTCAAACCAAGTTTTTTCATCAGAAGTAATAGTCCCAATGCCATCAGGCCTAAAGAGGAAATTGAACGATTCCAATTCAACAAAACACACCGTATATCAACTCGGAAAGAGAAAATAATTCACGCTAAGAAATGGAGCGAGAAAGTGTGAAAATCAATGAAGCATCTAAAATCTTAATCTTGGGTCAAATCGTTGGTTTCACTGTAAAAGGAGGAGCCGTCGTTACGTCTCGTTGCCATGGCAGTAAAATTTCTGGATCTCAACAAACCGTACTCCTGCAAATATGGCAGAAAACTCAAAAGAACTAAAAAAAAAATGACATTTATGACTTTCTCGTGCAGGATTGCACTCAGGAACAAAACGGTAGCCAATACTATACTATCGTCTAACAATGCAAATGACCGTCTATCTCAAGAAGTAATGTTGAGATCCAGAAATTTGGCTACCATGGTAACGTGACGTCACACTACTCTCCATTGCACTCCCTGAAAACCTGGATAACACGAGCAAAACATGCAAGTATCGCGCTAGCAAAAGTGCTGATAACTTACTAGGCCTTGAAGTTCAACGTCTCAAAAGTGACACAACCACACAAAACTAAGACGTGTGAAAGTAAAACTACCTGCAAAACTGGTTAAACGTAAATTGTAGTAGATGTACGAGGACAGAATTCGCCGCTTTAAAACCGAGAAGGGAACTGGAACCGAAATGCGTCCCGAAATTGTTTCTGGGATTGTCACTGGAGACGCGCCGGTCAGCTATTGGCCATTTTTTTCCTGTCCCTGGCAACATATCCAGAAGTCTTTGCAAAAGTTTATTAGGCCCAATCTCCCCCTCGTTTTTAAAGTACAATTTGCGGTCAAAGCCACAAACCTGTTCCCATGAACATGCGACGCACAAAACGCAAAACTGTAATGAAGAAGGGTGGGGTCGATCATGATCCCAGCTTCTGCTCTGTCTAATAAGTCCGTCAAGTAGCTTAGATGCCGATGGCAGCCACGTACGCCGTAACGCGCGCAGTACTCGTCCAGTACGAACACTTGGCCCGGAGAAAACCAGCCCTAAATGTAAAGAAACAACAACATCAAAAAAGGCGCATTTGAGTTTTGCTTAGAGGAGTATATCAAAAGGATTTTGCTCTTTTAGGTCAATTCTGTGCAAAAGGCATTACTCTGTAGAGTTATGAATAACATATTGAACAAACTTCATCAGGAAGCACTAATCATAATATTTTTTTTAGTGGTTTTTGCATGCATAGCATTAAAACTTAAAAAACGTTGGCCTAATTTTTCAAGTTTAAATCCACGTCTATCCTTGTCATCTGTTGCAACAGAAGACAGGGAACAGTTTTTATGCCAAAATATATTCTTTAAGAACAAAACTGGACCACTATTTTTGGACTTAAAGTAATGCGAAGATATGAGTTTAATAGTTTTAAAACTGATAGCAAATAGCGTGTCATTACCCCTTTAAAATCTCCATTCTTCCTCTATTCAACAAACGCATATCCCGTACTGTGGCGGAACTCAATAGGGAGTTTAAGCAACGACGACGGCGAGGGCAACGAGGACGACAAAAAAAGCATTAGGATTAGATTGGCAAAAAGACAACTTTGGACGTGCATAACCCTTTTTGTACTTTTCATTGCCGTCGTTCCCGGGCAGGTTCTTTAGGAATTTCTGGGTGGGGATGTGCCGCTGGGACCTGGCCAGAGCTAGTTCAGCTGAATTTTGCTACCCTATACTAGAGTTAACTCCCCAAATCCCCCCTATCCTAGAGTAGTGTTTTCCAGAAACTACTGAGGTCACTAGCACAGTCTAGCCAAAACAAAACCTTATACCACAATCACTAGTCTAGATAAAATCTTCAACCAACTGATCAGTTTCCTGAAAAATGATACCCTATTCTAGACCCAAACGCTCTGATTTATATACCCTATCCTAGAGTAAACTGCTTGAAAACCATACCCTTCACAGCGGCAAATACCTATATAGCCCATATATGGCAGTACCCCCACCCCCCCCCCCCCCCGGGCCGTCGTTGCACGACTACGACGTGAAAGTGCCTAATTTTACGTTTTGTGGAGAACGTGAACCCACGACAACGACCCTCTTTTCCTTTTCCTGAACTTTAATACAGTTCTTTAGAATTCAACTCCAAAAAAATTCGCCAACATCTGATGTAAAGAACGAGATGGAATAAGCGCGATACAGTTTAATGCAGCGCGAACACACTTTATGACTGACGTTTTTGTAGCCGTCGCTGTCCTTATTGCTTAAGCTCCCCATTTGTTCTTCGATTGCGGGGTCTCGATGTAGCTTGAATGTCTTGTTTAAGGATGTTTGCTGTGTTAATGAGCAGATGTCATGCTTTTAGAAGGATCTAATTAATAAACAGTAAAAGATGGTTCTGAGTTTTGAGTCTGTTAATGAAATTCTACAATGTGACCATTAAAATGAAAGCTAGTGAGTAATATTTTCTTGTGGTGCTGTTTATTATGGTGTGCAAGGTGGTTCTAACTTTTGAGTCTGTGGATGAAATCCTAAAGTGTGACCATTCAAAAGAAAGTTACTGGGCAGTACTTTCCTGTGGTACTGTTTATTATGCTGTACAAGGTGGCTCTAACTTTTGATTCAGTGGATAAAATCCTTAAGTGTGACCATTCAAATGAAAGCTGCTGAGCAGAACTTTCTTGCGGTACTGTTTAATTTGCTGAGCAATCATGTCAGTCATGTTCTAACTTTCCCCGTCGGTAAAGGGAATTCTACAGTTATAATGAAAGCTACTGAGCAGTGCACTGCTAAGGTGCCGCTTGTTAAACTGTAACAGAGGTGTAACATGTCATACCAAACAGGAGTAAGAGTCACTGAGTCTATGCGTCAATGTAAGATATTGAAGCTTCTCAAACAGCACATGGTGATTAAAGGTGCTCGGTTCAGCTTGAATCAGATCATCAAGTCCATGCTTTCTGGCACGATCATGATCTTAAAAAGAAACCAGTAAATATTTAGCAATAATTGAATGTAACTGAGTCTGAGTATGATGTGAAGAATAATGCAGATCGAGGAGAATGTTATCAGACCAAGGTGGACAACAGCCTCCAAGATCTGAGTAATTCTTCACATCATACAAAAGCCGAATTCAATAAATATATCTAAGTACTTGACAAGCTTATCTCCTCTTGTACTTTCTTCAAAACTTTGGCCTATTTCAGGATATAAAAAGATGTTTTTTTTTCTTGATGACACTCCTCAAAAAGTAGATAGATAAAACGTCCATCGAACAATAAGTATGTTTTGTGTATTCTTGGATTTCTTGTGTTCAGTTTTAGTCAGATATTCAGTTATTAATTTTCATCTATAGACAGCTGAGAGCGCCATTTGTTTCAGTTCATTACTGTCCGAGCAGCCTCGTTTCCAGGCAAATATACCATCGATCAACCTTGTTGTCAATATGGTATGTTGCTGGCATCTTTCAAATATAGCAAGCGCCAGTTAGTTATGAAGGGTTACAATTAGCCGGAGATTGGAGCCAATCAGAAACGGTGAACTATTTTCAGGGCTGTCATTAAGAGGCGGGGGCCTGGGATCTCCCCCAGCTACTTTCATAGGAAAATTGAAGAAAAGTAGAACCAAAAGAAATCCCTAGCTGGTTTGATTCCCCGCCAACTTGTTGTATTTTTTTTTACACCCAGCAAATTGAAATCTTAGTGACAGCCCTGTATTTTGAAAGAATAATTAGATATTTCTAAAGAAGCAATGATTACGTGACCAACCTCCCTGAAGTCTTGTCAGTGTGCTGCTGACATGTGGCTGAACACTGACAGCAGACAGATTTGGAGCAACAGGCTTGTGTGACTGTCCTGTTGCCGTGTAGAGTTTATTGACCCAAATCTGACGTTCAAGTTCTTCTTCTGTTGCAAACAAGACTTGGTCTCCCTCTTTAACAGCTTTGAAGAAAAATCTTCCTCCCCTGTGTTCCTCATCTACAAAAATGATCACAATATTTATTAATTAAACCAAAGGGGAAAATATTGAGATTTCTCTGGAAACCGCAGCGACCAGAGATTAATGCTGTCCAGTTGTCCCGGATTGCCTCATGTACAGTCTGTAAGTAGGGAAATCCAGACTCTAGAATCCAGGAAATTTATGCTTGTTGGATCCGGAATCCTGGACCTTGGAATCTGGAATACAGCTCAAGGAATCCAGAATCCCACTAATGATTGAAATCCAGAATCCAAGTTCCACTGAGAAAAACTGGAATCCAGCAAATGGAACCTGGAATCGTCGCCATGGAATATAGAATCCAAGACTGTCTAGCTTGGATTCCCTTTATACATGGGAAACACGGAGGCTCCAGAAAATAATTTGCAGAAAATACTTTTTTCAATTTTATGGAGAAAAATGAATCTGTGTCACGTATTTGTTTGTTAACTAAACTTCATTGGATGACAACAACTCTATTTAATAGAGTAAATGTACATAAGAAAGGGTGCTGTTCTTGCACCTCAAATTCTTTCCCTGGTCACTCAAAATGCCCCACACTGCACTTTTCAGGGGACCTGAAACAAACTTTTTCCCAGGGAGGCCTTCAGCCTCTTCCTATGGAGGGGGATTTAATCTCCTTTTAACCCTTCAAGCCCCAATATCCACATACAAATTCTCCAAACTGATCTCCATGCATCTCCTTTAAGAATTAGTTGAGAGAATTTGATAAAAGATCAAAGCATTTTCTCTATGATGATCATTTTATTAATTCTCATAACTTTATCTCTTGACATTGTATGGATATTGTTAGGAGAAAATTGATGTTGGTCACTATTGGGACTTAGAGGGTTAAACCCTACCTCCATACGTAACCACTTTTCTTTGATGCCTACCAGGGTTCCATCCAGGATTTATCGTTTGGGGGAGAAGTCCTGAGTGGCCGAAAGCCACAAGCCTCCTAGCGGGATCTGAGGGCATGCCCCTGGAAATTTTTGGTATAGGTAATAGCATGATTTGTAGTGGTATTTGGCATAAATACCACTAGTGATATTTCGAAATTGTTATACGTAATTTCACGAGCCGTTAGGCGAGTGAAATTTGAGACAATTTTGAAATATCACGAGTGGTATTTGTGCCAAATATCACGTACAAATCATGCTATTATTTGTTTAAACTAACCCCAGCAAAAGGTTGTAATTTTCACATGTAGGTATTTCAAATTAAGCAGAAATTTCTCATGTGGTAGTATGATGAAATGAATATGCACTGAGATGCAATCTGGAGCATTTTGAGACAATTTTGAGAAATGTTACAGTGATATTTTATTTTAATTTTTGTAGTCATGATCATGTTCCTCGTCACATACAGTGTCCTTAGACAGGGAATACTTACCAATACTTCATGTGCACTGACCTTGTCTTGTCTGGATGATTTTCCAATATAGTTACTTACATACTGTAATGATAACAAATTTATATATTTGGGGGGAAGCTCGGCATTTGGAGGGGGGGGGGGCAAGCTTCTACCCCTCAAATACCATAGAAAGAACCCTGCCTACCCATGTACTTATATGTTTCCTCCTTCTCCATTAAATAACTCTTTAGGTCCCAAGAGTGACCAGCCTCAATTTTCTCCTAACAACATCAGCAGATCAACGAGAGTAAAAGTTATGAGAATTACTAAATTGATGACCAAAGGGAGAATACTTTGATCCCAAACCAAATTCTCTCAACTATTCTAAAAAGAAATGTATGGAGAGCAGTCTGGAGCGTTTTTATGTGGATTTTGATTACGTACCATGGATTGCCTCACAATAGTCCACAGTGTAACCGACTAGTTCCATCATTTCTGTTGGTTCAGCTTGCTTTTCACGATAACTGCATATTGCAAATGTGTAATGGCTGACCTGAATATAAAATAAATATGGCATAAATAGAAAAAAATCTTATTGATTTTGAGATGAATCAAATGATGCATAATAAACAGTACCACAGGAAAGAACTGCTCAGTAAGCTTTCCTTTGAATGGTCACACTGAAGGATTTCACCCACAGAGTCAAAAGTTAGAGCCACCTTTGTACAGCATAATAACCAATACCACTGTATAATACTGCTCAGTGGCTTTCATTTGAATGGTCACACTTTAGGCTTTCATCCACAGACTAAAAAACGTAAAACCACCTTATACAGCATAATACTCAAAAGTTAGAACCACCTTGCACAGCATAATAAACAGTACCACAGGAAAGTACTGCTCAGTAGCTTTCATTTGAATGGTAACACTTTAGGGTTTCATCCACAGACTCAAAGATATTTTTAACAACACACCCAAAAGGTAACAAAAGCCTGTACTTAGTGATTAGTAAGTGATTAAAACTTCTAAAACCACAACTAAAAAATACCTGAACAAGAGCAAAGAAACGCTCTTTCCATTTCTTCCACACACTTCTTCCCTTTGCATAGATTTTCCTAAATAAAGCAAAAATTAATAAAATAACATGAAAATATTAGCAGAGATAAAGATAAGTCATTGAAAAAACAAGAAGAAACCTAATCTTCAATTAGTCAATAATTCTGTAAATCTGATCTAAATCCTAGTATCTTTCTAGCAAAATTGTGGGTG
>NC_133213.1:18492518-18562518 GCF_958299795.1 Porites lutea | reverse complement strand
ACTTTATTTTATTTTAATTTTTACTGGACATTTGGCTTTTTAACAAAACAAATGTTTCTGATATGAAGATATTAAAAGTTGTCTAAAAGTGCAGACAAGTCCATGTGACCTTTCACCTGAAACATTCCCAGTGGTTTGCGGGTTTTGAAATGGAAAGCTGTTCCTATAGCATACCAGTAGTTGAGTTTTTCATTGCTCTTTTCAATTAATTATTCTTGTTTGAAATAATTTATTAAGACCAAGAAAAAAAAAATGCCCTTATTCAATATTCTTAATTTTTGCATCATTAGTTTTACCTCCATAGTACAGTACACAATCTTAACAGATGGTAGACTCTTGTGTAGTCCTCTTGCCTCTACCACAATAACCTGTTACAAAGCCAAAAAATCAAACAACAAACAAACAAACAAATTAATTATAAACCAAATGATCTCCAAACGTCAAATGAATCTCTGAATCTTGCAAAAACCTTGGCTTCTATTTTTATCATGCATGATTCAAGCACGTACAAAATGTAACATCAACAAAAGAGTTCCAGAAAAAAATTGATATTTGCTTAACCACTTCTCCACACAGATCTCCATATATTTCCTGAGGTACTGACAAGGAGAATTTGTTTAACAATCAAGATGATTTCTTGGAACCTAACAGACAAAGCAAGTTGAGGGGAATGAGGTTGTCTTAGCTTTGTGCTTGATTTATCCTTTCAATCCTTATAGTGGTGAAAAAATCAAATTTCTTTAGTAAAAATCTTAAGAAATAAACAGCACCACTCCCTGAACTACTAATTCTTTAACCCTTTAAGCCCCAATATCCACATACAAATTCTCCAAACTGATCTCTATACATTTCCTTAAAGAATGTGTTGAGAGAATTTGATAAAAGATCAAAGCATTTTCTCTTAGGTGATCATTTTATTAATTCTCGTAACCTAATCTCTTGACATTGTATGGATATCGTTAGGAGAAAATTGATGTTGGTCACCACTGGGAGTTAAAGGGTTAAGGAAATGCACGGCGGTTAGTACAGAGAATTTGTATGTGGATATTGGGCCATTACAACGAGACCAAGGATAATACTGCAGTTACATTAAGACATACAGTACTATACCTCAATGGTAAAATTGAGCATGACGTCAGACTTGGAAAGATTTGAATCTTCCTCATTAGCAACTTCAGCGATAGAAATGGTGTGCTGTTGTCTAAAAAATAAAAATAACAGTGAGTACAAAAATGATTTGTTCTGACCTTGCTGAATTTCCTCACAAAAAGGGGAAATTATGAATAGTTATTCCCAAAAACACCCTTGGATTTGCTGCACAATGCCGATTTTTTCTTTGAATTTCCACAATACTTATAATTAAGAAATAAAACAAAAACTTTATTGTGACAGCTTTTCAATTAGCTACACATGGTTTCCTTTAATTAATAGAAATATTATACCTAGAAAGATGAGTTCATTATAAATATGTAATAACTATTCGGGGTTAGACCTAATGGTTCCTTTTCATAGTTGCAATACATTGTACAAAAGGTCATGGAAAAGGAGAAAAATTTGTTTGGAGCAGAATTAAGGTGTCCAAGCAGTGTTTCAAGCAGATGAAGTGATTTTTATGAGTGTTGCTAGCAGACAGAAAAAGCCACAATTTCACAAGCACAATTTATCCATGCCCAAGATCAGCCCTCCTTAGGGCAGATCCGCAAAGGAACAGATCGCGCAAAGGGTTGTCATTACAAAGGTGTCCACATTACAGAGGTTAGGATATCAGTCTTCCAGCCAGAGCTGGCGCCACTGCATAAATCCCGCAAGAGATTGAGAGATGGCACTTTCCTTCTTTTATTCCCCGGGCTTAAAAATGTCTCTGTTACTTCAACTACAATAATTTTCCAATTAAACAGAATTTTTAATCTAAAGAACAACAATTCTGCACCTTTTAACACAACAAGAAAATCAATCAATGAATCTTTTCAAATCGGCCAATAGCTTCGAATTGGTTTTAGTAATATCGCAGGAGCTCATGGGTATCCATCATGGTGTCTCGAAAAAGGTTAAACCTGACAAATGCATCTTCGAGGTCTGTCGAAAGTTTTTTTTTTTTTCATTTAGTAACGAAAAAGTGGATGGCGGCGAAGCAGTTCAGAAGAAGTGAAAGGCAGAAGACCTTGACGGTGAAGTGGAAAATGTAGATGGTGTAGCGGAGCTGAGGAAACGAACTGGATCAAAAACAAACTCACATGAAAATAATTCCAATGTAATGTGATGCATGATTCAGCAATGAATAAAATTACTATTTTTATTGCATACATTCTGATTGTACTACTGTTTGCTCTATTGCCGAAGATTTACTCTATTGTTATGTGCAAAAGGAACGCTCCTAATGTCAGCTTAAAATAAATTATCATTTTCATTTTCTTAAACTACTTCTTAACTTCCCAACTGTTTCTTCTATCTCTTTCATATATTACAAAGATACTGGTACATTGGCCTTTCTTGAAAAATCTAGCCCCGAAAAATGGGTTGTAGGGGCCACTTTGGCCCTCAAGCAGAATTTTTCAGCTGGAACACTGGATTATACATGTGCACGCATCACTGAATCACCGCAAATAATGGACCATGATCAGGGGTGTTCAATGACATATATATCAGAGCATTGTCTGTAAGAATATTATGAGGTTTAACTGCATTGAGCTGCAAGCCATGCGCACATTAGATAATCCATTATTTTTATGACATAAGCACCAATGAAATACCAGGTGAGCTTTCGCACGAAAACTTGATATCTTCACATGTGAAAATAACATGTTATCTTCACATGTGAAAATATCACCTTTGCTATGGCTACATAATAAATCGCACCTTTCACACCAAAAAACTATTAAAGTGAAATGGTCTGGTATTTCATTTGTGTTTATATAATAAATAGAACATTACATGGCCGCTTGGAGAAACAAAATTTCTCTTCTCATGTTGAAAAAATATTTCACTCATTCACTGCGCTCACTTGTGGAAATTATATTTTTCAACACTCGAAGACAAATTTCATATCTCCGCGCAGCCATGCAATATCCTCTATATAAAACAGATATTTGCCTTCATGTCAGTATTCACGAGGCACTAGCAGCTAACTTCTTCAGCAATAGCTATAAATTTCAATTCATTTTCTTCTAAAACAAGCATGGCTCATACTGAGACACAATATCTGTTTGCAAACCAATTAGCACTGCCTTAATATTAATTTTTTCTCATTTTTATTGACATGGCCACATCTTGCAGCAAGTAGGGCAATTATTTTTGTGTTAGCTAGGAACCATGCCAGAAATTCGTTAGATTTTGATTGTTTTGGCCGCTGAAAAGTTACCATGATCTTCAAAACAAGGTCTGAGTAGTTTAATACAGTCAACCTCCTTTAACCCTTTAAGTTCCAATATCCTTAACCCTTTAAGCCCTAATATACAGGTACAAATTCTCTAAAGTGATCTACATACATTTCCTTTAAGAATTAGTTGAGAGAATTTAATCAAAGATCAAGGCATTTTCTCTTTAGTGATCATTTTATTAAGTCTCATAACCTTACCTCTTGAAAATGTATGGATAATGTTAGGAGAAATTTTATGTTGGTCACTATTGGAACTTAAGGGTTAATATAAAAATAAACAAATTCTTTCGACTAATCTCCATTACATTCCTTCAAAAATTTGTTGAGAATTCAATAAAATATCAAAGCATTTAATTCCTTAGGTGATCATTTTGTTAATTCTTGTGACCTTTTTCTGTTGTCTATGGATAGATATTTTTAGGAGAAAATTGCTGCTGCTCATTCATGTGTCTTACAGCTGTAAGGGTTGAGATACACACGTGGTTATCTGCAACAACTTGCGAGCGTTGGATGCGGGAGTTTCTAGCGGGGTCCAGGGGCATGCCCTCCTGAAGAAATTTTGAAATCTGGGCCTCTTAGAGCAAAAATTAGAGTCTTTGATCCAAGAACACAGACATCATAAAATTTTGGCTTTTTTATTCGGTGACAATACATGAATACTGAATTTAAAATGGGGACTGGTTTCCAAAGAAAAGTAGGCAATGAGTGCACGTGAAATAACCGGTGAATTTCACCAGCCACTGGCTCTAACTGAAAACCCTGTTACTAACATTGACAACAATGGAATGTGAGCAATGTTAGGGAAATCCTCTACATTAATGTACAGTCGACTCCCGACAACTCAAGCCCTTGGTAACTCGAACCTCCTGCTAACTCAAACCAACATCGATTTCTCCTGGATTCCTTCATACATTTACAGCAATTTTACCCTCGGTGATCGAACCCTCAATAACTCAAACTTTCCACTAACTCAAAGTAATTTTTGTTTCCCTTCAGGTCACTTCCATATAATATTAACATCGATAATTCGAACCATGTTTTAAGCACATTACAAGTAGGGGAAAAAAACAAGGTACTGCAGTCAGGAAAAAAAGAATTTATTTCATAGCAACCCTGTCATTTTTATTGATCTGTCCCTTTTTCAAAATGACAAAATATCTTTTGCTTCCCTTGAACTCAGCCCCAAGGTTTAAACTGCCCTGCAATTGCCAGCCACCACCACAATTAAATGTGATTTTCTGTAAACCCTTTTTTCCCTTGTCCACAGTTATTTGCCCAGCCGAACTCCCAATAACTCATACATTTTTTATTTCCCTTGAAGGTTCACGTTATCAGGAGTCACCTGTGTTTTTTTAATGGGGCAGAGAGGGTTTCTCTATGTTGGTATTCCTGTGCCACTCTAACTCACCCTTTGATTTTGTTGAAGGAGTATATTTTAGAGTCAGATAATCCCTTTGTCACAGGCTGACTCTCCAAGTTGGCACGTAGCTGGTTGATGGCTGCCTGCTGCTCTTCAACAAACAGAGCTTCCATATCCTTATGAACAAAACTGGGCAAGCGCTAAAATTTGTAAAAAGGAAACATTCACGCAATTCTGCTACAAGAGCTACAAACATGTGCCCAGTATACTTTTTTTAAATATAATTTTGCAAAATATTTTACTCTCCTTTAGTAATATAGCGTGTAGCATCTTTGAATTTTGTGCATGTGTAAAATTTTCACAAGCTAAAACAACAGTAACACCTATATGTGCAATTTAAATTATAAAGAATTCAAAGACTGAAATTAAATGTAATGCTTCAGTAAAGTGTAGTAAATTTTAAAATGTGTGCATTAAAAAGAATGCCATAAACTACTGCTTATGAGCCACACGCCACCCCCACCCCTCTCCCCCCTGCTGCCATTATAGGCCTGTCTACCTGCAACCAAACAAAAATACATCCAAATAATTATTATACTCCCCCCTCCCCAATATATGAGCCCCCCTTCAAATAATGTATTGAAGTGGATTTGATTCATTGTGGCATTTTGAAGCTTATAAATTAAAAAAAAAAACAGTAAATAAAATATGTATTTTAATCAGCACTGCTGAAGCTTGTTTTGAAGTGTGTTTTCTAATGTTAGCTTAGGGGAGGGGTGAGTGGGTAGTTTCCCAGAAACCTAAATTGATCCAAGGTCTTCATAACATGTATTGTACATGGATATTGTTTTGTTTTAGAAAAAGTTAAAAAAAAGTAAATTTTAATCTGCTGACGGTACCTTTCTCTGGTCAACAATAGCTTTCAGCCTTCCATCCAATTCCCTTCGGATACATGCCGCTTGTTCATCTGCACTGTCAAGCTACAATAGGGTTGTACAAAGAGCAGAAATCAAGAAAAAATAATAGGACAGACATCGAGGGAAATGCCCATTCTAGCCTTAATTTTTAGACTAGTTTTAACTAGTCTAAAAATGCTTAATATGGAAACCACCAGAAAATTGAGTAATTTTGATTTTCAGTTGACAAAAGCCTTGTACCAGAATAATTTAAAGAATATTGTATTCCTTTTAACATATTGGAAGGGCTAAAGATGTAATTAGTCATCTGTAATAACACCCAAGAAAATTTCTCATGGGAATCCAAGAAAATGAATGCCAAACTTCACAAGAATTGTAAAAACATCATATTAGGTAAAATTCTGAAAATTTTATGCGTTAGATGTACAGTAATTTTGTGAAATTTGACATTTATTTTCTCATGCTCCCATAAGAAATTTTCTTTGGTGTTATTACAGATGACTAATATTACATCTTTAGCCATTGAAAAATGTAAAAAAGAATGCAATATGCTTTAATTATTCTGGTTCAAGGTTTTTGTCGACTGAAAATTAAAATTACTCAATTTCCTGGTGGATTCTGTCTTAAAACCATTGCACGTTTGTTTCCAGAGAGGTCTGCAAACTTTTATTCAGCATCTTTTAGTCAAGAGAGAATTCAAGAGTCGTCATTACAATATTCTACATTACATTCTCTGCCTTGAGGCCGTTGCACTTGGGACTATTGATACCTTAAACAATCGATGAAAATGTGTGGATGACTCAGGAGTTAGACTTACATTTAATTACAACCTCTAATAATAGCTTCCGACTTAAGTGAAATTCACATATCCTGACCAACACCCTATGGGTCTGTTTACAAGGAGAGAGGGTTACCTTTGTGCTAGAGTTACCCTAGAAAGTGGGTTAAAGATAGCCCGAGCTTACAAGCAAAATTTCACAGGAAGCGTTACCCTATCACCTGGGTCAACTTTACCAGCTTTACTGACATGTTTCATTATGCATAACATTCTTTGAAACATCTAAGATTTAAAATAAAACTTGAAGTTCTCTACAGAAAACATATTAAATTTATGAAAAACAGGAAAACTTTGCCATCGTATACAGAAAATACCTTATATTGTTCAGATGTTTACAATTAGCCTCAGAAATTGGATAATTCTGTTCAAATTGTCAAGATTACTGGTCAGGCATGACGAAGGAACGTTTTCCGGGTAGACAAATTGCCCCTAGCAGAGCTAGTGTTTACAAGGCAGGTAGGGTAACTCTCTAGCTAGGGTAATCCTAGCACTCAGGTAGGGTTACCGGTTGCCTTGTAAACACGTTGTGTAAAAAAAGAAGAAAATTTAATGTGTGAGTACCAGGGTAACGCTCTTGGTAGGGTAACCCTAGCACTCAAGGTAGGGTTACAATAGCGCTAGGGAAACCCTACCTGCCTTGTATACACGTCGTGTAAAACAAGAAGAAATGTGTGTGTGCTAGGGTAATCCTCTTGCTAGAGTAACCCTAGCACCAGGATTACCCTCCCTCCTTGTAAACAGGGCCTAAGATTCCCTCCCCATTGCTTTATATCTCCTGCAAAAATCTAACACAAAAACATCTTAATTATTTTAAAAGCAGAGTAATAACAACACATAAAAAGGAGTATATTTAACATGTAAATTAGAGCGGTATTTCAAACAGCTGATATCATATATATTGCTTTCCTCAACAATATAAAGGAGTTATTTTGAAATCAAAACAAATTTTGACAGCAAACACCAAATGACTGCAATAACGTTGAATCCATGTCTTTGATTACTTCTGGTATAAAAGATGAAATATTATGATACGGAACATACACATTGGCGTTCAAAACAAACGTGCCTAAGATTTCTCGAATGTATGCAAATTTGTAATTACTTCCTGAACGGAATTTTCCTTTTGGAAGACATCGGAGACATCGATAAAAGCATCAAAGACAGCATTCATTGTCTTTGAAGACAAAACAACAGTAATTTACTATTTTTAACTGAGGCCAAGATTGCATTTCATCCAAAAACTAATTGACGCCCAAAAATTGTAGAGAGACTTAATTAGACACTGCAGAGGCAATTGACTATAGACTAATTCTGAAAGGATAGTAACTATAACACGACATAAATAATTACATTTAAGGCGAAAAAAGATGCTCCCTTTTTATACCGAATAAGATCAGGCACTCGACACATTAACACACTATTTGTAGGGTAATATTGAAATTATTACCTGGCAGGCATTGAACAATATTTGATGCTCGTATTTTTTGACCCCCAGAATTGTCTGGAACATTTCATACAGCTGCTCTTTCGATAAAATCAATTCCGACGCCGCTGAAGCAGCGATTCTTGGGCCTTTTTTCGGATCGTCCTCTCCGCGAAATATTGCGTCGTTTTTAGCCATCCATGAGCTTAAAACAGTTTCCTTGCTAATGCCGTCAATTTCTGGTAAACTTCGCACTCTTTTCTCAATCATTGCCTTGAATACCTCGCGGAAATCATTCGAAGAACACCCTCCACTAATTACCATCTTTTTCACTCTTTCGCTGCAGATAAAAACGTCGTAATAAGCTCGTACTGCGTTGTAAAATGCCTCATCTGACGCTATCTTTGTGTCGCCTCGGAGGAAATCTTCAAATCGCTGCTTAATTCTCTCCAAATCTTGCTTGCTGACTCTAGCGTGTCTTCTTGCAAGATCTGTTGGTTGTCTCGCGTTGAACGGATAGGCGATGCAGCGCAAAACAAATATGTACAGCTGTAATCTCTCTTTTCTCTCGTCATCTTCTTGTTGTTCTTGCAACGTGGCCTCGGAAACAACAGAAAATGTTGGGCTAGGAGTATGCAGGGACGGGCTAATACTAGGTGAATTATTCTGTGGACCCGTCGATGGTGTGTTCGCAAGCTGTTCTCCGCGGTAAATGCTAATTAATTCCCGTGCATGTTCATCTCCTGAGCCATCGTCAGTAACGTCTTCTTCAGACGAAGACGCAATCATTTTTCTCCAAACTGAACAGCAAAACAGACAGTCAACGAGTACAACAAACACTTAAGTCGAAAAGGTAAACAACAAAACGACCTCCACCGTAAAAATGATCAATCGATTGCTCATTTGGTTGATGAGTAACCGCTGGATGGCACCCAGATTTCCCGCATAATTTTCATTCCGACCAATCAGCGTTTGCCATTTTTGGGAAAGGAAGAGACGTCAGGTTGCGCGGAGGAAGCGAGTAGAAGGGTTTTAATCGCGCGCCGTGGGGTTTTTCCCTCGCGAAATGGGAACTCAACCGCTTTCACGCTATGCTCAAAAGCACTTTCTCGAGTAATTTTCATTTTTCTTTTTTGAGCATCCAATCATCCAATTATAGGCAAAAAGAACTAGACCGAATTTGCTTTTTAAGCATTCATATCCTATCTCCCACTAACCCTAGGTTAATCCTGCTTTGAATATTCCGGCCCTGGTGCATTTGCCTTAGGCTATGTAGTAATTTGCTTTGAGGAGTCTATCAGCGATTCAGTGGAATAGAGAGTGAATGTCACACATATGGCGACATATCAACCGGGCGCGGTAAGCTAATGGACACTTTTCAACTATATTTCTACGACAAAAAATTGCGCTAATTGAAGCATTTTTTCCGTCATCGATTTGCGGTTTTATGTTGTATTATTTTCCAGAAGAAATCGGGCAGTCGAATATACTGGTAGTAAATTTGTTCCTCCAGGTGATTTAAATTCATGAGTTCCAATATCAGAGGATACTAGCCACTATTTATATGGGAAGAATAATTAACGTCCTTACAATGAGTTTTCATTGAAGCTAGGTTACATTCGTCGTCGATCATCTCAAGAGCGGTTGATCATCTATATCGCGGAAAAATTTACACTTTCAAAAATTACGTTTACACATAATCAAATTTGAAGAAAAACTTCCGTATTTCTGGGTGAAAAATACCCTGAAGTATGGCACCACAAGAAATACTACGCAGACTGCGGCGTTTGGGGAAAAAATAAAACTTTAACTTTGTTTTGTGTGCTCCGGCATACATCTCAACGTGAAAACATAAAAAAATTGAAATGCAAGTAACCAATTAAAGTGAAAGAAATCAGTTAAAATAGAAAACGTTAAGTTAAAGTTTTATTTTGTTCTAGAAATAAGTTTATTTTCTGATGTTTAGTACCGCCATTTGCGTGTTATTTCTTGTTATAAGAAAAACTGTTTGAATCTCTCGGTATAGGTCTGGCCCTGAGGAAGGCTAATTTTGTAAGCCGAAATATTGCCCTATAATAAATCAACCCTTTGCCGTAGTGCCAGCCCTGCATTGAGTTTTGTTTTAATTTCTTGTTATAAGATATTAGCTGCTATTGAAAAAAGATCTACTACATGGTATCATATTAACTACTTCTGAAGAGGATTTTTGGTCAGGTATTTGGGTATTTGGGCATTGTTAAGCAGGCCCTTTACACCTGACGCGCGGTCACGTGACTTTCTCAGAATAAAATTATGGGATGCAACCCTACAAATACCTGAGATAGTAATAGAAATACTAATTATTACTATTTTCCTATACACACCCTTCAGTAGGATTTTCCAGATATTCCACTAAACCAACAAGATCTTACTGTTATCTGCCAGTCACCTCATTTAATAGCATCTTGTGTTCTTTTATGTCTGGTATTGTTTTAAAAGTTGAATTCCACAATTATTACATAAGGGAGGTCACGTGAATACGACCTGCAATAGGCTTATACTGATCATTCAAAGAAAAATAATAATAATAATAATAATAATAATAATAATAATAACAATAATAATAATAATAATAATAATAATAATAATAGTAATAATGAATTGAAATATCGCTTATATACTATAAGTGAAAAGCGCTATACATTAAGTTACAGTTAAAAAATACTTTTACTTTTTACTTTTGTTTAAAAACAAAGAAACTGCTAAACTTCTCTACCAAAATAGAAAGAAAGTATTCAAAATCGCTAAACAATCAGAACTATTCCGACAGATTAATAGCTTTCCTAAAAAGAAATGTTTTAAGTTGCTTTTTAAAAATGGTGACATTGCTACTAGTTCTGATTGTTGATGGCAGCGAGAATGAGCAAAGGGGCGAACAGAGAAGATTGTGCAGCAGGGCCCGCGCAAAGGGAGGGGCTGGGGGGCCAGCTTCCCCCCCTCCCCGCCCCACTTTTTGAAAAAAAAAAAAAAAAAAGAAAAGAAAAGAAATACATATTTTCAAATAAAAGGAATCTTTGATGGCATAAGAATATTTGACTGACAGACCTAAGTCCGAAGTATCCAAATTTATGATTGGTCCGTTTCGATCCTATATCATAAGGTGATCCTCAAAACGACTATCTTTCCTAAATTCAGGGGCACCCAGCGACTATATTCTGTAAAATAACTGTTCGAAGGAGCAAATATTGCCTAGAAATTTCTAAAGCTTGAGAAGAGCTACAAATTTCTGGATAACCGTTCCGTGTTTTCACACTTTAAAATCAAGATATTGCAGGGCACGATAAATGAAATTGTCCTGATCTGCAAGCTTCTGCTGGTAAATCCGCAACCGTAGCAGCAGGAAAAGGTCAATTTCGGCAGCTCGAAGGTTAAAAATATCTGAAGCATGGCTCCATTCCGTAACAATGAATAAAGAAAGGTTCTAAACAGCTGTGTCGTCAGCATAACCATGGGCTGAAGGAAGATGCTGAGAAATAATGTAACCAGGCAGGAAGGGGGGGAGGGGGGGGGGGGTCTCAATATAGCCTTAGCCTGCCTAGCAAACGCTTGGAAGCAACTTGCGAGAACGGGGCGCCCCACAGAGACACTAGGGAGAATACTTTTCATAGTAATTGGTGTCACCCTCTTAAGATAAAGGTTATACTAGATTCTAAAACCCACGATTCCGGATTCCAAGAGCAAAAATTTCCCGCATTCCCCTACTGCGGCGGAGATTTTCGTGGGCCTCTTGGGCAGGCGTTCCCTCTCAGTACCCTCGCGTGTCTACGCGCGCGCCGCGTTTATTTACGGCATCGTTTCATTAAAAATGCTCTTCGGACTTCCAGTGAGCTGTTTACATAACAAAATTTTCAGAGAAACTACACCAATGCTAAAAAGATATCAACAAATTAAGAAAATCTATCCTATAGTTATTTCCAAGCACCTGTTACGCAAGCATAACCGATTTCATGTAACAGTGGCCATTTTAAACCCTTCATTTGTGGGAGTGACCAAAAATTTTTGTCAATAAATGATCAGATTAGCAAACGCTACCGTGGACTAGTCTCTTTGTCTCGTGTATTAACAAATATTTTTCTTATAAGATTAAGTTGTTGTTTTGCTAAAGTCGACGAAAACTGTGTGATGGCCTGTGAAATCTTCAAAAGATAATCCCGCCAAATTTAATATTACATGACGTCATTCTAACCGACCAATAAGATGTCATCCTTAAAATAACTACGAAGGACGACAGAACCAAAAAGAGATTTCAGATAATCTTCATAGGAGGAGGGTCATGTATGAGGGATTCATTTTCTCCCCTCATTCTCTCTTAGTAAAGTATGGCTGACGGTATGGAGAAAATGGATGCTGATATAAGGCTTAAGGGCGGTAAGCAATGAAGGAAAACGGTTTACTGAGACAGAACTATTTCATTATACAATTTATTGCCAGCATTTAAAAAATATCCCTAAACTGTCAAACAGATTTCACATATACAGGCCTAAACGAACATACATGAACAATACATTACAACCATGCAAAACATATTACGGAGCACATGCCTTTTCTAAAAAGTTCATTCATTGTTCCATAGCAACCACACATAACTGAATGCTATGCTGTGGACATATATTTTTATCACACACACACACACACTTATTACGGCTGATTATGAAATGGCATAGCTACAATTTAATGATACAGAAAGGATCGACTTTTCAAAAGCTATCGTTTTTTAAAACCGCCTACAGTCGACAAATACAAAAAGCATCCCTTCATATTTGTATTTTTTTTAAATTGTAGTAATTGAAATAGAAAACTAGTAATTGAATATAGCTGTCGAGTGAAATATTTAAGTGCAAACCGCAGGTTAAGCTGTATTGAAAATAGCTATCTTCTTGGAAATTTTCAAAAGTTCTTAAATACAAGACTAGAGGTTCGCGAACGCGCGCTTTCAAACGGTCACGTGGAAAGGACTGCCTGGGATGTGTTTGTCAGCCCATAATACTTTAAGAATGTAGACACCAGGCTCTTCCAGCGCGTAGTTGACAGCGTAGACGTTACTTCCAGTGTGCTTGACGTTAATTTCTTTGGCGGGAATCGCTGGACCCTCGACGCCGACCATCAGTGAGCCGCGCCCGGCGTTGCTGGCGTTTACAGTGAAGGAGTTGGGTTGTCCCAATACCGCGCTATGCAGACCTGTTCCTCGTGAAGTACACTTCGATGCATCTCCGTCGCTTCTGTATTTGCCATCCGAGGGGTGAATCGTGACGTTGTAAGGGCTTCCGGGGATATCCTGACCTGCGAATTTTATTCTAATGGTGTATTCGCCTGCTACCACCGGGTTGTACGTGACTTGGTAAGTGCCGTCGGCATTTTCACTGCAATTCATCTTAACCTTCGCCGGGCCATCCACCGACAGGGCAAGCGCTCCAGATCCGGCCTCAAGGGCGTTAACTGTGAACTCCGCGGGTTCTCCCACTTTTCCGCTACTAAGACCTGAACCATAAGCTTTCACCTTCTCTGGGTGACCCTCTGCCCCGCCTACACGGATCTTGAAGGGACTGCCGGGGATGTGGGAGCCGTCAAAACGGACGTTGACGAGATGATCACCGAATTCCCTAGGGGTGAAGCGTATGGCAAAGTTCCCACCACCGAGTTTGGATACCTGCGCTTCTTTTTCATCTCCTGAGGGCGAGATCACAGAAGCTGTGACGTCACCAACAGACGCATTGGTCTGAACTGAGAAGGAAGCAGGTTGGTTCACCTTTAGTCCGCTCTCTGCCAGGTCGGAGACATTGAGATCCCGGAAGCGGTCTTCCACTTCCGGCGAAACGTTCACCTTGAATGGACTTCCAGGGATATCCTCGTCAGCAAAGCGGATATGGACGGTGTATTCCCCATTGGTGGTAGGTAAGTACGAAATGTTACAAGAACCGTCTCCATTGTCGGTGCACTTAATCTCTGACTTGGCCGGTCCCTCGATTGCGATTGCAAGTCCTCCTGGTCCAGCGTCACGTGTCCAGACAGTGAACTCTCCCGTATGGTTGACCACGCCTCTTTCAAGCCCAGGTCCCGCAGCCAAGCACTTCGCTGCACCACCCCACACGGGAGCTTCAACGAAAACTTTGAAGGGGCTTCCGGGGATGTCCTTCTTTCTTCCGCTCTTGAATCGAACATAGATCGTGTGTTCTCCACTCTCCTTCGGAACGAACCGGATGGTGTAGGTTTTGGGTCCTGATTCGATAATGTCAGATTCGAGCTCTGTACCATCAGGGCTTATCACCATGGTTTCAAGGTCGTCCATGTTGTAGCCTTTGAGATCAAACACGAAATCGTGAGGCTGAGCAGGAGTGGAACCGAAAGTCACAAGGTCCTCAAACACTTGTGAGACTCGCTGAGTTGGTTCAGAGAACTGATCTGGAGCTGAAGAGGCCACCTGGTGAACAAGAAGAAAACATTTTAGTAAACAAAATCAAATTACCAAATTTCACTTTGTGAAATTCTGAAAACAAATAGTGCCATGTGAAAGTACTGCTCAGTAGCTTTCATTTGAATCATTTCTTCCACAGAGACAAAAGCTAGAACCAGCTTATGAGACTCCATCTTTGATCCTGGAAGGGTTAAAGTCGTATCATCCTTAAAATAGTAACATGTACCACACGAAAAGATCCCAAAACCAATAAATGCATTTGGACGTTTTTGTAACAACCAAGCTTATGTTATCAAGGCAAACCTTGCTTGTTAACCCTTTAAGCCACAATATCCACAAACAAATTCTCCAAACTGATCTCTATACATTTCCTTACAGAATTAGTTGGGAGAAACTGATAAAAGATCAGAGATTTTTCTCTTTGTGATCATTTGATTAATTCTCATAGATGTTGCACTTGACAATGTATGGATATTGTTAGGAGAAAATTGACGTTGGTCACTATTGGGACTTAAAGGGTTAATGTGCTCCTCACCGTTGCACTGAAGAATCTTAAAAGTTGCGGTAACATAGATCATTCCTTAGTATTCATCCTCACCGTCACCACCATTTTTCATCTCCATATCATTTAAATAAACCCTTCATCGATGTATGTATTGATCATTTGATCAGGTGGTGTCAAAAGAGGTGCTTGATATTCACCACATCCGAATACAACATTTACACTGAGGCGAGCATCAGTTGGAATATGTAGCTATAGCAACAGGTCGCTACATTTAAGGCACGGCTATTCCTTTCTCCTTACCAGGTCCTCCTCGATAGGTTGTATCGTATCTCCTGAAGGCCTCACATTAGAGGTGAAGGGACTTCCGGGCACATCCTCATCAGCGAATTTGACATTGATAGTGTACTTCCCAGGCTCAACCGGAAGATACTCCACTGTGCATGTGCCATCCTCGTTGTCTGTGCACGTGATCTGGGCTTTAGAGGGTCCCTCAATTGATAGACCCAGTCCTCCATAGCCAGCGTCGCGGGTGTTGATGGTAAATGTACTGGGCTTCCCGGCTACTCCATCATGTAGACCTGAATAAAACGAAACCAATCCAGACTGTTAATGTTAAGGAATATATCAAACTCCTACACTGTCGCGAAAAACGCTCTCAGGTTTTAAGTGATCAAATTATCTTCCTCGTAAAATATCATGGTTTAATCAAACAGGAAGGTTACGAGAAAAGAAGAGTTATGAACAGTTTCCCTTAAAGCCACTGAGCGGAAGTGTCCTGTGGTACTCTTGTAATACTTTTTTGTGCGTGTGATTGCTTTGCGAAGTTATTCTATTACTTAAGCAAAAATTATGCAAATTCACATATATTACAGCATGTAAATAATTATATGAACTAAACTGCATTTACCTGGGCCGGTGCACACCACCTTGCTTGGATCAGCAGGTCCAGGACCGCTGACCATAACAGAGAACGGACTGCCATTCACGTGGCTTCCGGACTTCTTAACTGTCACAAAGTGCTCTCCAGTCTCCTGCGGGGTAAACGACACACTCAAAGTGTTGTCAGAGTTGAGCGCGAGAGGGAGCGGTTCCTCAGGCTTCCCAGAAGGCCGCTGCAGACTTGCAGTCAAGAGACCGTTGTTATAATCATCCGGGAGTTTGAGTCCAGGAATTTCGAGTCCAACACCGCACGGTCTGCCAATGGCGTTGCCACTTTCGGGGGCGACCACCATGACAGAGAAGGGGCTGCCTTTCACGTGATCTCGGTTTTTCTTAATACTGATCAAATGCTCTCCAGGCTCTCGCGGTACGAACGACACAAACGGCTTGTTATCTGACGTAACTCTAAGCTTTAGATCTTCTTCTTGGCGGCTTGATGGTCTCTTTAGCTTGGCTGTTAACCTGTTCAATTCTTCGGGGAGTCGAAGGTTAGGGATATCTAGAAGACAGTCGCATGGTGTTCCAACAGCATTGACAGCTTCTGCGGCTTCGACCATAATAGAGAAGGGACTTCCAGGTACATCACGCCACTTCCTATCTGGGGACTTCTTTCTAACGCTAATCTGGTGTTCACCAGGTTCTTCAGGTACAAATGACACGCCCAAGGAATTATCGCGCGTGATTTCAAGCACAAGCGGTTCTTCTTTTTCGCTATTTGGTCTTTTTAGGAAGCCTCTGAGCAAATCTTTGTCGAGATCGTCGGGCAGCGTGACGCCCTGTATATCTAGATTGACATCGCACGTTCGACCCATTGGATGAACTTCTTCAACCTGCGCACAACAGCAAAAGAGTATTTTAACCGACAGTGAACAGACGGGCTTACTCAATAGCTTCATTAGGGAGTTCAAAACAGCTTTGGAAAAGGTAAGTCTAACGTAGGCTCCTTCTATCTTTCTCTCAATAACGGAACTTGAATACGCCGCGGCACTGTCTTATTTCTCGCGAAAATAATGTTCTTACAGTAATCATGATCACGCTTAGATGGTAGAGACCCTGCTACAAGGGAACTCCACCATACGGCTACCTTGTTCTTACAAAAAACTTTGATTTGCCCTGAAAATGCCTGTGAAGCCTCACACTGTTCACCTCTTAACGGCCATTTTCTTAACAGTAGCACTACCAAAATAATAAACAGGGGAAGAACAAGGCCATGAAATATGACCATGCCATACCCAGCTTATTGTTCGATTTTTATGGTCTGTTTGTAGCCGTATTAACGGGGTTCAACTGTAAGTAAGAGCAACCTACTATAATACTAAAAAAAAAAAAAAAAAATCGTTCTACCTTTTCTTCCTTCGCTCCAACTATCACACTGAATGGACTGCCCTCTACTTCTTTGTTGTCCTTTCTAAGATGAATCAAATGTTCTCCTTCTTCACGTGGGGTAAATGCCACGCCCAATGTATTATCTCCATTCAATACAAGTTTAAGTTCTTCTTCTTTGGGGCTGGAAGGCCTCTTCAGCGTCGCAGACAACCTGGGGTAGTCTTCGGGGAGATTAACATCGGAGCTTTCCAAACCCATTCCGTAGGGTTTCCCAACCTTGGAGAGTCCCTCGGGTGCAGTCACCTTGATGACAAATGGACTTCCGTCGACTTGGCGTCCATACTTTCTGATGTAGATGTAGTGTAGTCCTGTTTCACGCGGTACAAATGAACAACTGAGAGTGTTATCAGAGTTGAGCTTCAGGTCTATGGGTTCTTCTGTGTCGCTAGATGGTCTCTTGAGCGTGCCTTTCACCCGTTCCTTTAAGATGTCATCTGGGAGAACCACATCATCCAAGCTAAAGCAGTAGTCAATTGGGCAACCAACTCCCTCTGTGGGTTCTTCCGATTCTACCAAAATTGAGAATGGACTTCCTGGTATAGGAGAACCGTCTTTCCTCTTCTTGACAGACAGAAAGTGTTCGCCAACTTCGCGCGGCACAAACGAAACACTGATCGTTCCCGGTTTGGGACCAGGCTTCAGCGTCAGCGACTCGTCCACTTTACCACTGGGCCGTTTCAGCGTACCCACAAGATCTAACACATCGACGTCTTCAGGGATCTTAAAATCCAATTCACAAGTGTGGCCAACGGGGTAGATATCTCCCACCCGCTGGGCTTGAACCATGACAGAGAACGGACTGTTTTGAACCTCCTGACCGTGTTTGTAGACATGGATCAAGTGTTCACCCGGTTCATAAGGAATGAATGTCACCGCCAGGGTACCGTCAGGGTTCACTCGAAGTGGCTCCAATGGTTCTTTTCGTCCGTCTGGTCTCTCTAGCTCCGCTGCTAGGACGCCGTTTGTGACGTCCTCAGGACGGAAGGATTCTGGGATATTCAATTCCACGTCACAGGGTTTGCCAACCGTGGGGCGCGGAGAAACGGCATCTAGATCATCATAGTTGGAGTAGATGTGTGCGGTAAATGGACTGCCAGGGATATCTTTATCCGCAAATTTACAACTGATGTTGTAATCACCTGTAGATAAGAACACAGCTATTAGAACAAAGCCAACAGGAGCAGTTACAGTCATGCAAGCCCCGTTAATACTGACACGGGGGGGGGGGGGGGGGGGCAAAGAAAGTGTCCGTAGAAACGAAGTGTTCGAATTAAGCGGGTTGAATTTAGAGAAAATTAATGTAAAGAAGGGCTTTTCCCTAAACGGAAAAAGCAGGGTCCAGAGTGTCTTCCTAGTAAAAAGCGAAAGCACAAAGAAATAAAAGACGTCATTTGAAATAACATACAAGACTCGCTAAAAAAGTTGAAAAGAGAAAGTAAGGAGGAGCGAAACGAAACAGTGGGTCCTCAACAAGGTGAATCAAATCTTTGGTACTGTTGGGCTTTATGGCTAACCCAACTGTTTACCAAAAATGGATTTAAGTTGCTTTTTCAGTTAAATATTTGCTTGAATACGTTGTTTTCCTGAGAACTTGAACGGCAACTGTATCTAAGCTCGAAAGCGATTCTCTCTCTTCAAGGGCCGCTTAATTTCCCAACTTTTAAAAGATGAAAGAGTTCGAATAATCGGCAAAACTCTTGCAAGGACCCGAACTCAGTTTTTCAGTGACGTTGTCACCAGAGTCGCCGTTGTCGGATCATAAGGTCCCTATCGTCTGCTTGTTGCGCATTACGCGAAGAGCTACGCTAAAATATGATCCGGGCAAAGCAAAAGTTGCATTTTCTCCATGTTTACCCTCGTTACCCCCTCTTTACATTCTGGCGACGGTTGCAGGACCTAATGGTATTTATGAAGGAGATAGCTGTGAATAGTACCTGGCTCTTCCGGGACATACTGCACAGAGCAGGTGCCATCTCCGTTGTCTTGGCACTTGATCTCGGCCTTGCTGGGTCCGTGAACAGCCAAGGCGAGGCCACCTGGTCCAGCATCTTTGGTTACTATGGTGAACTCAGCGGGTTCTCCAGCTAGGCCACGTTCCAATCCTGAAAGTTCACATATTTAACTTCAACCCAAGACTAAAAACACGGGACAAACGTTCAGTTCATACGCTTATCAGTTTTAGGAGTTGGTTGTTTACCATTTAGATGGGAAAATCGGTAGGTTCACGGATTGGGTAAATTCACTATTTTCACATAGGCCATAATGAACCTTGTTTACACCCCCCCCCCTCCCCCCCCCCCCGAAAAAAAAAATTGCGGAACCATTCTATTCGATTTCTCTTGGGACGACTGTAATACCAAGGAGAAATAGAAAACAGCGTCTTTACGCGTTTATCGCAATAATTAACACCTTCAGAAGCCTATTTAAGGCTTCTGACACTTTAAATGTTTTCCAAGTTTGGATAAAGATGGCTCACAGTCATCGAAACTGTTAGCATCATTAAGACGTTAAGACTGGCTATGTTTTGAGAACATTTAAATCGATAATAGAAAACAGCGTTATGCAATTTTTTTTTTTGGGGGGGGGGGAGGGGGTAAACAAGGTGCATTATGGTCCATGTGAAAACGAAGAATGGTAAGCAAAATTCAGGCCCTTGTACAAATAAGTTCCATTGACAGAAAAACAACCGCGAAGGCCTAAACCTGGTACCAAAGATCCTTGAAGAATTGGAATACGAATTTCCGTTTTTTGAAACATTCCGTCCGGAAAAACAGGAGCACCTTTCCAGATGTTCCGTTGCTCCCAGAAATTCTCCGCTGAAACGACCCCCAAAAAAGTCGTGTTCCATTTACTTACCAACCAGATTTTCCAGAAAACGTTTGTACAAGGTAAACAGCCGATGTTTTTACGTCGGTTTATTTTGAGGGATCGCTGATAAAACCTGAAGTGACAGATTGATGACGGAAACTACCCTATAACCATAAAGGAGGGGTTAAGATTATAATAATTCCCTCGGCTCTTGGTACTTAAACAAATTTATTTCCCTTTTCTATTTGGGAAGGGTGTGTATGTGTGTGGAAAGATTAAGGGGGGGGGGAGGGTTAGGGGGAAGGACGAGGGACTTTATACCTTTTCCATAAGCCTTCACTTTATCTGCGCCTCCTTCCACAGCGTCAAACTTGTATGGACTTCCCGGCAGCGGTACACCATCGTAATCCAAACTTAGCTCGTGGGGTCCAGGTTCTTTGGGGACACACGCCACGTCATAGGTTCCATCGTTATTGTCCTTAATGCGGACAGGTTCCTTATCCCCAGAGGGCGTGAGAAGGGAGCCGTTTAAGAGCCCTTCAGGAATTTCACCAGGTGCAGATTCAGCTGGGCGGGCGTCGACTGCATACACCAGTTCCTCATCCACCAGAGGTTCTTTGTCAACCTTGGGCTCGCACTTGATCTTGTCCACAGCAACAGGTTTGACGGGTTTTTCAGCCTTGATATTAAAAGGGCTTCCGGGCACTGGCTCTCCACCGAAAAGAACGTCGATATTATGGCGTCCGACTTCCTCAGGGGTGAAGACACAATCATAGGTGCCATCACCATTGTCGAGTACTTCACAGGGGACTTCTTTTCTGTCGGGGCCTTTGATGGTACATTTGGGAACACCTACATGAAGTTCACGGAGGTAAGGGAAATCTCTATTATTGACTACTCCAGAAAATACCATAATATACCATGATGTTCTTTCTTTGTCACCCAAAAATTTTGCATAAGCATTGTTTTCAGCTTCTCTTGGGGCCATTTTAACTCCCAAGAGAAATTGAAGACAATGCTTATGCAAAATTTTGGGGTGACAAGCAAAGAGCACTATGGTATGTTATGGTATTTTCTGGAGTGGTCAATTTTAACGGGCTTAAAAGACACCGAGTTTCTGTGACTGGACTTGAGCACAATATTCTTTGCATGGCGTTAACTGAATTATTTCCATGGATTATGAGCAACCCCCTCCAATATCAACCTCGTCCAATATCAGCGGCACGATTAGCTCAGTCGGTAGAGCGCTTGACTGCAGAGCGAGAGGCCGCGGATTCGATTCCCGGGACCGGACCAACCCTCAGGGTCTTAAAATGACTGAGAAATGAAGGTATTGCCTTTGCCATGCAAATGGCTTGACCTTCGCGTGGCTCGGATGACCGCGTAAAATGGCGGTCCCGTCTCCAGTAGGAGACGTAAAAAAAGTGTCCCCAGATAGTACTTTCGTGCTAAATACATTTACACTCAAATAAAGTGATTTTTTTGCTGTGACTGATTTGGCGTTTACTTTATCGTTGGGCGAGCTTTTGGAGTGAAATGGGTTTTTATTTTCCCATCTCAAAACCTTAACTCAGTCTACCGACGTGTAGATGAACGCACATTAAATGAAAGGACAAAGGACAAAATCGCGTTAAAACGTAACATGATTTGAACAAGGCATCAAACTAATTAAGCTATGAGAGGTCTATTACCCATCGTGAAACGAAAACTAAACTATTTACACTGGCCTAATTAACATCCAAACGTCGATGAACAACCAACCTTTTCCAGCTTTGCTTGTATCTATAGTGAAGTCATTCTCTTTGTCTACGAAGAACTTATCCTTCGGGCCCAGTCCATCCACCTCTACTTTCGACGCGTCTCCACTCGGTTTGACCTGGACTCTAAACGGGCTCCTAGGTACTCTCTTGTTGCCGTACTTGACGTCAATACTGTGGCGGCCTGATCGCTCAGGAGTGTACTCCACGATATAGCAACCTTCTCCATTCTCCTTGATTTCCACAGGTATGTCAGGACCGCTGGGCGGAGATACCGTTGCTGAATAAATTTTAATGAAAGAAAGTTGTAAATCCCTAGAGCAGGTAAATCAAAATACAAGAACAATTCCAAATCTTGGGGGAAAATTTAATGGTTATGCGAATCCATTTGAGTGGTCTCGTAATGGGTTTTGCCAACAGGTTCAAAATTTGCACCCATGATATAACTAACTACGAATGACTTTGCACGCAAAGGCCTGGCGTCACAATTCATCTTTTCTTTATCCTTTTTTTCCATCCTTTATTTTTCTTTGCTGTTTATTGGCATCTTCCTTATACGGTAGAACCTCTAAATAACATACTTCATATGTCTACCGTATTTATTCGATTAGACGCCGCCCTCGATCAAACGCCGTAGATGGAAGCAAAATTACAATAAACCGTTAACGCTGCCCTCGAATTAACGCCGCACCTAATCAGAAGAATGCTGTGTTTACTCGAGGATGATAAGAAAAGCCTCGGTGCAACTTGGTAATTTACACCATCCAGACATTTACGATTCTACCTCAGCAAAATAGCAGAGACATTGGAACCTTTAAATTACATAATATTTGCAAACGATTTACAATAACTGTTGTCAGTGATTTAAAGAAAACTGATTTCGAAATAAACGCCGCCCTTGAATAAACGCCGCATTGGAAACACGTAAAATTCGATATAACGAACTATTTTCCTTCTTTACCCACTTTTCGTACGGCTATCACAAAGTCTCCATACCTGTGAGAGGAGCTGTACCAGCTTCGGTGCAGTCACATAATAATTGCGCAGGCTCGTCCGTGACAGGCGACTCTTCAAAACCTGATACCTTGACTTTGCTGGCGTCAAACGGAGGTCCAGCACGCACACGGAATGGACTGTTAGGGACATGCTTGTCGTTGTATTTCACGTTTACATTGTAACGACCTGACAAAAAGAAAACAGGAACTCAATTCACCATCATCATCATCATCATCATCATCATCATCATCATCACCATCATCATTATAACTACCAACACCACCACCACCACCACTACCACCATCCACATCGTCATCATCATCATCATCATCATCATCATCATCATCATCATCACTGACACCATTGCCAACATCATTGGTTTCCTTCCTAATAAAATTCTTTAAGCGACCTCGCTCCCGCGCAACAACGGAATTCTCATCAGCCAGGAGCTCTATTCTGTCCCTGTTCTTATCCCACTGCACTTCTCTGTCCCTGTGGGCCTCCATCGCTAAACAAAAGTTTTTATATTCCAGCACTCTATTTTCAACTTCAGTTTGGGGCTAGCTAATAACTACATCCATGAACATGCTTTCCTTTAACACGGGCCCAGAAATTTTAACCAACAGGCTGTAATGACGTCGGAATGACGCGTTGGACCCGGAAATCATCGTGCAAACGCCCTACATGCGGCTTAAAATCTAGTTTTTTGCCAAGGTTGTTTGGCATCTTTAAGACTTCAAGAATCATTCATTCGGCTGACGTTTTCTAACATTCTTGCCATTTGATAAGATATAACATGATCCCATGTCAAGCACACCATAGCACGAATATTCCATTCTTACACATTAAAATGACATCATGGTGGTTTTTCACTCCCTGTATCTCACCTTCCTCCTCAGGTGTATAAGCCACCGTATAGACTCCATCGCCTTTCTCGCACACAGGTTCAGGTTCAAGGACCTTTCTGTCAGGTGTTTCCACAGTAACCTCCAGATCCGCATCACCCGCCTCTGATGTATCTACAGTGAATTCCTGAGGAGCCTTGGAAAACAGCGGGTTAACTCTGTCCACACCGGGACCATAACACTTCACTTTGCTCACGTCAATGGGGCGAGTTACCTGCGAGGAAAAGAAAGAAAAATTATACCAAGATAATACAGTCCAATCACCGTCCACCCAAATGCGGAGATTTGGTTTTCGTTAGCTGGTCGGCGTTGCTTTCTCTGGCACCCGATCTCCGCCCTTTCTCTTCCCTTTGCAAGCCTGGGACACAGCCTTATCGCCTACAGGCTGTGGTAGCTTATAAACTGCATTGTTTAATATGACGTTTTGGTTAGGTGGTCGCTCATGACGCTCCACCAGACGTCATGTATTTAAAACGATGATATTCGAGGAAGGGTCGATTCGAATTCCCGATTGCAGGGTAAAAATCGGTGAACCTCAAACACGGCGCAACACTGCCACAGTCTGAACATCAAGTCCCATGAGTTTAGCAAACCTTGAAGTGACAGCAAAATGTACTCCCTTAAAAACAAAAGAAGGCGTGGCACAGCTTGCAAGTGCTAAACATCAATCGTTTGGAACTGTTTCTACATTTTGTGTTCTACATTCACATACTACGACACTGCAAACCGACGTTTATAGCACTGGACAATTACTGTTCACAATAGGATGAATTCGAAATACGGCAGTTTCCGCTCACAAACCTTGGCATTGAAAGGACTCCCAGGAATATGCTCATCGGCAAACTTGATATGGATCTCATAATCCCCAGGCTCAACAGGGGTGTACTTCACAGAACATGTTCCATCACCATGGTCCTTGCACGTCAGTTTAGCCTCAGAAGGTCCCTCAATGGCCAAGCTCAGGCCTCCAGCCCCAGCACCTTTTGTCTCTACGGTGAATTCTGCCGGGCGGTCCACGAGGGCCTTTTCCAGGCCGGGCCCATAAGCCTTGCATTTTGAGGGGTCGGTGGGTGGAAGGACATCAACCTGAGTGACAGATAAGAAGTAAAGTGGTTAATTTTATGCAGTATATTGCTATTTCGATCTAATTTCTCCCGGTATCAACACAATGACGACACAGTCTGCGACTGGTTCGCCTCGTCGATACGAAAATGGCAAACAAAATATCTTTGCTGCTACCACAACTGAAGCTACAAAAAAGCTGACTTAAATCTTATACTGTGACAAAAGAATTCATAGACATAGGGTGTACGCGTGGCGAATAGCAATTAATCTCTTTGCGCAACATTTTCTAGCACTGAGAACCTTAAAGTCAAGGACACATTCTTACAGAGCACTGACTTTGTGTCACATTGCGCAAAGCTGTTTACCGTTGCGTGACGATACGTAATCTAAAAAGAACATGATGTGAACTGTACTCTCACCTTGAAAGGACTACCAGGGATGTGATCCCCTCCAAACTTGACGCTCAAGGTGTGAATTCCCTCCTCGAATGGTGTATAGGATACGGAGTAAGTACCATCTTCATTGTCTGTTACTAATGTGTCCGTGTGAGCACCTGAAGGATTGTCAACTGCCGCCATTAGCTGTCCCTCTCCTGATGAAAAAGTTTGTTGACAAAGAATCAGCCTCGCGTAACGTGCTTCCACGCAGCTGGCAATTTTCGCTGGCACGCGTTCGTGTCACGTAACATTTCGGTTTAACTAATAATGAACATCTTGGTAACTCAAAACCAGTTAATTGAACCTGACGAAACGATTCATCCTTACCTTGCGAGTAGAGGTTTCTTTCTGGCAAGGCTTTTAGCAGGTGCGGAGTCGCTCGCGGCGCTGTCATTCGCTTAGTTGGCTTATTTACGCCCTCTAAGCAAATAACAGCGACGCAAACTACTCCGCACATTCTAAAAGCCATACCGAAAAGAAAGCTCTGCCCGCAGGGTTATTTGTCAGTGGTTCTAAAAATGAATCGGCATCAAAACGAAATAGCAGTGACCATGGACACCACTTTTTTGCCTCGGAAATTTCAGTCGAAGAACAATAACACTCGAGCTTGTTTTCTTGGACGCAATACGTGCCTATGTTTTTTTTCCTTTATTCAAAACTCACCAGCGGACTTGCAATCGACATCAAACTCGGCCAGCTGATCGATAATAGCTGTTTCTAGTCCATCGCCTTGTGCCTTGCATTTTCCCGCGTCACCCGGCTTGGCCACCTCCACAGGGAAGGGACTTCCAGGCACAGGGGACCCATCAAACTTGACGTCCACTCTGTATTCTCCTTCTTCAGGAGCCACGTACTCACATCTGAACGTATCCTTTCCTTCCTCGGTCACTTTTGCGTCCACAGGACGCCCACGTCCTTGATAAAGATAAACGAGACTGTCGTTTTAGCGGATCTTTAGCAATTCAATATCCTTTTATGATGCAGTAGACATTTGTCTTTTTTGATTGAAATTAATGAATCGTGAAATATTGATACTTAACCCTTAAACTCTTAAGATTTAATTAAAAATTCTCCTTTTTGGCTGTTACACATTACAATGTACATTAGTTCAGAAGATTTGGGTTTATATCACCCTCTTTCTAGTACATTTGTTTCTTCTCATCACTTTTTGCTGGCAATGTATTGGATATCATAAGAACAAATTAGATGCCGATTACCACTTGCTTTTCATCAAGAATTTTCAGGGATCCTCATAGCAAAGGTATATATTTAACGTCAAATTTAGTGCTTGTCTAGAGTTATATAGCTCTCACTCTTGTGTTGAAATACTCGGACTATAACAAAAGCTACTGAAGAGTATTTAGATTGCTATTAAAACAAACCTCTGGGCTCTATTTTGACATGCACATCTCCCTTGCCAGCTTCTGCGGCGTTGATAATAAACCATGTAGGTTTTCCTGGTTGTACTCCTGTTTTCTCAACTCCAGGCCCCGTTACTTTGACTTTGGAAGCATCAGACTTGGGCGAGATGGGCACCTTAAAAGGGCTTCCTGGAGCATGCTTACCGCCATACTTTACGTTGACCTTGTGGCCACCTGAAAATAATTTAAAAATAATTGGGTCTTTTATCTCTAGAAACATCTGGTCACTAACACTAACGACAAGTTTGATTCTGGCAGCCGTTCCTGGGCTTTAAGACCTCGCGTCTACCTTAACTTGGCACATGCAAGAATCTAGTGTAGGCGCAAATTTAGTTGCACGATTTCCAGTTTTACATTTTCCCGCGTTTTCTCCGCGCCGTGCACTAGTTTCCTGTTTCCCGCGCTTAGGTCTAGCTGAAAATCGTCCCTAAGGCGTGTTCATCTGCTAACATGAATTATTCTTGATTCAACGGCAGTCTACTATGAACATTTTGCTAGATAATCTTGAGACTGAAGGCCAGTTTACCTTTCTTTTTCGGATAGTAAGTCACGGCGTATATTCCATATTCCTCTTCTTCAACCTCACATTGTACCGGGCTGTTTAGTTCATCAACCACTTCCACCTTCAGTTCAGCATCTCCTGCCATGCGCGTGTCTATATCAATATCCGCTGGCTCACCGGCGCGTATTCCGGGCTCAATTCCAGGTCCTTCGACCTTCACCTTGGATACGTCGAACGGATACGAGATGCGCGCTTTGAAAGGGCTTCCTGGAATGTGTTCGTCAGCAAACAGGATGTTGATCATATAATCGCCGGGGTCCGGTGGGAGGTATTTCACGTCACATGATCCGTCGCCATTGTCTTTGCATTCAATTTGAGCCTCTGAAGGTCCTTCTATTGTCAGTCCCAGGCCTCCTTCACCTGCTCCTTTGGTTTCGATCTTGAATTCGTTATTCTGGTTGACAAATCCCTAAAAAACAACAGCAAAAGTTTGTTTCACTTTATAATTGCAACAAAGGTACGCCGGTTGCGACAATCAGTTCCTCACAAACATAACAACTTTCTTTTGAAAACACTTCATGTGACACCAGATTTCAGGTGTTTCATAGCCTGCGAGCAAGCTCTCCAAGGGTTTCCTGGGGTACGGGGGTGGGGAGGGGTAGCCTGCGAGCAAGCTCCCATGGGGTCCCGGGGGTAAGGTCGCAGGCTATCCGTCCCCACCCCCGTACCCCCTGGGAACCCCAGGAGAGCTTGCTCGCAGGCTATGAAAGACCTGAATTGTCGTATCACATTTTGCGAAGGCTTGCTCCAAGGTTAGGTCTTTCATGTGGAATATTTTAGGAAAAGACGGAACGTCTGAAACGGTAGTCCTGTTTTCACGGTCGGAATGTTTCCAAACAGCAATTCGTTTTTCAGTCTTTTGAATTCATCTTTGATGACAGTTTCAGGCTTTTCATAGTAAATTGCACTGATTTGTGTAAAATGGTAAAGACGCCGTTCACCGAACGAAATTTGCCACTTCTGAATATCAGGCAAATGCTCCGAAAATTCTAGATCTCAAATCGTCTTCCGAACAGATATTTTCCCGAAAATTGCCGTTGGGTACCCGTGAATATTGCGTACTATTTACCCATTTATCCAAACCGTGAACCGCCTAGTCTGCTTCACAGCCGTTCTTTGGGGAGGATCGTCGCTTGACGACACACAAAGAACGGCTATGGATGAGCAGACTATGAACCGACCGGTTTGCCCTGTATTAAATGGTTAACAACTCTTCTGAACCCGAAAGGAGAACTTTTCCCCTTTAATTTCCCTTAACGCTATCACATTTTTATTGCTAAGTGTCTTCACTCTTATAGAAACGATTTGCCGGATAATTTGGGCGAAACCACTGCCCACGAATGCAAAAAAACTCACTTCCGGTTCTCTAACTTTTACAGCTCTTACCTTCTCGAGCCCAGGCCCATATGCGCGGCATGCAGAACTGTTCGTCTGACAAACATTCACTTTGAATGGGCTTTTAGGGATGCTCTCAGTATTGAAAGTGATATTTACGGTGTATGCACCGACGGTCGTGGGGTAGTAAATCACGGTGTAGGTGCCATCTTTGTTGTCTTTGATGTCCACGGAGACTTGTTTTCCATTGTTGTCAATCACTCTTACATCAACATCACCATCGCCGGCTTCTTTAGTGAAGACTGTAAATTCTGCGGGTACACCTACAAAGACAACCACTCCAAGGTCAATATTCCGTAAACTTCTACGCTGCAGCGTACAGATTTCGACAACGTGTCACTTCTCCCGGGGGGGGGGGGGGGGGTACTTTAGGAATTTGTGGGTGGGGATGTGCCGCTGGTACCCTGGAACCCTTAACCTATACCAGAGCTAGTTCAGCTGAATTTTGCTACCCTATACTAGAGTAAACTCCCCAAATCCCCCCTATCCTAGAGTAGCTGTTTTCCAGAAACTACTGAGGTCACTAGCATAGTCTAGCCAAAACAAACTGAGTTGCGTAAATTTCAAATTGCCAATTTGATTTTCTTATATGTTTGAGTGGCAATTCCCCGTTTCCCTACTCCAGATAAAATCTTCAACCAACTGATCAGTTTCCTGAAAAATGATACCCTATTCTAGATCCAAACGCTCTGGTTTATATACCCTATCCTAGAGTAAACTGCTTGAAAACCATACCCTTCACAGCGGCACATACCTATCTAGCCCATATATGGCAGTGCCCCCCCCGGGTCACTTCTGTCTTTACCATAAATACTTTGGACCGTAGCCTGAAATTCATCCGATTGCTTCGAGTCGTTTTCTCCTCTCAACAACGACGTTACTGAGGGAGTAATAACGACTCGAAGTAATCGGATGAAATTCAGGCTATTTGGACCGTCCAATGACGAATAGTATGTTCGTATCGGCGAATTATTTCCGCTGAGTGATCGAATAAACGAAGATCAACGAATGTTTCCCGAAAAAAAAACTAGTAGTTCCCAGTCTTCACGCTTAAACTGTTGAAGATGAGAAACGTTTCAAAAGGCCAAAAAAGCAAGTTGTTTTCAAACGTTTATTCGACCACCGTGCATAAAATGAAAGAGGGGAATGTACAGCAAATGCGATTATCTGCAGAGAAGAGGAGGTTTAACGTCCGTGGTTAGGGCAATTTGTGGATTCTTCCAGTTTAAAGCCATATATTCCCACATAGTAAGTTGTCATAGATCTAGAAAACTGCCACTTTGCCTCATATTTTTCCATCCAGTGCTCAGCTGAGCAACTCACTTTGCATCTCCCAGTGGTAAAATTACTCCCAGGGATACTCCCCTCCCCGCCAACTCTCCGTTACGAAGAGGTTGGGTAATCAATGACACTGAATAATAATTTAAAACTGCATTGTACCAGTGCTACAAAAAGGGGGTCCCTTGGCATTAACTTTGATGGATCTCCTAGGGGTATTAATTATCTCCTGAGAAAATCCCACGGGATTAATTATTAATGCTATTTAATAAGTACCTGCTACAACTCCCTCAGGTTCTAGACCAGGTCCCTTGGCATAAACTTTGCTGGGATCTCCTGCTGGGGATATTGGTACCATAAATGGACTCTTTGGAATGTCCTCATCACCACATGTGACATGAATAGCATACTTTCCTGGCACAGTTGGATAGTACCGGACATCACAAATACCCGGGGATCTCTCTTGACAGTGAATCTCTGCCTGTGATGGTCCTTCAATGGCAAAACCAAGGCTGTCAATTCCAGCACCTTTAGTTTCCACGGTGAATTCACATGGCTTGCCAGCAGTACCTGTAAGGTAAGAAAAAAGAAATTGAAAAAAAAATGGATGATTTCAAGTTTTGGAGAATTTTTCCTATGACCTCCAGGAATTCACCCCTTCCACTCCTAGAATGAATGATGGTTGTTATGACTTTAGAGTTTGTGGATGAAATCCTCCGGTGTGATCATTCAAATAAAACTCTTCAGCAGTATGTTCACATGACGGTATTTGAATTTCAGATAATTAGAGGATGAAATTGGAAATTTTGTTAAAAACTTTTTTGGTGTGAAGGGGTTTTATCCTGTATGCTTTTTCTGCCCAGTGGTGTCAATGTTTACGAGTTCACCTGAAAACTTCCTTGCCCTTAAGAAACTGTGTCGAAATGTCTCAGAGTAGAAGGCAAGCCGACACAAGTTCAGTTGTAACCAAAAACAGAACAATAGCTAAAGCTTTAAGCATTGTTAAAAACCAACCGTTGAAGGTAATGTATCCTTAGGCAAGAGATAGCCACTCTTTTGTTCCTCTAAGAATTGCAGGGACTTAAATATTCAGTTATATAAAATACTCTTGTAGAGGCATTTTGCTAGAAGCTTAATTCTAAAATGAGTGGCACCCTTTCAACAATTAATTAAAATAACTGTGAAAAACTTGCAATATCATTGTGGCATTCCATTAAGTTAGCACAGCATCTATCAGACTGCACACCTGTCGAATGACGGAAATCAAAACAAAGCCATCAATTACCTTTTTCCAAACCTGGGCCATAAGCCTTAATTCTGCTTGCATCAACAGCTGGTGCAACTTTCACATTGAAAGGACTGTTAGGAACTTGCACGGAGCTCCATGTGACATTAACAATGTATTTTCCAAACTTGTTAGGGTAGTACATGCAGGAGTATGTGCCATCACCATTGTTCCTGATATCAACTTTTTCTTCACCTTGAGGACCCTCAACAAAGACGTCCAGTTCACCATCACCAGCAGCTTTGGCGTCAACTGTAAATGGGGCACGCTGTCCTGCTTTTAACCCAGTCGGCTCAACACCTGGTGCAAGATACAAGAACAACCATTAATCTGTATTGGCCATCATTGTTGGTACCATTATGTGTACATGTATCTCACTATTATCAGTGACTACTTTAACTGTCATCAGACACTGTCTAAAAGGAACTTCGAGTTAACTTACCATTTAATTTGTAGAGAGAACTGAAAAATTTGATTTCCTAGAACACATTTGAAGTTTGACAATAGTATAAAATCTATGCACTGACAATGATAGTCATTTATGAAGTTATAGCAACAGCAAAACTTAATTCCACCAACACCATGTTTTCATATAGAGGTGGAAGGCAAGAGATGGCTCAATGGACGATAATTACCAAGTTGGAGTACCACAGGCTTCCTTCTTAACCCTTTAAACCTTAAGATCAAAAGTTGAATTCGCATTTGTTGCCCCTATTCATTTCCTCCAGAAGTAGTGGGGAGAAGTTGATAAAATATCAAGCAAATTCATCGTGTGATCATGTCAGTAATTCTCATGACCACTCTGTTTTATGAAGCATTAATATTACAAGGAGAAATTTGATGCTGATCCAGGGCGCAAAGAAAGTCAGTTTTCCAGCTTGCCATTCGGGCAAGCTGTAGCTAACATGTACTAGCCCGAAAGTCATTTCAACTAGCCCGAAAAAAATTTGATGAGCAGGATTGATTACAGTTCTTCTGTTATTCGAATTCCTGAAAAAATATCACTTGCCCGTCGGGCAAGTTAAAAACTGAATTCACTAGCCCGATAGCAAAATCCACTAGCCCCGGGCTATCGGACACTACTTTCTTTGCACGCTGTGATCACTCTTAGGGCTTAGAGGGTTAATTTGATTCACCTGACTCTGAGAGAGAATGAGCACATAACACTGCCTTCTTACCTGTACCAAACACACGGACTTTGCTGGGGATGGGCTCAACACGTGGTGGACTAACCATAACATGGAAGGGACTTTTGCTGATAGGCTGGCCACCAAACATGACCTTGATCGTATGTTTTCCAGCATTTACAGGTTGATACTCAACAAAGTACTGGGCGTCCTCTTGAGGTTCAATAATAATGTCCACATCCTCACCGCCACGTGGGTCAATAACTTTGACTGACACCTGCCCTTCACCTGCACCTTTGGTGTAAACAGTGAAGTCTGTGTATTTTCCAGCTTGGATACCTTCAGGTTGCAATCCTGGTCCAGACGCGTATGCCTGACTGGCATCAAGATCTTGTCCAACTTCTACTCTAAATGGACTCTTGGGGATGTGACGGCCATTCCATTTAACATGGACATCATATTTTCCTGTAACAAGAAACAGTGACAACTGATCACAAACTGATTAGAAAGAAGTAAATATCAAAATGGAATATTTTTTTTCTTTGCTGCCAAAAGTTAAGGAGGTTTTTCCTAAAAAAAGGGGGCCTTAGGGCACTGCTGTACTCAGCCCTGCTTTTGCCCAACACCTACATTTGAAGAAAACATGGATTTCCTAAATCTGATTGTGATGAAACTCAGGGGGTCAAACTGATGACCAGTCGTAATATGTCCCACATTGAACCTATCTCACTCAGAAAGAGCTAACAAGTCATACTGATTTTCTCACCTTGTTTTGGAGGGAAGTACTGGCATGAGTATGTATGGTCTCCATTGTCTTGTACAATAACCTCCTCTTCAACCTTGCCTGGTCCCCAGACTGAAACACCCAGCTTTCCAGCTCCTGCACCTTGTGTAAACACAGTGAAATCGGCTGGCTTCTTAACAACGAGGCCCTTAGGTTCCACACCTGGACCCTTGGCTGAGCACTTTGTAGATGGGTGTGTTCTTTGGCGCAGGGGGGCACCAGGTTTGAGTTTCGCCTCAGGGAAGTATGAGACGTATGTCATGACGCTGAGTTCATCTACATTAGGGTTGGTGATTTCTTCTGGTGTTATAACCTGCGAAGGGACAAATAAAAAAAATGCAAAATGAGAAAAATGCTTCGGACAAAAAATGAGTGTGACATGGAAATTAGGTAGGAGATTACTTTGCCTGAGTCAAGGAAGATTAAGGCAAATATCCAGCTCACTTGACCAAAATAGCCTGCACCACAGACGAAACTAAACTCTGGTTAAGTCTGTCCTCGAAACAGAGCCAGAATCTGTGTACCAGGATTTGAGTACCTGCTATGATTGAACTGTTAAGAATGCCCATGTCGATTTACCAATTAGGATGGAAGGAATTTTAAACACACTTCCAGTTATTGTTACCGGAAGTGTGTTTCGAATTGTTGGGTCCACTGGGTGCCAAGAACAAGGATATCAGTGCTGCTTTGCGGATGTTACTAACCGAGGTTAAATTATGTCTGCGACGCAGACTAGACCAAACAAGCTTGTTTGATAATGGATTTGCCATAGGGAAACCATAACCAGGCAAGTGGCCAACCAAAACACAGGCTTTACTTCACCTTGCCTGTTGGGCAGAACTTTTGCTTATCCTAACAATGGATGCAAGAAGAACTTGCGGCATTACGGGCCAACACTATTTTGCCTGGGATCAACTGCGCACTCGAAAAGCTTTGCAGGGGTCTTGGGAATTCACAGCTTCTCTGTTGAGGTCAGGCTATTCAGACCATGTTTGAGTAACTTTATGTTGCTCATGCTTACAAAGTGCAATGCTACTAACCCTGCCCATCCTTTGGTAAGTATATGGTAAGTCTGTTGAGAAAGCAGCTTGACAGTGCCTTGTTGTGTGGTTACATGTTTTACTCAACTATTATATACAGTTCTTGGCCCTACTATCCTCCCACAAACCTCCCTCAGTTCTTATTAACAGCACTGTAAAAGGTCTGCATTGAATATATGCATGCTGATAATAGCATTTTGTGGGTCTTAAAAGTTCTTCACCTGTGGCACTCCAAGCCAGTCCTCAGCAGCTTGCATTGCCTGTCTGGCATTTTCAACTTTATCTTTAGGATCTAAGTCTTCACACTCAGGGAAAAGGCCAGGTGCCACTGCATCCACAAGGCAAGCAACGGCACGTCCATCGTTCCAGTCTTTGTTGAAATTATCCATTGGAATGGACTCTGGCATTTTGCTTTTGCACCATGCCAGAAGAGCTTGTTTTGGAGTCATTTTTTGTCCACCTTGTTCTTCTTCCTCATCAAGATAAGGCATACTTATCTGATACTTGAGAATTAAAGTCCATATCAGACCCAGGATAAGTTTGATGTTCCCTTTAAAAATATCACTTGCATCTGATAAGAAAAAAAAAGGAATTTGTTAAGGGAATTGTTAATGAGTATAAAATATTCAGAACAAGTACAGCGGAATCTCAATAAAACGAATCTCTATATTACGAAGTCCTTGGTATAACAAATGATTTTCTTTACCCCAACAATAGTTAAGTATATGAAAATTCAAAAAGATCCTCGATACAATAAAACTTTGTTATAACGAACAAATTTTGTCAGTCCCTTGGCCCTTGTTAAATCAAGGTTCCACTACTGAAATTTGACTTTTTCCTCAAAACTGGGTGTTATTGATTTTAATATCTTGAAATGGGGTTCACTTTTGGAGGCATGGGTGACATTATACCCACCCTAAACCTAAACAAGCAAACTCCCCCACCCACCCCATGTCAGGATCTAGTTTGTTCTACAACTGAAATGAAAGCACTCCTCAGATATTGGCAGGAGCAACAAAAGATAATATGGTTTGTCTCCTGAGAATTTTGTCCTGCTAATTTATGCTTTGTGACTTTACAAAATGGTATAAATTTAAATTTTTCTCAAACTCCTGGAACTCCATGGAGCATTTCTGTAACAGCAGACAAAGGTTTCTCTTAAGCATTCAATAAAAGCTCTTTGTATTGGCATTGAACATCAATATCCAACAAATAACTTCATATAATTATAGCTTTGCATGAGACGTAAATATATAATGAGTAGAGAGGATATATATGGTGCAAATAATACGAATAAATCAATGGAAAGAAATGGAATTGTCTCAAAAATGAAATCTGTGCAAAACAATTATTTATTAGCTCTCTTGGGAATGTCAATTAAGGAAAATTTATGTTAAATTTTTCATATCATGGTAGAGAGGACAAAAACAACTTGACACCACAGGAAGGAAAGGCTGATTTGAACAGTCACTTAAAAATATAATTCACAGACTTGACAAACTGTTAAGTACTGTGACGGGAGGAATGTTAACATGAGAAAAGAGCAGTGAATGTGTTTTTTATTGTACGGTTTCTTTCGGAGAGTAATTTAAAACCCCTGTCAATTACACAGAAATGAGTGCATGTTTTTCTAAGAAACTGGTCTTGACAAGCAAAACTTCTGTTAGCCAGTCACAAAAAGCCACGAACACAGTTCATGTTAAAATAAACATTACTCGAGGATTATTTCTTTTGAAGAAGCGAGCAGTTAACTAACAAAATTAATTGGCTTTTTATTAGTCTGTAAGATCATACATCACGTTCTGTCAAAACGTTCGGATGCTTTTTTCCAAAAATAATCATTATGTATAGGATAAAGGTGCTGAGAGAACTACAGTGAAATATAACACTTACTTCTGCTGACAAATTCTAACAAATAAAAAACATGGTTTTCACATATATTTGATTAACTAACTCCAGTAGTGAAATCTGCAACGACACGCTTGGTTGAATAAACAAAACTCCTTCTTCACTTGCTTGCTGAGAAAGACAATATTTGCAATTCTGTGGACGAAGGCATTTCATCACGCCCGAAAATCCCTCTTTTCAACATGTCTTAGCTGTATCTAATCCAAATAAACTTCAGTAAAAACGACTTTTGTCTAAAGAGCTCTTATCTGCTTGCACGTTCAGAGTGCGTAAATGTTTCCACGCTAGACAGAACACTACTTGCTAAACGTTGTTTTGGAGGTATGTAAACTTGAAATTAGGAAAGGTAAATCCTGGTGTAAATAAAAAGGACTAGAACGGAAAGTACACAGTTAACAAACTGTGTGAGAAAAATTGCAGCATGCGATTATAGTGTGATTTTTTGTAATTAAATTTACGGTCACCAGGGGCGAATTTCACAAAACGGGAGGTCACGGTTCATTGGAAATTTGAGGCACCTACGAAATTTAAATCCCTCGAAATCACTAGAGATATAATTCCAGATGTATCAAAATGTGAGTTTGATAGAATTTTTATAGGTTAAGTGATTCAAGCCTAACTTGAGTGTGTTAATGAACGCTTTGACAAAGAAAATTCCAGAATTATGCGGCAAATAATTCATTGTTCAAAGTTTGTGCACTGTATTCCAAAAAATACGTGAGATGGGAGGTTAACGCCCCACCAACAGCATCTGAAATAAACTCTGGAAAATTCACGAACTTAAACAAATTTATTCCCGAGCTTCTTTGTGTTGTGTGTTTGTGCGGATATTTCGAACGTTTACCGTTAAATAAATGAACTGAACGGCAAACATTTGTTGGTGTTTACAACAACAGTCAACTGAAGTTCTTTAGGCATTCGGGTCAGTGTCTACAGACATGAATAATTACTAAATATGGTAGTACGATGTAACGCAGAATTCGGTCCCATTAACACCTCAGGGACTTAAATCTAGTAGTCTTGCTGTTTGCATTTGCAAAGTTTTGCTAATGTAAACGATTGGGAAATATTTACATCCCCAAATCTTGCTTGATTAGTGAGACATTTAAATGGCTTCCATGAAAGAAGCTACATAAAACCCCAAACATTCACGTAACACTACTGCCCGTCACTAAAAAGATCATAAAAATTTTACATTATTTAAGGAATGCAATTTAGCTGAATTTAGGAACGCTTGTGGCGTCCATTCAGGAAGGACAAAAATAATTACGCTCGATTCTTTACTCACCGATATTCACCAAGCGAATGTTCTCGCTTTCGATAAACTTCAGTGCGATGGAAATGTTCTCCATTTTTTGCGGTCTGAACGAAGGCTTTTTGTTGTATCGTGTTATCTTCTTGTGCGAGAGTACTTGCAGTAAGGCAATGAGTTTTAAGCCGTCGTTCAAGTCTGTTTCCAAATTGTAGATGTACTTATTCACACACTTCAAATGTTCGTTGCACCATCTTGTGAACGTATTCTGTTGAATCTTTTTCCATTCGGCGTCCGCCGAAGTCGGATCTGTATCTGGCATTTTCGTGTCGAGCTGAAAGACCAAGAAATTAAACAACTAATCAGCGACAATGTCTAGCTAGCACGGTCGCTATGAAGAGCAAAGCTCGAGCTTGACCGCCCCGAAATCGCCTTAGTAAGTTGTCATAAATACTGAGAGACGGCCAATCACGGCCTCGTTGAATAATTCATATTTGTTGTCCCAGCATGAAATGATCGACACCTAGCCATAATAAAGCGTCACATCAGTGGAAATTCTTACATCCATTATTGTTTGACTTGACTCCTGCAAGCTTAAAAAAGAAAGTTCAATGCGAAAGTTGTACAAGTATCAAATTGAACCGCCTGGACGCTCTAGCCCACTTTTGTACCTTCTTAGATAAGGGACAGGGTAGGGCCCAGAGTACAGGGAATGCCGAAAACTTTGCGATTTGAGCCCGTATAGGAAATTCTTATCGCCAAAAATGCGCTAAAGACCAATAGAATGTCTTAGAATACAATACTCAGGAAAGGCGTGTATTCTTTATGTCACATAACGGTGTGTACGTCAGTGAAAACAAATCCGGCAGAGTAGTGGTTCTGTCTGGAGTAGTCTGCTTGCTGCGCCAACAACGACGTGTCACGCAACGCATTCGAAATTCGCTCAAGCTTACCAATTTTCGTGAATCGCTCGGCAACATTTTTAATTCTTCTCGCTTTGGTTTTCCTCGTGTGATTAATACCTTGCTGTAACAAAAACATTCTACACATCAACAAACATGGCGATAGATTTCTTATCTGTGTTTTATCAACGCTTTGCATTTCATTGAACATTTCTTCTCGACATATGCTGTGTTGTAAAACAATGTTGTTTTCTAACTTTAAAAAGTCTTCATCGGCATTTAAGTAAAAAGAATGATTAGAAATACATCTTCAAGCGAAAAGCGATTTTTTTACGTTGATTTAAAAGGTTTACAAATTGACAGAGAATATGCTCGATTGCGTGATTAGTATATTATTTAATTCCAACAGAACTTGGTCTTGCATGCAAAAGAAGACAACCGAGATATCAAAAAAAAAGTAGACTAACTGAAATAAAATCACTGAATTATAATTGATGACATATTTCTCTTGCTCTTGTATCATGACCTTGTACAGAAACAAAGAATTAACCAGATAATCTCCATTTCAAACATTGCGTGATATTCAACAACATATGCATTGGTCCGGGTAATTGACCGGAAGTCACGCCAGGTTGCATGACATATCGCTATTTGAAATATCACGAAGCGCATTTGAGGCTCAACATTGCATAGATCCTTACGAATGCTAACAAGGACTTCAGACATGCACGGCATGCAAACAAACCACCCAAATTTCTTTTTGGGATCAACTGTAGGAAATAACGCAAACTGTAATGAATGCAAGCACGTACAACTAATTATTTCAAACGACCCCTGAAAAAAAGACATTAAATTTCCATCCATACCCGGATGTTGATATCACGTAGGCAGGATTTCCACCGGTTCATCTTTTAAACAATAAATACATTAAAAAAAAGGAATTTGGGGATTCCATCCTTTAAAATATTTCGCAAAGTAGTGCACGATAAATTTAGAAATGTCGCGAAAGTTCTTTGGAATTAATACAAAAGTATTTTTTAAAAGGTTTTAATATCTAATATTTAAAAATTGCGCAGAAATTCTAGGTCATTCCACTGATAGTATCTGCGTTATTAATAATTTATAACTTGGGGAAATTTTTTAGACTTTTGAAGTTACTAAAAGGCTTTCATAAATTCGCACATTTCTCCCTCCACAAACCAGAAGAGGAAGTTAATAGCAAAACACCTTTCTTACTCAATTCATAAAAATGTTCGTCATTGCGTTCGTAGACTTAAAAATATATCCTGCCCACGCCAACAAAATCACCAGTTTAAGAGTTAGTGAAAGGCTATTAATCCGGTAACAGTCGACGTTCCAGACTAGAGCTATGACAAAAATTTCATGAATGCACGTAGCTTAGTAGCCTTCTGTGTTATTTTTAGGGGCGTAAGCCATAGCGATTTAAATTATAGAATTATCTAGAACACTTCCAATTTAATAGACTCTACGTGTTCTTCTTTTATGGTTATTTTATCGTGTTAGCGAAGGAAGCTGACGGAAAAACAAAAATTTAATATTCTAGTGACGTGATTTTTAAAAGTATATGACAAGTTGGCAATTTAAAAAAAGACAAAAATTAAATAAAGCGAAAATTCTTACCACTCTTTTGAACGTTTCAGTATTCAACCTGATAAAGCATTGGAAAGTGATTCTTCAATTTGAGTAAAAGGTCAAAAAAGAATTAAACACGTACGAGCAAGGCTTTATTCTTTTTGAAAGAAAACAAGCTTTGCAAAAAATGTCTGAAACAATACATATTCTTTCATAAACAGCTTCTGTTACTTCCAACAAAAATTAAAATACAATTGTAACCTGTCAAATACTCTGACATAACCGATTAAAAAAAAATGATTCCTGGTACTTAATTGTGGGAGGATTCTCGCGCGTGCCTCGCGAGTCAACGGCACGAGACACCCTTAATTCTGTTGGTTCTTCAAGAGAGACATAATCCTTTGACCGTCATCCACCCGATATATATAAGGTTAGTTATTAGTAAACTGTCTTAATCTAGCGAATTAGAAAGCAAATCTTTAACAACTAACACCTGGAACATGGCTGTAATTCTTGTAGGAAAGAGACTCGAATTCTGATTTGATTGATCAAAGGCCATCTATTCAAGGTTCTTTGAAAATAAATTTCAGTTAAGCGCGGGGTATAAAACAACGTCTACCCCGTTAGCCCCGTTGCTGAATACTCTAAATTCCCTCACCTTCGAATTTAAATCTTGTTGACTTTGGCAAATATTACTAGAAAACTTACCGGTTTGATCGGAGGCTGGCGTTTACAGCCCGCGTTTAAAATGCTCTTATCACTATGTAAACATATGGAATCACGAGTTTGAAGTAAAATATCAAAGGTTACCTGACTTTTTTTTTTTGCGCCTTGCCAATAGTAGTACCTATTTCAAATCAAAAGGCTACACACGAAGAGGCCGAAGCCAATTTTTAGGAAATGTTATTACAATTTGCAGTTTAATAAGTTACTAGTTACTAGCTCTGTTTGACATTGATACTTACGTAACACTTTTATGAATGTGACGGTTTCACTCATCTCTGTGAAGTTTAGTCTCAAGAATTTAGCTTTTCATCAAGACAGTCGACTGATTTTTATTCGCCTGATAACGCATTTAGTTGACCTTGTAAATAGATAATAAGCGTTTGTTGTCCCTATTATAAAAAGTAGGAAACTATTAAAGCAGATCTGTTTAATCACATTTCATCCTGGACACGCGCCATAGTGAACAGTGAACGTCGAACTCAAGATCCTTCAAAATCGCTAAAAAAAAACCCGTTTTTTAGGCAAAAGGACGGCCAACATATCGGAGGTAACGTAATTCAACGTTTATTTAACATAGATTTATATACATACTTAGCGATATATCGCTATAGGTGAAGCAAACGGTAAATCCAGTACTTTTGCTATAGAATAACAATTGGCTACACACACAGATTGTGTGGGCTCCTGTGAATAGACTGCGAGCAGTTTCTCTTTTTCTTCAGATGTGGTGAAGGGAGTGTATGCGCGCGCGAGCGTCGGGCGGCAGAAACGCGAGAAACGAGGGCCTTCCGTCACGTGCGTGGTCATTTTCGTTTCTCGCGCGTTTCGCTCCAAGGACTAAGGAAAAAGAGAGACTGCTCGTAGTCTATCGTCGTCGTTATGGTTAATTAAAGCACGCTCAATAACTTCGATTGACTGCCCCCTCGAAAAATCGACCCCCGTTGGTGAAAATATAGGATTGACCTTTATCGAAAGGAGCCTCGAATATCCGCCCCTTCCCTTAATCCACAATTTAGGAATTCCCTGTTTAGTTTATTTGTATCCTTTGTAAAATGAGGCTAGTAAGATCAAACGTCAAAGGCACGACTTGCGGTAAGAAAAATTCCCGTTTCTCGAATAATCGCACCGTATAGGTGAAAAAAAAAAACCTCTAGGCGAGGGAAAAAAGGAATATAAATGGCCCCGGCTATTATTAGAGGTAATACAGTTTTATTCTGCCGGTCTTGACGAGGACCAAATCGGGTGAAAGGCAAAATAAAACCATGGTGCCTTTGGGTTTGATTTCCTTTGATCTTTTGGTGTATATCAAGTAAGTTTTCATAACAAAACAAAAAAAAGACCCTGTCATCCTAAGTTTAACCTATCTCAGTGACCTTTTTAAAGAAAACGCTAGATTGATATTGGACGTAAAAAAATAGAAAGATTTACATAAAATTAAAGGGAGGCAACCGCAATTTCTTATTGTGAATGCCTTTAAGGAAAACCAAGTACTGATATGATGAATAACTAAATGAACAGATAAATACGATAAGTTGAAATGAGTTTTCTTTCCCAAATGATCGTATCTTTTGTAAAATTCAAATAGCGTAACTTTGGACTGCTGGCATTGGCAAACTGGGGTCGTGTTGAAAATTGTTCAAGCGGTTATTAACACTATTAAATCTGATAGTTTCGATCTTCATGTCTTGGTCTTTACACGACCGAGCCTGCCCGCCGCAATCGCCGCTAGAAAAACAAATTTATCTAGCTACTTTTTTTGTCTGCACTGAACACTAAGCAAATATGCAGTTTGCGGAATCGTATCGGAGCTTTGTATTTGTGATAGACTAGCATCCTATATACTTCATAGTACTGCATCGCAATTCTGCTGGTGGAGGAAGTCATTGGGGGCGGGTCGAAACGAAGTAAATCAAAATTACCCACCTCTTCTTTCTGTCCTTTCCACGACAGGTTTCTTAGTGACCTAGCCATGATGCTGTTGCGAACTTCCCAAAGACCAAATTTCTCCGCACAACAAACTCAGACCTCACAGCTCTTAACTTATTTATGTGATATTAGCAAGTATTTGCTCCGAGGCGCTCATTTATCATCCTTAAAAGTCCGACAATATTCATGACGTCACAATAACCAGTCTCTTAGCAGTTTTCACTTTCCCTAAGGTCAGCGATTGTTTTTATGGAAAACAAATTTGTTGTTTTACTATGCGGTAGATATATTGTCACTGACATATTGGAGCAGCAAAGAATTTTCAATATAAGCGGTTATAATTGACTCGAAAAGGATACTAGCCCAAAGCGCCTGTTTTAAATGGGGTTTTCGGTGCTCGCCTTAAATTAATTTATACATTCATCTCGGCTTGGCGTTGGTCAAGCAATTTTTCAGTTCGTTGCCCACCTTTTAAAGCAGTGATCAGTATAAACAATGATTTGATTTTTCTTTAAAGCTTTGTATATTTGTTTTGTTTGATAATCTTTGCTCAGTATACCAATATACTTTTGAAAGGGCAACGTTCCGTCGAATTGAATAGTTTCACGAAATATCTAGAACTTTGCAATCGAGGAATTGACGTTTTTAGAGATCCGCGACGTATAGACATTGATTTAATGATGGCGGGGGATTTAATAGATGAAGCCAAATATAATATTTTATTTTTATGATTAAAGTGTTACAGTTAAACGATACAGTGGACCATAAGTACAAAATTTTTGTCAAATGTAGTGAGAGAAAGAACCAGGCGCAAAAACGCGCGCAAAAACGCGAGGAAAAACGCGACCAAGCGCGACGTACAGGATTTTTAAAAGTGTTGTGTTCATTCATTTTTATCCTTGGTTTAATGTTTTTTTTTTTTTTTTTGCCGTTATAATCTTTCATCGCCGTGTAAAAAATCAGCGGAAAATAAAACTAGAGGGCAAGGTTAATTGGACAACGACTTATTAAGTAAACATTATGTATTTTTATGGATTAATTTCAACTTTTCACCTGAGCACTGGTAATCACGAAAGCGAATCCCCGTGCTCTAACGTCAAAGAACTTCATCATCACCCATCAGCCAAGTGACAATGGATAGTTTTCTCTGAACTGGGTGACAAATGTAGCCCACGATCTTGACAAAGATGTGCGCATGTCTCTTTCCGACTTTTCCTCTCTTCATTATGACAAGCAGGACGTGACAAGTTATGACAAGTGCTGCTTTATAGGACTAAAACTGAAGGGAAAACGAATGTAGGGCTACCGTATTGTACCAATCCACTCCTTTGTGGTTTTACAATTTCTTACAATTTGTTATGGTCTGTTACTCTCACGTTTGCTTATGTAAATTAGATTAAAATTTATTTTTAGCCAACGAGAACTCTCAGCGAGCCCAGAGCCCCCTCTTCTTTTGGTCAGACAAACGGGACCCCTGTGGAGAGAGGGTCAGTCTTTTTCGAGAGTTCGCGCGCGCTGCACGGTTTGTCGGTTTTATGATTCCTGGAAACTTACGGACTGTCATGGAATAACAGCGTCCCTTCCCAAGAGAAAAATGACTGGAATCTGCAAAACTACGTCGCTTGCTGTCGACTACAATGTTAAGTAATCCTTAGGAGTATTTTTAAAGCCATAGTGCATTGTAAAATTTTGTACTTGTTTGTCTTTGTTTAATTGTTTCTTGTTGAATAAAGATTTGCATTATAAAAGGTCTGAGTGAATTGTTTAAATAAAATACTTAAGAAATTTGCATAAATAAGATGCCGGGCAGAACTGTTACTCTTAACAACAACAGGATTAATATTGAGAGCGTAATATTTACAAACACCTTGAAAATTTCGTGTACGGTGTGACAGCATACTTATTGACAGTCAATTGATACTCTGCGTCTTTTCACAAAACCCGAAAAATAGAAAAAAATAAGTGAACATCATTGCCTGCCCTGTTAACTTCTTATCTTCGAGTGCGTAAATTTTCAATCGTCTTTTAAGTGAAGCTAAGCCTTATTTAAATAAAGCCAGTGACATAACAAATGTCTTTGACTTGAAAAGACAGTGGCGGATCCAGGGAAGGGGCCCGGGGGGCCCGGGGGACCAAATTGACCAAATTGAGGCCTGAAAGGCCGAAAAATTTCTTTGGAGACCGCCCCCCCACCCCTCCTCCTTATCCCATGGTCTGGATCCGGCACTGTAATGGTTGGAAGGTTTGGATACTTTTCAACTGGATTATGGGAAGTCTAATCGTTAATTTCTTTTTGATGTTCCACACAAAAACGAATAATCTATTTTCAGGGGGGGTGTAACATTTCCGAATTTTTAAAAGCCGCTTTTTTTTGGAGAGATAACTGAATAAATGCGTCAGTGAAGTTAAGGAACGCCATAAAAAAAGAGGGAAAAGCAGATCCTTAGATTTCCAAAGCCGATTTTTTTATGTTCTTGGCAAGTCAAGAAACTGGAAAAAGGTTTCAATCAGGGGCAAAAATGCCAATTTCATGACAAAAATTTCGCGGCTGTGTATTATACACATAAAATTTAAATTCAGCTTCCAAAATGCTGAAGATCTATTTCTGAGCTTGACGCCTACAGATGATTCATGAAATTGCTATGCAATTATTAAAATTAAATTGGAAGCGCTTATATGTTTACACATTTTTCTCAATCTAATCCTTCTGACTGTTCGCAGCTGTTTTTACCAGATCGAACATGACAAAATGTTTTGATGTAGCATCTAACGAAACTTTGTTTTGGTTACAGTAATATCTGATTTACCGTCAGTAGACACAGCATAGTACCCCAACACTAAAGCAAACCCCCTATTCTACTCTGTTAGTGGCACGTTGGAGAGCTGCATGGCGCAGTGGTGAGATGGTTCTCTCCCTTGCTCCGAGAGGTTTTTCTTTGGGTACTCCGGTTTTCCCCCCTCCTTAAAAACCAAAACTTCCAAATTCCAATTTGATCTGGAGCGCACGGACACTTTTCTACGCCGGAGTTTTCATAAACTCTTAAATGCTTCGTGGGTAAACAAATTACAATTCAAATTACAAACTTGCATTTGATCGAATAAAACATAAGTCCCAAGTAATTTACCATACCATTGCCTCGATAACCTTTTGCAGACTTATTTGCTGTGCGATATTTGCATGTTTTAAAAAGAAGACCCGGACAAGCTTCAAAGTAAGAACTAACACTTATTTGCATTGGACAAACCAAGTATCTTACCTCATCCTGGGAACCATACAAATTTTCTGCAGAGTCAAGGTTGTACTGATAACTTTCGTATCTCTCATCTCGGCAGTCTGGCTCCCCTGATCCGTAGTAGTAATCAAAGCCCCTCGCTCGCGTTCCATTGTAACTAACTTTTCGTCGATCCATCCCGTTATCTGAGCTGAATGTTTTCCTTTCCTTCCAAGAGCCGGCTTCCTCCTCGTCCAAATTATTCTCCCAGCTTTTGACCCTCTCTGCGATCCTCCCCCTTCCGACCGGGTTCACAGGATTCCAACTATCAACATAAGATACTCGAGCCTTGACGCTTGCAAATTCCCGTGAGGCGTCTACATCCCTGAGGCTTTTAGATCTAGAGATCGATCCAGTTTCCACTCGTTCATTTAAGTGCTTGAGGCTCTGGGATCGAACATGGATTACAGTCGACCGAGTCTCCACCCGATCGTCATCGTCGGAAACCCTGGTTTGACTAAAATCAAGCACTTCTGTTCTTTTGGTAATGTTCTGATTTCGATCGAGTTCAAATGGGTCATCATCGTCCTGGACAGCGACATACCTGTATGAGGTCATTCTGTGCAAGAAAAAGAAAAAAGATTATCTCACAGACTCAAATGTTTGCGACCACCTTGTGCAGCATAATAAACAGTACCACAGTAGCTTTCATTTAAATGGTCACACTTAAAGATTTCATCATTTTATCCACAGACTCAAAAGTTAGAACCACCTTGTACAGCAAAATAAGCAGTACCCGGCACAGGAAAGTACTGCTCAGTAACTTTCATTTGAATGGTCGCGCTTTAAAATTTCATCCACAGACTCAAAAGTTAGAACCACTTTGTACAGCGTAATAAACAGTACCACAGGAAAGTACTGCTCAGTAGCTTACATTTGAATGGTCACACTTTAGGATTTCATCAACAGACTCAAAAGTTAGAACCACCGTGAACAACATAATAAACAGTACCACAGGAAAGTACTGCTCAGTAGCTTTCATTTGAATGGTCACACTTTAGGATTTCATCAACAGACTCAAAAGTTAGAACCACCTTGTACAGCATAATAAACAGTACCACAGGAAAGTACTGCTCAGTAGCTTTCATTTGAATGGTCACACTTTAGGATTTCATCCACAGACTCAAAAATTATAGAACCCGAGGATCCTTGCTTAGTGGCATTATTTTCATAATTTCAATGGTGCATAACCGTATCCACAGATTCAAGATTCCAGAGCCATACAGCAAAAAGGGAAAATAAACCTGGAAATTGATGTAACATTCCTTATGCACGCCATGCCAACATTATACCGCTTTCGTTGCTCTTTAAAGTCGACCCTAAACTGTTGCTTACTATATTTCTTAGAGCTAAAATTTAAATATGTAGTTACCTTTCGATGGTTGAGATGATGATTCTAAATCTGACAATGATCAAACCGCTGTTAAAAACGTTCTTCCCCGTGAGGAAATTTATCTATGTTACAGTACAGCTTGAGTATATGATGTGGGACATAGTTCAACAAAATAAAGATGTCACAAATCAAACAAAAACTTTCTCTGTCCTTTTTTTGTTGACACTTTCTAGAATTTTCTGATTCTATAAAATAAATATTAATATGAAAAAAAAAAAATCGAGCAATATTGATAATATGTTTTCAAATTCTGGGATTTAAAAAGCCATGATAATCAAAGAGAATTATTTGCAAGTGGAACTACAAATGTCCATGCGATAGTTACTGTCAAGTAAGCTAAAATTTCAGCAATATTTGTTTATTTTCTGTAATTTTAATTTCTGATTATATGATTATAAATATTAAATTTCCCGAAAAAAGAACAAGGAACGATATAACTCATTTTTAATCTTAGTGGGTTAATGCTACTCTCAGATTAAGCATATTTTTCGTTTTTATAGATGAAAAGAAATCTTTAATTGCTGTTCTTTAAGGAAACAGCGTTAACTCACATGATTTTCGAGAGTTAAAGTAAATTCAATTAACTAGAATCTCATAAACTGTCAATGAAAATATTTTTGACTAGCAGTGGCTATAACTGTGCCAGAAAATATATTACTGCGTTAAAGCAGAAGTTATTTGGCTTGTTTTTCAGAAAACGTGTAAAACGATTACTTGTGTGATTGAAACATGATTCATTTTTAACACAATCATAATATGCTAACTAAAATAATAAAATATTGGTACAATACTTGCAATAAACTGCAACAGGTTAATCTAACAGCTCGTGTTAGAATGATTTACGCCCTGAAGAAAGCGAAACAGTCTGAAGTAGAAATCATTAGTTTGGTTTTGAGTTTTATTTCCGTACAAGCACAAGACAAACCCGGTTATCTTGTATTCTGATCGAAAAAATCTCTATGTGCTCCAAGCTAAAACACGTTGCGAGTTTGCAGTTTTGAGTTCTTCTCGATGTGCCAAGGGAAGAACAATTATAAAATAAATAAGACAGAACTAGACTTATAGTAAATAAAAAGACAAGATACCTACGTACGCTGTTATGAATTAAGTTATTGTGTACGTTGTCATTCTTCCATCTTTTTGACGCCCAAAAATTTGTCGAACGATTCTTGAAACTAACGTACTCCACCTGCTGTCAGCGTGCAAAGAAAACAAGATACCGTTTTGCTGAAAACTTTCTTTTTCGATCTTTATGCCAGATAGGCTAGCCAACAAATGACACCATTAAACACGAAGAATTGATGCACGTTCATGGCAGCGGTGTAAAAAAGGATTTTTCCAGAATTTTTTGGTTGGTACGTGTTAGGCTACTATAGCCGTGGCGTCGTTTACAAACGAGAATTTTTACTTGCTGAATGGCTATTGGTCGATTTTCGCAACCACCCGTAAACGCTTTAAGTCACAGTTTGCAGACATATTTTTCGGCCAAAAAAGGCGGTATGCTATCAGCCAGACAGCACATAAATGAGAAAGTTTCTATTAGAAAATCAATAGTTTGAAATATAATACGTCTTGCGAGGATTTGTAAAATTCATTTTTACGCGGAAGTTGTCTCCGTGTAATAGGTTGGCAAATTTTCGTGCATGGCGGCCTTGAACGCGTTCAAGACATTAAACCAGACTGCCGGACTAAAACGGCTTATTCCAGCTGCCCCGCAGTCTGTTAGTCACTTTTCCCGTCTGTTCTGTCATACTGACGCATATTTTACATTGTAAGCGCTTTTTACGTTTGAACTTAAAATAAGGGTGTACGTAAGTTTTCCTTATTTGTTATCGTCCAATAGATCAGTGAAATGAGATCAAAACATGGGCTTTTCGTTTTCCTGCCAAAGAAAGCACTTAGATAGGAAAAAAATCACAGTTCAATAGCGTTTCAATCCAGTCGACAGCCCAGTTTCTGTTCTGCAAGGTAGGGAAAACTAGTTTTCAGCAATCTTTCTTCAGCTGAAAATACGTTGCGTGTTTGCTAAACCAAGCAGGAGCCGCGTGCAGTTTTTGATCAATAAACCAGACAAATTCTTATATTCTTTTTCGTTTTTTATCTTCGGCTTTCAGTCGTGGGCAATCATTTCAAGGTCAAACGGAAAGAGTCGCTCTATAGTTCTTGTTACCACGTGATTAATGCTAGTTCACACTTTGAGACATCATGGTGACATAATCGTGGACATAAACAGGAGCCCAACTTTTTACTTTTCTACTTTTGCATGTTCATACTGATTACATGACATCACGCCATACCGTAAAGTTCCTAAAGTAACGACCCTCTTTACTTTCGGATTTAGAAGCCATCTCCTATCGCTACTTTTGGAGGGTCGCTACTTTTGGCATTTGCTAACACCTGTAAAATTTTATCGCTACTTTCGAATTGTCTCTACTTTCGGGGGGTCATTACTTTGGGAACTTTACGGTATTATGAAAAAATGCCATTATGCTTATCTAGGGATTAGTCACGTGATCATCGGTAATCAGAACTACTGTGCTTTGGTAGATATGTCATGTATGGTCAACAGAATGTGCTGCGTGAGACTTTCTCAAAGCCCGTTTCCATTTTTGCCTGAGGAATCCAGGAAATGTTTGCTTGTGGATGAGGGAATCCAGGGCTTTGAAATCCAAAATTTAGCCCTAGAAATCCGGAATCCCTCTAACGGAATCCGGAATTGAGAGACTGGAATCCGAAATCCACGGCGTGGAATCCTGAATCCAACACTGTCTTCAGGATTCCTTCGAATGGGGTTACCATAAAAGTCCTGATAAATAAATTTGCAATGCACTAAAATAGGTCTTTCTTGGTTTGTTGTAGACCAAATATTAAATTCTTGCATACTTTGCTCCGACAATTGCGGGAATAAAATGGCAAAAGAAATGTTTTGTTCACCCCTAAGCCTCCAGACAACTCTTTTAGCTTATTCTGCGATGCCTCGGAACCAACGGTGCCAAGAATGACTTTATTTTATCGAAATTAGGTCGAAATATTGCTACATTACTGCTCAACTCTTCTTCGTCTGGTAGGTACTTCATATATGATTCCTATAGTGTACCGAGATTGCTATCATTGTGACCACCCTTTTTCCCAGAGCTTTTTCCCGGGAAAAACTCAATATAAGTCAACCATATTTAATATCATATCACTATATAATATCCGATATCAAAACATAAAATAAGCGGATGGTACAATAATTTAATTTTTTTTCCATGTAACAGCTGTGTAGACAGCCGTTGTACTAGGATAGTTTTTTTTAGATAATTTGTTTTCCGGTATATTGATTAATAGCTAAGCGTTAAAATGTCTTTGTTTCATTCATGAGCACGATCATTTTAGATTTTAATTAACTTTTTGATAACTGCAGTTAAATGGACCTTGAGGTTATTAAACTTACGATACTTTGTTGGTTCGGTATAATATGAATATAGGGAACTTCAAAAGACAAATCAATGATAAGTTCCAAGTGATGCTAAAAAGCCATACGGTACAGAAAAAAACTCATTAGTAACAAAAACAGTTAAAAGACTGCCTTATAAATGGAATCGTGACACCATTGCAGTTCAACAAATTTAAATTTTAAATTTTTGTTTGTGTTGGGCGATTAATCATTACACCATTCGCCAATGAAATGTTTGCATTTTGAGACCTTTCAAGTACTTCATAAATTGACTGCACTTCGCGTAAATGACAGATCGCGCTATGAATACCTAATTTCTACATCTCTGTAGCGTTTGTACCATGCAACTTCTGTCTTAGGAGACAAAACGTTGGATATTGGTGTTCGTTGGGGGGCGAACTTTATAACATGGCGAGTTTTGTTCGTCCCGATACGCTTCCTCAAGCGCCTAAACGTCTGTCGAAGTGGGAGAAGGATGACATACGGACTGAACGTCGAACGCGAATGAGTAAATATGAACTCTTAAGGGAAGATATTGCCGACAGACTTCGATGTCCGCTGTGTTTTTGTCTTCCCTGTGTGATAATAATCTTCATATTGCTAATATTGATCGGTATTTATGTGGTTCAGCCTTATATTCAAGGTAAGCGAATTTTTATTCAGAGTCAGTCTGTGTGCTTTGTTCGGCGCGCGCGTGCGAAAAACGCTTATGGCAGACAACCGAGTATATCGCACTGTAAACATTCCCGCAATTTGTAGGGTAATAACTCAGCCAAGTGCTGACTGTGTTGACTTTAATCTTGCATAAAGTGTTCGAGGTGTATTTACGACGAGATTAAGTCTACACAGTTCAAAATTCACTTAGCGACATTTCTATATAGAATTCAGACACCTCTATGTAAAGATAGGCAGCTCATTACAAGGGTAAGCGCAATTTCAAAACAACTGTAATTTCCTAAACCTCTGTGACCCTTACATCCTTCTGTTCGATTTTGCAACGTTATGTTTAATCCAAAATGCAAAATTTCTACGTTGTGTAGTCACTTAAGGTTAAGTTCGGGCAAGGATCACGCGTAATGCGAACAGGGCTGTTCAAAGTCAGTGTTACTGTACATGTAGAGGCGCGTGTACTATTGAAATTTCCCATCAAGTTGATATATTAAATATCCGTCGAGAGGAAATCAATCGTGCTATCTCACAGGAATATCAAGTCATCTTTGCCTTTTAGTGTAACGTTATTGTGTGAAAACAATGGATATTTTAATAAGCTAAATCGACGCTTCGGGGAGCCCTTGATTTCTACATGTTCAGCGATTTTGTACAATTAATGTACAAACGAATGCTAGCGAAAGTACAAGCGTTAGTGTCGTCACTGCCTTTTTGAGAAGCAACCTGACTTCTAATCTTGTTCGATTATAATATGCTAGGCATATGCTGTCGAGTAAAGCTGTGTTTCTGTTATTCGCTTGTTATTCTACCCGTTTTCTTAGAAAGAACGACCATATTGTTTTAATAAGCGGCTTGCATAAAGACACTGTAAAGAGGGATTTATTCTCGAAATAATTAACGTCTACGATCATGTCTGTTTGAATTTGGCTTTCCTCTTGCGATTAGTTTATTTCGAGTTTATTTACCACCACGGCCTGAGCATCGTCTTCTAACCTGACCGAAGTCCTAAAACTTCTCACAGCCAATTTTAGTTCACAAACTTCCAACATCGCCGAGAGTTTTAGAACTGGTATCAGTTCCTTTATCACAATTTAAGTCGACAAAATGATCTTTATCAAAAAGCAACTTGAGATTTACACCCTGCCCCGGCCGTACAAAATGGGTTGTATGACTTCTGTTTCGTTCTGTTTCGGAGCAAGATCGCGTCTTGTCCTGGTTTGTCGGCTCCTCTTGCAAATCTTCGTTCTTGAATATGCTGAGTGGTCAAGGGAACGCGCTGCTTTTGTTGCCGAAATGCACATCAGCACGGCTCCCTCTGTCAACGAAAACTTGTCATGCTGGAGATCGCCCCATGTAAGGGGAATCGGATTCCGGAATCAGGGAAATTTTTGCTTGTAGAATCTGGAATCTTGGGCTTTGGAATGCGGAATACATCTCAAAGAATCCGGAATCCCACTAACGATTGGAATCCAATATCCAAGTTCCGCTGAAAAAGGCTGGAATCTATAATAGTTCCTGGAATCCGGAATCCGTGACGTGGCATTCAGAGTCCAAGTCTTTCTTGGATTCCTTTTTGAACGTTCGTCTATTTTTTTTCTTTTCCCTACCCCCCACTCCCTTGTGCTTGCGGTCAAAAAATTCCCCGCCCGGGTTTTATTTCCGTTCGCGCACTTGATCATCTCGAAAGAGAAAATAGAGTTTCTGTGAACAGGCTACACAAACTCAAGTTGCTTTTTCGTTACTGGTTGTTGTGTTAGTATCCTTTTGTGTGTCCCCCTTGCTCATGATTATCGTGTATCTCGCGCCCCATATTTCTGGTCTTGTGTCGCTGTAGGCTACGAATCCCCCATTTTCCACAGAGCTAGCGAAATACTCAAGCGCGCGTGAAAATCGCCGCCTGTGAGGAACGTGACTTGCTGACCAGCTCAGATATTGCCGTGGGGTAAGATGTGAGGGGAGGGGGGCGGGCACGCTTGGATACCCCTCCGATCCGCCCCTCATCTGTAATAGGCAAGACCATGACTAACTGAAATCTGTTTGTGAAGCTGATGGTTATTTTATCGCTTGAATAAAATCAGGAAAAGGCTTAGTATCCACACAATGCCGTGTGAATCGGACAGAGATGTTAGAGGAGGGATCGTGCAGTCATAGAACGGACAAGTTTGTTCCCTGCTTAAAAATTATAGTAAGTAACTGATCATGTTATAACAATTTGATTATTGTCATCTGAGTTGATAAACAAAGAGAGGCAGTCGTAGAACAATTGAGAAGGGAACGGCTCGAGTGCTGCCCGTTCGTTAACTAAACCCGGAGGCTCTCGTTTTGGGTTTTGAGTTGCTTCCCTGTAGGTTTTCACGTCGGGTTTTGCGCGAGTGACTTGCAAGTGCGAGACTAGCTGCGTGGCAGGCGTTCGAAAAGGATCGGAAGAGAATTTGGGCGCGAGATCGCTTCTTACGCGCCCGAAATCCCCTGTCTCTTCCCTTTTAAACGCCTGCCACTCAGGCTAGTGCGAGACATCTCGTCTTGCGGTTTCGTCAATCACGCAAAACCTCATGAAAGCCTACTGGAAAGTGAAGAACTGATAGCGAGTGAAGGAGATTTTGTGTGTTGCACGCGTCCTAAATACAGTTTGGATCAGAAATTTGTTCGTCTGCTACTTTCATCATTGCTTTTTGGATAAATAATACAAGTGTCTCCCCTTCTAATATGTTATAGACCATTAGTGGAGTTATTAAAAACGAGAATTAGTTTACCAGATGATGATTACTTTCCACAGGTAACCTACAGAGTAAACAAAACAACAGCTTTTGAGGCTGTCCTTATGGAAAACGAACAAGCCTTGTCTCACTGTGAAAAGGTAGGAGAACTGGATCTAGCACCCCACTTCAGAAACTGTAGCTATTCCCCTTAGAGAATCTTGAGTGGGAATTTACGTTTTGGAGATAAGATGTTATGCGCACGACAGTCAACCTCGACAAAGTATTTTACGTTAGCAGTAATCAGCCCATTTTCTTCAAACGTTTCTGTCCTAAGAAAGCACATAATCGAAAGTGCAGACAAAATTTGTAAGAGAACTCAATAACAAATGTGCTAGCCTGCGAGCAAACTCTCCGTTTCGGGAATATCGTGAAAAGTCGCGCACACACTTTGGCACGGGCGCCATGCGAAAGGAGAAGCCCTTCGCGCCTTCGTCGTTCTTTCGCGTTCTCGTGCGGCTCGCCGCGCACGGCCAAATGGAATAGAGACTTGCTCGCAGGCTAGGCTACAAATGTGCTTGTGGGAAAGGTTTTGACTTAATGGTTACATCATATTACTGTATTTACACCTAAGTAGTTCACCTTACCTCATGTCTCAAGCTGGTTCTTTCTTTCATGTTCTCTTGAAGTGTTCCTTCACGTTTGGCAGCAGTGACTTATTTGGAAGATACAGCAAGTGTGCTTGGGATTCAGATTTATCAGCTCAAGATTGCTACACAACTTACTTGAATTTTTACGGAACGGTGAGCAGTAGATTATTGGTCAAACAGCTGGCAAAACGTACTAAACCATTCTCGACTCCAAAGCCTCTGTTCTGTTTTTGCGGCGAAGGGCCTTGTCCTCAGTTTTGCGCTGTAGAGAAGAGCTTGGGATTGCTCTTGAGTCCAAATTGTCGCCCAATAAAAAGGCCTTGTAATTTTTCATTGCGTAGAAGCCAATGACCAATCATTAGCGCGAAATTATTTTCCTCTGGTATCAAAGAGGGTCTAGAGTCCCTGCCTCGTACCCAGACGTCTCTCATTCGATGACATTGCGCGCAAAGGAAGGCGGGAAGGAGAACTGCTTCCCATGGACCCTTGCGCTTCGTCATCACTCACTCGCGTTTCTTACTCACCTCTGTACGAAAAACGAAGCGCCTGAGGAGGAGGCTGGGAGAATCCCATTTCAGTTGGTTGAGTAGATGCTTGGCAGGACTGGGGAGAGCTCAGTCGTTCCCTCCTCCTTGCGACTATCTCGAGAGACTGCACCTTCCCCTCTCCTAACCCGTCATTTGGCCCAAATTGAGGTCTAGAGGGGGAAGGGTAGGTAAGCGGCTTTCCAGAATGTTATTCTGATCCTTGTAAAACCAGGAGGCGATTACTACCTGACCGTAAAACTTAACACAATTTGTCAACGGTTTCTTGGCAAAATGTGATTCCCCTGGATTTTAAAAATCATCTTTATGCGCAGGCTTGACAAATCTTAAGAGCGCACTCGGACATGCGCTGATATGAAGCCTGCTAGTGGTCTCTGACTTCTCCTGCTTTAAAAGCACTTTCTATGAAATAATCTTTCTTTTATACTTTGTTGTTTGCAGCCTAACAATACATTCTCATGTTATTTTGATCCGGACAACTTTGAGGACGTCGTACGGATCCTTAAGGTAACCCTCGAGACATCCAAACCATGCGATATGTCTATTTACTTGTTTATTACGTGGTATTAACCAACCTAAGAGAATGTTTGTTTTGTTTGTTTATCTAGGTGTCAGGCGGTGAAGCAGTCGCCTTGATAGTCATTCCTCTTCTCTTCCTGTTGTTATGGTTACTAGCTGTCATGTTCATGGCATACGACAGGCATCTTCGGAGGTATTTAAAAAAAATTGTACTAAAACTGTTGATAGTTCGGACTGAATTTGGCTGAATAAAAAAAAAAAAATAAATAAATAAATAAATAAATAAAAGGAAATTCAGTAGCGGGAGCCGGAGTGTGCCTTTCATTACGTGAAATCTCCATAGGCACATGTCCGTAGGCTGATTGCAGGCTATCGAGCTTTTTCGCTAAACCTGGCCGGTTAACAGAAAGGGATTTGCGCGAGAGAAGAAAGGTTTTTTTTTCGGGTGCCCTAGCGCACCGCTTCATCTTGTCGTCCTGATTCTTGAGCAAAAAAGGTTATTTCGCAAGAAAAACTGACCGCAAACAGTTTTGTAGGCTACGCTGCAGGCGTTTGAAAGGGAGAAAAAATCAGTTGCATGAGAAGGTGATAGACGTGTTCCTTCCCCTGCACTCTCGCTTGCGCTCGAGCTCCGCTGCTTGCATCCCGCGGCCTGAGAATCCCTGAAATAATTGCCCTGCTTTTGAAGAAAAGTCTCCCTCTTGACTTCCAAAGCCATGATTACCATATTCCTGATATAACATTACAATCATTAAAAAGGAATACTTTCTTCCAAATCGGAAATCTGGGAGAATTTTTTTACATAAATAACGCCAACAAGAAAATGAACCAAAGCGCGTTTCTCCCGCGCTTGTAATCGGTCCAAAGCGCGGAAGAGTACGAGGCAGTTGGCTTTCTGAAAACCACATAATGATTTCTTCTCCTGCTTTCTTCATTTTCTAAGCAACATTGACGAACAAATCATCCAAGAAGGAATGAAAGCTAACAAGTATACCAAAAATACCATGAGTAACGGATCAGCAGTGCCATTAGGCAAACATAACAGCGGATTCGATCTTGAAACATCTACAGCAGTGAGCGCCGATGTTTCAACACTGACCAGTGGACTCGCTACACCACGCACGCGCCGGAGAAGGAAAAAGAAAATGCCTTGTTCGAGGCCACACTATCAATTTAACTACCTAGATGAAGGAATCTTATTGGAGGATAAGCCTCTGTCCTCTACTGCGAATGACCCTTATAGTTACAGTTTCGTGACAGTGGACACTTCACCTGTTTGTACATGCCATCATAATGGTTACTTAGAAGCGGGATTTGATCTCTTACCATACAGCAGAGATTATTTCACACCCGTATCCAGTACCCCGAGTGTAAGCTCGCGCTACTCGAGCCAACAGCGGATAGTGCATATGCCTGAATCGTTTGTATAATTGTTGAAAGTACCGGAGACTTCCGTCCGCCGCTCGTTAGGCAGCCGACACCGAAGCATCCCGACGCACGTGAGAAAAAAGCCCCTGGTACCTAGCGTAAGATCCGCAGTGCTTCGAAGGAAAATTTGCGGCACACCCGGAGTGTCAAGTGGCCAGTGCAGGAACTTTTCGAATGGAACTTCTCACTCATTATTAATTTATGAGATAAAACAAAGGAAATCATTCTTGTTAACGAAGTTTGGAGAGCGGACAAATCATGGGTCATGCAAAGTTCTTCTTGAAAGTTTCAAGATTTATTGCCCATGACAAGCTATATCAAACACTCTACGAATCTAGGCACCTCCAAATTGGCCTCGACTGCCCCTCGTGTTGGTGTCTGGGTAATGAATTTGATACACGTAGTACAAAATGAGTGCAAATTGAATTTTAGTGATTTATTTATTATTTGACGTCAATGCCCTACTCCGTGATTGGGATTTTTTAATATTAGAGAGCTTTAGATTCTGAGACGAGGACGACTACGAGTACGAGATTTTCTCAATACTAAGTAGTGCGCTTGCGTGAACCAACGTCATTTTGGCGGGAAAATGTGATAGTCGTCGTCATTCTACTATGAGTTTTAGTGAGAATGTCGTAGTGGGGGGAACGAGTTATCAAACTTAAAACGTTTAATCATTTTGCGCCCGGGAAAGGGCTAAACCTCCCCCCAAAAAAATAACCGCAGTAATTTTTTAGGTGGAAAATAGTACAATGAAGCTTTCCGGGTGGAATATTTTTCGAGAATACACGAAAAAAACTTTTAAGTTAAATCTCGTACTCGTCTTCGTCCTCAAATCTAAAGCTCTCTATGGTTCTTGTCTGTGAACATCAATCTAAGGTCCTCCTTAGCAGTTGGAAGAGAGGAAATTGGAACAGAGGAGGGGGGAGGGGGGAGGGGAGAGCAGAGACTGGAATCTGAATGGGTCGTCTCGCAAAGTTCCTCTCCGAAATCAGAAGCGTTGCGGATGCGAAGGTGGCCAAGTTCCCAAAAATCAATAAAGCGTTTTTCTCATGGGTGTACTAAAACGATGAAATGGCCTCCATAATGTTGTTCCACACCAATCTGTTCACTTTGTAAACACTTTCTGTTTTCGCGGAAAATAACACAGCCGCTGATAACACGAATATGTAAACGCTATAATAAGTTTCTGGAGGCTACGAGCGAAAAATGAAACACCAACGTGGGTTGATTATTCGAAAAGAATTATTCTAAATATACACTAATACAGAAAACGATAAGTGATTTATATTTTATATTTTTTCATCTGACGTTCAATTTAGCAATAAAAGCTTCATTCACAGTAACATGCAAAACCGTTATAAAATTAATTAATATTAGGCTTTGCTTGAATCGCCCCTTATAGGATAAAATACTAACCATACAGAACGAGTCTAAGGCAACAATTGTCTAAAGCAGTAACACACACGAGAATGAGAACAAAGCCGCGCAGAACCTCCCGCGTGCGGTAATTCCCATGCGTGAATTCTCGCAGAATTTGTTCAAGCTGCTTCTCCATACCGCGTATATTGAATGTTACAAATGCTGTACGAAAGTGACGCAGGGTCAGTAAAGGACAAAAATTTCTTTGCAAAAATGAAAGATTTTGGAGCAAAAGCGTATGAAGTCTTAAAACGAAGACACAATCTAAAGAAAACAACAGTACAACAATGACGCAACTAATTCGTATTATAAAATGTGTCTGGCAATTTTTCAGTTACATGTAAACAATTCTATAATATTTTACACACGTATAATATTTATATAATATTATACACAAGTGCTTTGGTAATGTGCAAATACGGGAATTTTAGTAGAAATTGCCTTCTTCAAAAAAAATTCTGGGATCGTGAGTGCGAAAGCGCCAGTGAGCTATTGGTCAATTTTTCCTTCCCTGTTCCCTGTAACAATCCCAGAAGTCTTTGCTAAAGTTACCCTCTCAAGTCTAAAGTGGAGACGGTCCCCCCCCCCCGGAACCGCCCATGAGGCTCTCCTTGCACCCTGACAGAGGAGAGAAGGCTATATTCACAGGTATTTTAAGATTTTTCGGAACAACTTCTTTAAGTAAGGCATTAAACATCTGGTCAGCTACTCCAGTGCAAGGTGATGCTAACTACATCATAAAAACGTTCGTTAACTCCACAAACCACTTGTACGTTCACCGGGATGAAGTTGGATAAGATCAAACACAAATGCGGCTATGAAGGCTATTAGTCCAAATATTCCAGCTAGAATGTACATCCACTGAAAATATACAAAAGAAGCTGTCAGATATGGAGTGTGGGATCCCTGTGTGCCACAAGACAACCACGATTAAACTTTCTACGCAGTTTCGTGTTAACGTGGTTATACGCACAGCGTAAGTATGAACCAACCAACTCGCCCACGTCAATCCCTCAAAATATAGGCCGTTTAAGTAGCAATCAAAAACAAAAACTGGAATTTTCTTACTTTACCAGATCACACCGTCAACAAGAGATCTGGGTACGAGATTAAAGACTCACCAGCTGAGAATTAGCATCATTGAGTCGTTGAATTTGATCTTGTGCTTCCTCTCGAGACTTCTTTAGTTTAGTTTCCGTTTCTTGGAGTCTGTCTTCGAGTGCATTAGCCTGAATTACAAGAAAGGGAAAGAGTTTTATTTCTTACGAACAAAAGGTTGTTAGCAGCCTATGGCGGAGAAATCTGGATTCGATAACCGGTAAATTTTGGCGGGATTCACTGTAAACGGGCGGGAAGAATGTAGGGCCGGAAGACGCACGTAAAATTTAAAGGGCGGGAAAAACACTTTGCGGCTGAAAGCGACAGACACATTCGTTAGAAAACCAGTTAAAACATTTGAACACTGTTAGCGTGTTAGGAAAAATCCAGTTGTAGCTTCGTTGGTTGTTTACCTGATCTTCTGTGAGTTTTTTCTCAGTTATTTCTCTTTCGATTTTGCCTTGCAACGTTGTCTGCGACACAAAAATAACACAAGCTAGTACACTGCACAAAACTACGATGGCGAATGATGAGCGAGTTTTGTAGCATCTACAAACCTGTTGTCGGGCGATCTTTTCGCTTAAAATTTTGCTCTGGTTTTCCATTTCCCGGTAGGTGGCCTGTAGCCGAGTTTGATCAGAGGTTAAGCGGTTATTTTCCCTGCGATATCTGAACGGGGAAAAACAGAACGAAAAAAAATTAGTGAAATAACCATAAATAAAGCTATTCTTTACATCAACGACGGCATCATCACCAACAACAAAAGCAGAAGAGAACAAATAACGGACGGGGAGAAACAAGATGTTCTCGTGTCAAGTTCTTCGGATAACTTTTTTTTTCCACAGAAAAGAGTGAAGCCGAATGGGTACGAAAGAGCTAAGCTGTATCAAAACGGCTTCTCAGAAATGAAGCCCAAAAGCAACAAGTCTCATTTTAGTAACATAACACAATTGAAACTATGGATGTAACTTGGAGCACTTAAGGGTGATGTTAGCAAAAATGCAAGGTTCTCGAACTCACTTTTTCAGCTCGCTTTCTAAGATCTGTATCCTCTGTTTTAAGACCTTATTATCTTCTGTAACTGCGTTGAGCTCCACTGTAATGGAAAAAAAAATACCATTACACAATGCACGACTGTGGAGGCAATAACTTGAGGTAGTAAACTGGTACTGGAGGCTAATTTGCTCACCTTTTGGTCGACTTATTCGTATTAAAATAAGGCGTTTATGACATAACCCGGTTATTTTTCCTGCGATGTCTAACGGGATACACGAAGCGCCGGCAATATTGAAACTTTTCCATTTGTCATGTTCTTCACCAAACTTTCCCTCCCGCCCCAACAATCTTCCCTGGTCTTTAGCTTCTAGTCCAGCTTACAACTTTCAATGAAAAATATACCTTTATTTTTTCCAGCATCCTTCGCACTTTTAGCGGCTTGTTTCTGCATTTCCCGGGCGTTATTTATAGCCGTTTCGGTGGCGTGATGTTCACACTTTCTCTCCAAAGAAAGCAGGTCTTTTTCTCGAACCAGTTCATTGAATTCTCCTGCAAAAATAATGACCAAGTTAGAGTGGTTCTCCACCGAGTGGTAGTAAAAGAAATACAAAGTAAATGACGCAACTTCCTTCAAAGGGACCGGAAAAAGAGATACCCTGGAAACGAGGTTGTTTACAACACTGGCCAATCACGACAGCTATAAAGAACCTGACGGGCCAATCAGAATTCAAAGTCAATACGCGTAGCCTGGGTAGTACGGCGGTTTTTCGGTTGGGCGCGCAAAGTGATAAAGGCGGGTGAGGGCTTCGCCGCTCTTCGCGCGCGCCTTTGCGGCTTCGCCACTCCGCAGTGCGTTCGACAAAACCGCCATGCTACGCAGGCTACAATACGCGTAGCTGGTGTCTCAAGCGCGGGAAAACGCATCAAAAAAGTTACAGAGTTTCGGCTTTGCTCTTGATTGGTTGAGAAGACTTCCAGTACTCTGTTAGCACGTGGAAAATGGACTCCTCCGAGAAGACACGACGCGCGGTCAGAAGGGCAACACTTCTTCGCGAGGGGTGATTTTCTACGCCCTCGCGTGTATAGCCTGCCCGAAATAAACTCACGAAATTACGCTTTTCTCTAGTGGAGCTTTTCCCTACAAAACCAGAGTTCAGAAAGGTTACATAACGATTCCGATACCATTGTCGTTGAGTCACTACAAGGATCGACGACAGCTTAAATCCTTTTTTAAAATTTCGAAGACCAGACGAAACTTACTTTTCAACTGAGCGATGAATTCCTCTTTTTTTCTCGTTAATTCTTGTTCTTCAAGTAACCTATCTGTAGAATCAAGCAAAGTCCAGAACCATGTTTTCATGCCATAACTAAAAAAAGTGCAATAAATCTAAAAAACGAAACACAACGCAACGAAAGGAAATAAAAAAGGAGAATATGTCGATAAAAGGAGGTGGATAAAACGAGAACGCCAACGAGGGTAATTAGCCCAGCAACTTCCCAAGAGCCATACGCTTTTTATCATGGGAGGAGAAGGGACATGAATTGCAATCCCCGAGTTTAACACGCTCACAGCTGTTAGACTTCACTACAAGCCGAAATTCAAACTTGCGGGGAGATTCTACAAAGAATTAACGCGGCTAAGCGGAACTCTTCCTCAATTTTGCTTTTTTGCACTTCTGGGAGTGAAGGTCATTAGACCGACGCTCTAGAGTGGTAAGGTGTACTGTACATGAATTTTATCCTTAAAAATGCAGCGAAAATTAAAGGATGATGTGCATTTGCTATTTACGTTGTGCAAAACGTGTGCAATACAGTGAAAACCCGCGACTAAGAACCTGCATTTTCCCACTGAGTTAGCCTAAACAGGTTCTTATATAAATGGTAATAAGCACAAATTTAGGCTATGTAGGTTCTTATTTTCTGAAGAAGAAAATACATTGAAGCTAAGAGGATTTAATGGCGTATTCAGCTTATTTCATTATATAATCTGCATTGCACTAACTTGCAGTTGGAGTGATAAGACACCTTATGTCTCCAAAGAGGATTCTGAATGTTGACTAATCTTATTTGCCCAAGTGTAGAGAATTTTTTTCATACATTTTACAAAATAAGAACCTGTTTCAAATTTTATGCTAAACAGGTTCTTGTATAGAGGGGGCCTAACTGACAAATTTTAGCCTATCAGGTTCTTAAAAACCAGGGTCTTGGTCGCGAGTTTTTATTGTATTCAACATGAAAGTGAGATGGTGATGGCGGATATAATGTACCTCTTAAGTCTAAAATTTGCTGTTTGAAGTCTTTAGTATAGTTCTGCGCATTTTTCAGCTCCTCTGAAATTACATAAATAAAAATAACAGTGTGAAGTTACGTTAAAAATGTTCGTGTCTAGAGTGCAGTTACAAAACCAAAATAAATCATGTCCATTGGATTTGAGTGCTAAATTTGATAATTACAAAGTAACTGCTCTGATACATAGTGTGGTAAATCAAAGAAAAGCAACTAATAAATGTTAGAATTGACAGTCACTGAATCAATTTCTGCTCAGTTCTCGTTTTTACCCACGGTAACAGGAAAGTAAAACAACCTCCAATCAACCATTCATATACTGAGGGAGGGGAAGGTGAGGGGATGACAAAGACCAGGGAGGGAGAGAGGTGGATAAAAATTACTCGGAAGTATCAGTCAACATTGGTATCAATTCTCTTTCTGGAGCTTTACGACACAATCACGACATAAACTAAACCACAACACAACGTCAGCATTTTTTATTTTATATTCTTAAAATCACCAAGTTTACTAGATGATAACAAAATCAACATTTTTCACCTCTTTAGTGTTAATTGCCTGGGCGATATTTAATACACATGGCAACTTGCTGAATACATGCAATAACAACTATCATCTATGACATTACCTTGAAGCTCCACAACAAGTTCGTTGTTTTCTTTGAGCTCTTGTTGAGTATCGTTTAGTTGTCCTGCAAAAAATGCAATCAATTCATTTTTATTTTTTCTTAACGTAATCGTCCCTGCAACAATGAAATGAAGTTGTTTCGAAGTCGAAAATGTTTGCACATCAAAAAACCCCACACCATCTCTTAACAAGACCTACAGACTCAAAAGTAAGAACCATCTTGTACAGCATGATAAACAGTAGCACAGGAAAGTACTGCTCAGTGGCTTTCATTTGAATGGTCACATTTTAGGATTTCATCCACAAACTCAAAAGTTAGAACCACCTCGCACAGTATAATTAACAGGTCCACAGGAAAGTACTGCTCAGTAGCTTTCATTTGAATGGTCACACTTTAGGATTTCATCCACAAACTCAAAAGTTAGAACCACCTCGCACAGTATAATTAACACTTCCACAGGAAAGTACTGCTCAGTAGCTTTCATTTGAATGGTCACACTTTAGGATTTCATCCAGCAAAGCATAGTAAAAAGCACTGTACAAGAACTGATTAACAGCTCTTAAGAGATTTGCAGCACTTAAGGATTTCATTCAGCCAACAACCTTGATAACGTAATTCCAAATACGTAAGTTTTTCTTACTTAACACGGAGTGAAGCAACATTTTCGGCAACAAAGTCAGAAATAAGAAAGAATCTTGATGACCCGATTTATAACATAAATCATAAAGGATATTGTCACAGTTTACGAACACAACAATACAAATTGTCACGGTTTTGGCTGACGAAACAACGGGTAAGAATTTACAATAGTTACAAATATAAGTGTTTTAATATATTCTTACATCTTGTTCAAGGATAGAACTTTTTCGTCTAAATAACCTTATCGTTAAAAGCCATAAATTTATTGAGGTGATAGTAAGCAACAAAAAGACGAGTGATGAAATAATTTGAACACGATAATCTGTCGATGAAAAACATCGAGTAATAAATGCAAATTTTCTCGTTTGGATTGCTAGTTTTTATCATCAAAACAATCGCCAAAAGCTCAGCAAAAACCGAAAATGTCATTTGACAACATTTTTCAAACAAATGTTTCCTCTAAAAGTGCCAAAGTGCTAAGATAATGATTAAAGAAAGAGACACTGACACGGTTGGGTTGACGGTTTAATAAAGGTTTCGTGGATGATTTAAATCGAACCGTATATTGACACACAAAGCCCCTTTTTAAAACCGGAAATAATTTCGTAAGGAAATTAGAAATTTAGGATGTCAAGAGACTGATTTGGTGAGTTGTATTTAAAAAACTCTTCGTAATCAAACCACAACTAAATTACCGTGAATCACGAAATCTGAAAGATTTATTTTTCAAATTAACGTTTTTGTAAAATCCTCTGCGATTTACTTTTACAATTTTCAAGGATCATCATTTTCATAGATTTCATGTAACCCTTAGCAAGCCTCAATATCCACATGCAAATTCTCCAAACTCTCCTCCAGACATTTCTCAAGAAATAAGTTCAGAGATTTTGCTAAAAGATCACAGCATTTTTTCTTAAGTGATCATTTGATTGATTCTAATAACTTTTGCTCTTAAGTATGTCTAGATACCGTTACGAGAAAATTGGTTTTGATCTTGAAATATATTGAAAAAGGTACGGATGACGTGTCGTCAAATGACGTAATACAAAGGATCGACATCATCCACACCACGGCACAATTAACTAATAAGCCAAAAATATATTCCGCGGTATATTGTTGGCGTCGTCACGGTTTGGATTATTTCTAACTTTGGGTGAAAGAGACAGAACAAGAATTTTCTTCTAACCTTGTACGTGCTTCGATTCCTCGTGTTCGCTGTCGATGATTCTACCGATTTCAATGAATTCTCCTGAAAAAATAAAGCCAAAAGTATTCGTAAAGGAAGCATATACCCTGCCCCGATATGGCCATTTAAATGATCTCTTTAGGCCTTCACATGTTCACATCAGGGAGCTTATGCAATAAAGACACTAAACGGGAAAAAGCAGCAAAAAGAAAGTATTATTTACAAGTGTTATGAAAGCTTTTTATCCTAAATATACTTCAAAATGATTTCGCCGCTTATTGATTATATTTACAGCCTTAGGCTAGGGAGGGAGCTCATGTAATAAGCCCTCACGGTTTTAATTTGAGCTTCCTCGCCAGAAAAATACCTCTAATTCGTCCACTTATGTAATTTACGTCATTATCACTTTTTTTGTAATATATTGAATAACAGTATATATATATTTTTCTGGCAAATAAGTACACCGAAACTGGAAAAGGCCTTGCTTCCTCTTTTTCCCCTCCCCATCGTCCCCCGCGCACTTTCGTTTCTCCCTCTCCCCAGTTTCCCTACGACATAGGCCTCTCCGGACTTGAATGAGAGAGGGGGTATGGTGACAAGTCACACGCGAGCGGCAAGCGAGAGGGAACACAAGGGCGAGGGAAGGGGGAAAGAATGGAGAGCTCGCCCTTTCCCTCCGACCCTCGCTCGCGCGTTCCCGCGCGGTTTGCTTCCCTTACCACCGAGCAACTCTCCCGGCGAAATAGAGCACTTACTAGCAGGCTACATCAATTCTAGAATTTATCACTTTAAAGATTGACAAGTGAAGAATGTTACGGTTACCTTTGATGTCTTGCACATTATGTAAACTGTCCTGCAATAACTGCTTCGCGTTGCGGGTTTGGTCTGCAAAAGAAACGAAAAGCACCTCAAATTTTTTCTTTGTCCCATTTCGGTGAGACTCAATTCTACAGCTTTCAAATGACAGAGGAATATAAATCAGGTGCTGTTAAAAGAGCTGGTGCACTGAGATGGCATCTTTTGAAACAATTGTTTTTACTTACGAACTGGGCTGACTGAACGAGGGCTCTCTGCCTTTTGCACCGGCAATTTCACGTTGCCATTGGCAACAATTTCATCATCATCCTCATCAGCTAGAACAAAAAAAAGAACAAAGAGTGAAATTTTAAAAATCCCCAACGACGCAAAATAATTCGTGGCAGGCGTCCCGTAGGACGCAAAGATCGATCGATCGATCTGAACATGTGTATTTGTAGAAATATCCCCTTCGTGTAGTTTCTGTGACAGTTATTATGGCTCTTGTTTAACGATGCATATTTCATTTCGCCTTTGCTGTGCTTTAAAATTAATAGAGGGACCACATTTTAATTTCAGTATACAAACAGCGTTTTGGAGACTATCTTCAGATTATCTGTCTGGTTACATAAAGGCCCAAGCATTTTCAATTTAGGACTCATTGCTTTTTGAACTGGGTCTCATTGGTTCTGGACTGGGACTCATGATTTTTCACAAGATGAGTCCCAGGACTCAGCACAACTATTTGTAACAAAATTACTGGTCAAGAGAATAGATCATTTTCGATATATTAAAATTCACACTTGCCTCCGAGGCTAGGGGGAACGTAATGTTCATTCTTGAGCCTCAAGATGATTTCTTTTGTTTTATTCCCCCAAGCCTCGGGAATAAAAGGGTTGAGGAAAAGCATGGAGATTAGTCATGTGAATTTGTATGTGGATATGGGGGCTTAAAGGGCTTATGGCAATGTTGCGAGAAATGGAAAGTTTGATCTCACCTGACCAGCTGATCATCATTAGATGTCTTTCTTCAGCGATGGTCTTCACTTCACAGATGCGATCTGAGCAAAAATGAACATGTTCGCACATCAAAATTAGATAAACTTTACGAGTGCGGGATACAGATATTGTGTATGGCAAAGCACATATTGTGTATAGCGTATAGCATATACGGTATAGCATATACTAGTCAAAAGTGTACAGCATAAAACAGTAAAAAACCCACGAGTAAGAGCATGTATTTGTTGACTAAACAGGTTCGTACATAAAAATGGTTATCAGCACAAATTTAGGCTTTTTAGGGTCTTAAACAGGTTCCTATTTTCTGGAGAAAAGAAAAGCATGACAGCTATGAGTATTAGTGGTTATCAGCTTATTACTTACATAAAATCTGTATACCAAATTAGTATTTCTGTAAAAATGACTATGAGAAAAAGGACCGAAGCATTGACCACATGAATTTCAGAGTCCTTTTGCCTAAGTGTACAGAATTTTTTTTAAAAATTTTAGAAAATAACCTGTTTCAAATTTTAGACTAAACAGGTTCTTGTATAGAGAGGGCGTAACTGAGAACTAACTAACGGGTCCTTATTAAACTAGACCTGGATCCTCAAAAGATGGTTAAGTTTAACACAGGATTAAACCAAACTTTAAGCAAGGTTTCCTGTCTAAAAACATGTAACTCGAGCTCAGGAACTGGACCCAGGTTCTTACTAGCAGGTTTTTACTGTAGCATAATAATATTATAGGGTATTGTGTAGTGCACAGCGTATAGGGTACAATGTTTAATGTAATAATTTTCTTACCATGGAGTCTTCTAACAAGGTCCAACTCTTCAAAGAAGTTTTTAACTTCCAACTTGTCGATGATATGGTCCTCTTCATGATCTGTAGAAAAATTAAAAAAGTAGAATGATCTTCAGCTTGTGAAATAATAGACACTCCTTAAAGTGTTCCATGATCATAAGAAACAACACTGACCAAATATCTAAGTCACCTGGTTTGACCAGCGACTTAGTTAGTAGGGTAGTGTAGGAGCTGTTCGTAAGGTCTCTCCTAATTGGTCGCAGGAAACAATGACATGTCATTCTTTCAATTGTTTTAGTACTGTTTGGGGTCAGGGAAACACACCATTGGTGACTTCCCCTCGACCGAGCAGCTGTTACATGACCCGGGTAGTAGCTTGGTTAGTTGGTTGGACAAAAATGAAAGGAATGGGTTCAACTGTGATCAGACTAAATTTTAACGAGTATTCTTCTACAGTCTCTTACATTTCTACAAAACAGTAACAAAAATAATGACAGGAAAAGGTTGGAATTCTAAGCTACAGCATTACTTGTTATTGCTGATGTAACAGCATCCATGTGCTCAACGCTATCCAAACTATTCTCATCTGGAATGGACAACTCATCAATGGCTTGAAGGTGGTACTCCATCACTTGCTCTGAAATCATAATAAATATTAAGTCACTGTAAAATCATCTTTAAAACCAAAAAACACAGGGATCCCACTTAAGACCAAGGTAATTACACCACAAGCTACCCACTCAACAGGCAGTTTACCCGGTATCAACCAAACAACCTGTTTTTATGCGCATTTATATCTGGCCCCAGTTGTTCAAAAGCTGGATAACACTACGCAAGAGATAAGTCACTATCCAATGGATAAGTATTAGGAAAACCAATAAATTGCCTTATCCACTGGACAGAGATTTATCCGCTGGATAGTGTTATCTACCTTTTGAACAACCAGAGCCTGGAGGCAAAATTGGCATTGTCTATTGCTTGGTTGTCAATCTATCCAGGAAGATGTAATTTCATTGTTGATTTATAATATGGATGAAGGGTGCAATCACCATGAACAAGTAAGAAACATTTAATGTTATTTGTTACCCTCAAGTGACTGGATCTTTTCCTTGTCTTCATGAGTAGTCATTACAGACTTCTCTAGTTGTTCTATGTGAGGAAAAGAAAAAAAATGAAATGATGAGTCAACCTTTAAGAGGTTTAGAGGTTTAGATTTAGAGGTTTTAAAGTTTTCAAAACCACTAAATGTATTGATACTACAGAGAACATTCTACCTACTAATCAAAATCTTTCATTTAGGAAATAGGAGTTAGGAGTTAGGAAATTGAACGTTAGATTTTGTTCGATTCAATTTCTTTTGTAAATCCAATTTTATTTGACGGGCAAACTGCATCGAAATTATTCGTTCGAATGAGTTTGATCTACTGTAGTTCTAAAAATCTTTAAACAGATTGGCTAATAATAGTCCTGATTAGAGAACTAAATCAGACAAAATGCATTATGCCTATACAATGATATCATTGGACAGTACACATTATCATACACACAGCAAAGGGGGATTTTGCAATTTTCAATGAATTCCTTTCTTTCTTTAAGTGATAATAATAAACTAAATGTACTGCCCTTTTAACTAATACAATGCTTATTGGTAAGGTAACAGTCAAATTCTGTCTGTAATCATACTGATCATGATAAACAAGTCAGACTGGTGACTATGATGACTACGGCCATGTCCTACTCTGCAGTCTTCATATCAATAATATGATTACAGACCTCAAGCCCCTGGAGTCACTTATAATAATATTATTAATAATTTGAAACTATCTGATTAATGTACTGGTATGAAAGTAAACTATACCTTTCAAATGCTGCACTTCATTTTCACTTTCTTTATGCAAAGACCTTGTTTCTTCTATTTGCTCTGTTGAAACATTGTAAGTGATACATGATAATATTACCGATGTACAAGCCAAAGGTAGTCAGAAGTGCAGCAAGAGGTTCTGAACTTGTTTCTTCAACCAACCATAACCATAAATGGAAAGAATAATTCTTTAGTGCACCTATACATGTACATATAACAAAAAGAACCAAAATTTACCTAGAAGTGACTTGAGAATTGTCTCCTTTTCTCCGACTTCACCTTGAAGTTTCTCAACTTGAACTAGAATGGAAA
>NC_133213.1:18317518-18487518 GCF_958299795.1 Porites lutea | reverse complement strand
TACGCTCCTTTGCTCAACAGGCAAGGAGTCCCTGGGCAAGTCATCCTCTCACAAAATCGTTAACTACACAATGTAAGACAAGCAAGAAGTGGCCCTGGGCAAGCAAAATATAAGAGTAGCTTACCGAAAGGATAGGCTTGAATACAAGTTTTTCACAAGCCCTGTTTATAATGCTGGTACACACATGTATAAAGAAAATTGTAACTGAAGCCAGTGCATGGAGTAAGGCCTGAATTAGCTCCTGACCTATCATCAAATTTTCCCTAAAATTTTCAGCCAATTACAAACAAATTAAAAGGAGAATTTCAGTTTGTCAGCAGTCATTAGAACCTTTATTCCATGCACTCCTTCAATTTTTTACACTGTTTAACTGTCATGGATTAATTTTAAATACCTTGTAACTCGATGACAGGAGGTTTGTATTCATTGCTTGGCTGCTGAAGTTCACCTTTTGTTTTTTCCATGTGCACTAATTAATATGGGCAATAAAATAAATAGGAACAATATTCCAACAGCATGAATTTTATTTACATGTAAGAGCAACTAAGCTTCTATTACAGCCTAAAGTTTGACTTTCTGCCAATGAGAGACATGGAGAATACACTGTACTTTCCATCACAGATGTAAAAGAAAAATTTAGCTTTACAATTCAGTCAAACTGAGCCAACAGCCCGCTTATCATAGCGGAATATTTGCCACTTACTTATCACCAAACTCAAATAATTGAACCACAAAAACTCAAACTCCTTCCTTTGATGCCTGTGGTTGTCCTGTCCACTAATGCAAAACATTTTCACAGCGTAAAAAACAATCTTCACAAGAGATTCTAGTTTGCACTGCTGCTTGCTTAACACTAGGGCCCTTGTCTAAGAATCTGACACTTTGTGGCAATACGTTCAAGACTCCCAAGACAGAAATAAGAACACCAAAAACAAAACCTTGAGACTTCATAATGGAATGAAATGGAATGTCCTTGATTAGAGGACTACAAGATGCGCCCTCTTTACATAATACACTCAACTCCCTTTATAGTGGACACTGTAGGGACCTCGAGTTAGTGTCCTCATTAGTGAGAATCTGTAAAAGCGGGAGTTTATTTCAGTCAAACATCTCTAATACATTTTTGCCGGGGATTAAGCTGCTGTCCATATTGTAGAGATGTCCATTATGGTGGGGTGTCCACAAGGGAAGAGTTGACCATGTATTAACAAGCTAACAATGATAGCATGCAAGGGCAACACTGGCAGCCCTTAATGTTACAGTCTATTTTTATGAGCTCACTGTAAGCCACCCATAATCACAACTACTTCTGAGAATCAAGATTTTTTAAGTATCATTCCGTCTCCTAGTAGCGAGTTTTACCTTTCATTGCAGCAACCTGCTCTTTCGTAAAGTCACACTCAGCTTGCAATGACTCTGCCTGCATTAAACAAAAGATTGCACATAAGCACAAAGACAACAATAACAATATCGGTGCCACTATTAGTGATCCTTATATAATAGAATCGTACTAACCTTTGCAGCCAATGCAGCCTCACGAAGCTGAGCTTCTTTGACTCTTAATTCAAACTCTAGTTTATCTTGAACAGCCTAAAAACACAAACCAATTTTTATGATTACAAAGATTATTTTTGTTAACAGCATGATAACTCTTCAGCCAAAATGTACCTGTCCTTCAACAGCTGAGTGCCTTCTTTCTGCTTCTTCCACTTGTTCTTGAAGTGTCTGCATCTCTTGTAATCGCTGTAAGAAAGTAAGGAGACTTCTCAGTAGACTGAAGTATTATAATATTCACGTAAGTGATGCTTTACCGACACGCACTTAATATGGACACCTCATTATTATGGACAGTTTGCTTTTTCCCTAGGGAAAGAAAGCCCTTTCAAGGGGTTCGTACTTTTTTGAGCTCTTCAAATTCCATGACTTTTCATGGCTTTTTCCATGACCTTTTCAAGTTTTCCATGACCTTAAATTCAGTTGTCACTCTCAAAAATTGGCAAAGTTTTCCTTATTTTAGCATATTTTTTCACCTTAAACAGTTCAACAGAAACAAACTCTGATCCACCAAAATGTGTGCTGTTCGAGGTGTTTAATTACTCCTCCTAATCCTACACTATCCTTGCTTTGTCATCTACAGTAACTAATCTACCAAACGAAACATTTTCCATGACTTTCCAGGACCAATAACTAATTCCATGACCTTCCAGGTCTGGAAAATGAAATTCTCAAATTCCATGACTTTCCAGGTTTTCCATGACCTGTACGAAACCCTGTTACATCCTCTCTAAATTTAAATTGCTTAATACAGACACCCATTAGTATGGACACTTTATATAGCCCCCTTACTGTCTGTATTAATGGGTTTTGGCAGTACTAGCCATTTGGTGAGTGTAGTCCTGCACCCCAGCATAAAAAAAATACTTTTATAACTCACAAACTTGCAGCCAAGAGTGGCTACAAAAAAGTTATAGAAATGTAATAATAATAATAATAATAATAATAATAATAATAATAATAATAATATGTGGCTAAATGTAATTTAGGCAAAGTTAACCTCGAAGCAATGCTGGTCAGCTGTTTCCCCAGCTATATTAGGGGTGGCCCGATGTCTCTAGCAGGGGCACCTCGTGACTTATATACGCAGTTGCTTGCTTGCAGTTCTTCGCAAAGTGTTGTTTCAATTGCTTGCTGTTTGCCTGCCAGTTTGTGCTTTGGTTTTTCCCATCCCTCCCTCCCTCTTGGTGTGGGCTAGGTAAGTATTGGGTCGGTAAGTATTCCACTGAATTGTTCAGTGTGACGGTGCCTGGTGGGGGCCGCTCGCAGGGTTGCCATGGATACCTCCTCCTCATGCTAGAGCATTGCCCGGCTCCACCAACTTCGAAGGCACCAACGCCCAAGCTCATCTATTGGTGATGAGTTTAAAATAATAATAATAATAATAATAATAATAATAATAATAATAATAATAATAATAATAATAATAATAACAACAATAATAATAATAATGATAATAATAATAATAACAATAATAATAATAATAATGTGAAAGGTTTGAACCCAGGAGTCATTTCAAAAGTAGGCTGAGTTTAATCATCCGCGTGAATGTAGTCCTGAATAGTACTGTTGTTGTTGACAGTGACTGATGTTTCGACAACCTGTGCCGTAGTCATCTTCAGAGTCAAAGTGAGTTGTATCACGTCAGTTGATGGTATTATACTCTGGTTATTGATCTGATTGGTCAATTACGTCGCGATGTTATTGGTCGTCTGTCAGTTAAGCCGTGATGTTATTGGCTATGAAGACTCGTAATCAGTAATTGGTGCATTTCGATCCGTCTATTGTCACCGTCAAACAGTAATAATAATAATAATATAAAACAGCCATGCAGCTGATCTGAGCCTGGATTTAATTGTACAGTGCTTCATTGAGATGACAATCTATTATACATGTACAATGAAAAAACATTATTCATTACCTGCTTATGTTTTTCTGCCAAGTCTGTAAGCTCCTGTTGTGACCTTTCATATAACGATTTATAATGTTGACAATCATCTTCTGCATTGTTACAGGATTTCTGCTCCATTGCAAGAAAAAAAAAATATAATATGAATATAAACCAGTTAAGGTGATCACCTGGATTTTGACGCTTAAAGGAGCTGACCATGCAGAAATAAGAGAAAAATCAACAAACCTCTATTTCTGTTAATCTTTGAATAGCTTCCAATTTTTCTTGTAATACCTTTTTTAATGACTCCTGTAATAGAAAAATCATTAGAGAGAATACCACCTGCAGTAACACTGTAAATTTTGCACCTTTCACAAGCATATCTAATATCAAACATTCCTCAAGGCTATTTTGATTGACTGTATTCTGGAATAAGAATAGACGTAATAAACTCTAGAAATCACTTATTTTGGCATTCATTATTGCACTGTAATATCTAGAAATCTAGGGACAGGTTCACGGTTCAGCGCATGCTCATTAATTAAATCACTTTTTTCCAATTTATTATTAATTATATCGGGTAATAATCCCACTCACATGTGTCTCAGTGATTTCAGGGTGTATTTCGAAGTAGAAGTGCATTTCAGAGTAACCTGAAGTAGGATGGAGGAGCACTAAAATCGCAGAAAAAATTAGTGGATTATGCCAACACTACCAACATTGAATTTATTGTTGATCCGAAGGTTTTATTCCAGGGTTGATTACTTTACAGCTATTTGCACCCAAGTTGATCAAGTGACTACCAGGGGAGTGTGCATATTGCTTCTTTGACAACATTATGACATGATCATTTGGCTTGCATAGACGATACAGCATGTCCCAGCAGAAAAACATTTTTATTAATGAGCACGTGCTGATCCGTGAATGTGTCCCTTTAAGCAGTCTAAAAATTATGGCACCACAGATTTGAAACAAACCTTTTGTGTATTCTTACTCCGAACGCACCCTATGGGTGAGACACGTACAACTTTACATACACAGTACAACATTGAACTCTATAAAGTAAGTGTAACCAAGACAGGTACAGCAGTACCTTTGCCCTCATTTCATAGTGATGTCTTTCATCTTGAAGAGCAAGAAGTTCCTTTTTCATATCATCTTCAGTCAAATTCTGCTAAGAAAAAAGTAACAATGAGAATTAAGAAGAAACCAAAACATACATCAACAGTGAGAAATTACAGAAGTAAATACTGTGATACAAACAAGAAAAAAAGTTGGATTTGCAAGGTCAATGAATGTTCCATGAGTCTCAAAAATAATATAGTGTAAAATTCTGAAAATAAGCTCCAAATATAAGCCCCCCAAGCTCATACATGTAACAAAAAAAACCCCATTAAATCACCCCTCCAACTATAAGCCCTTGGAAACTGCCCTCAAATTCAAAATAAAACAAAGCAAAAACTGTACAGTAACACATAAATTTTTGCATTGCCAAAGAACTATAACATGTGCCAAATGATTTCAGTCAAAAAGTGTCACAGTGTATTGCTGACTAAGTAGTTCAATCTTAGCTCTTGTTGAGTTTTAGTAAGATCTACATCCTCAAGGTAAGTTTCAATAAAATTTTTCCGCAAATTACTGATATAAAATTACTTTCTAACTTTAAGCCAGACCAATCAATTTTGAGATGAAAATTTCCCTCCCAGTATAACTCTAGCTGATTTTGAAACACAAATTTCCCTCCAATGTAAGCCCCTTCAAATATAAGGCCTTCCAAAAATAAGCCCCTGAAAAAGGGCCTTTGAAAAATATAAGCCCCGGGGATTTTATTTGGAACTTTATGGTAATAACAGAGGCCACCATAGTAGAAATTAATTTCAGTTACCTTTGTTAACGTTTCTAACTGGTTTTCTAAAGTTTCTAATCTTGACAGTAATTTATCCTCCTGGGCAAATGCCTAAAACAGCAGTAGTCATAAACAACAATAATTATCAGTGGAAAAGACAAGCAAAGCACTGGATGGAGAACAAACTCAAAATTGTGCTAACAAGACAGCAAATCTGGACATAAGACTGTAAAGAGATTACAGTTAAAATTTAGGTAGAATATTGACAAAGACGTTACAGTACTCTACAGCAATAAATTAGAATGTTTGCTCTGTTTCCTCTTTTATAGAGAAACATCAACCAAGGGGTGAACACTGAAAATGATGATTGTACATGTATCATACTAGAGTTTGCACCCTTTTTTTGAACAAAAAATTCAAGGACTTTTCAAGGACTTTCAAGGACAAATTTTCCATTTTTCAAGGACTCCATTCAGCACAAAAAAGACCCTCGAGTCTATGACTTTTTTAGTTCTTCCACAACATGAGCAATTTTATCCTGAAGGTCTTTCTGTGTTTGCTCATTTTCCTTTGGTTTGGATAAAGTTAGCACCAAAATTCAAGGACTTGCCAGCACCGACTGCAATTTTCAAGGACTTTCAAGGCCTTGAATTTCTATTTTAAAATTCAAGGACTTTCAATGTGCATGCGAACCCTGTCATACACATTTTCTTTACCTGATTGTTCTCTTCTGCTGCTGCCTGTGAGTCAGACAAAAGTCGTTGAAGGTTTGCCAATTTATTTTCAAGCATTTGTTCTCTATACAAGGCATCTTGAAGATACTGGGACAACTGCCACATTTCTTGGGCTTGGATGCCATTTTCATTCTGTTTTGGAGCAAACAATACTTATGAGTATTATTCCCATTTAAGTAGGTGATAGGCACCCCTAATGCATGATTGCCTAATATGAAAAGACAAGTTTTCATAATGTGAAAACCCTGCCATTTCATTTCACTAGCACAACAGATTGCTGTCAGGATAATTTTAAAGCCTATTTTGACAAAGGTTTGACACTGTTGCCACTTTTTGGCTACTTCATTTGAAGAAAATACAACCGCAACAAAATGCCAAACTGATTTTTCAGCCATTAAAGCTTCCCATCCTTTTTTTTTGTTGGACATAATGAAATAATTTATTACACATGATCTAAAATGACAACTCACTATGTTAAATTTACAATCTTTAGAGATGAGTTTCCAATCAAGGCTCAAAGAACATGTTTCAATAATTTAACAAACTGACATCTTGGCATCTTTTTCACCAAAATTGATATCTTGGAAGGCCAATGACCTTTTAACCTCTAATTTATTAAAACAATAATAATATTATCACGGGTATTACTTGTTATGTGAGCTAGCACAGAGTTCTATTAATACAAAATTCCAAATTCCAGGAGCAATCAAGGGTAAACAAAGCAAACCAGGAGAAATGTTCCACTAAAAGTAATCAAATATTATCAAAATGGTTGTGATAAGATCTTATAAACTCAAGATGGTTAATCATGTGCTTTACTCACACCTCACATGGACAGTAGTGATTAGCAACTGTGAGATCTATCAAACATTTGTGCTGAATATTGATGAGATAAAACTATAATAGCATTGGTAGTACTACATTGCACTTGTAAAATCTATTTATGATTAAAAATATCATTGGGGTCAAAAAAAAAAACATAAGCACTACTTTTAATAACTAATTTACTTGTGGTAAACATTGAAAAACCCCACAGGGCAGTGCACAGTATACGTAAAATATTCTGTTCCTATTTTTATAGGCAGCAACAATTAAACAAAAATATCCAGTGTAGGTTTGTCATGTGACATTTACTTCCAAAGTCTATAATGGCAATATAATGTATTCTCAAATTAATTTTGGGCTGTGGATAAAACCTGAAGGTACGTGTATAAGCAATCAAATGAAACCTCTTTTGCGGGACCAGCATGCAAAGAAAGTAGTGTCCGATAGCCCGGGGCTAGTGGATTGGACTAATACATGCTAGCTTCAGCTTGCCTGAATGGCAAGTTTTAAAAATGACTTTCTTTGCACCCTGGGGACTTTACAAGGCATTAATGCTTTCAGGAATTTTCTATATTTTTTTAAATTTCAGAAATGGATTATGTCATTATTATACTTCTATTATTTTTTATCAAAAATGACATACCAAAGCAAACAAACTTCTTGGGACTCCTCCTCTGAAAAAACAATAACAGTAAATCATTTTTCCTTTTTCAAAGTTATATTTCCTTTTTTTTTTGGCATAATGCACTGAGCAAGCTATTTTAGAGGAAATCACTTACTTTGTGGCTTCTTTTCCATCTGGAAGAAACAGGGTGACAGTGGCAACAATACAGCCATGGGTAACTAAAATTAAAAAGATAAATTGATGCAGGAGTTTTATCAACTAAGAGAAAAACAAGATGAGCCACTTTGTATGTACTACATAATTATGTAGCATGTGCAGGGCCGTGCTCTGGCACAGCCCGGTGGCCCATGCAGCCTAACTTTTGCCCTTGGGCGACTAGAAAATCTCAGATTTTTCATACAAACCATATGTTGGGCACCCTAGATTTTACAATTTAAGAGCACTGGGCTTCCTTCAATTTTCCTTAGAGCACAACCTTGGTGTGGCTGATAATCAACAACGTTGAAAGGCACTATAGCAAATTATTAAATTGTTAATTGCAAGCGACAAGAGGAGCAATTTTTTCACCCTTTCCCCAAATAGAGAGCCTGTTCACTGGCTACTCGCACTCATGGCCAACCTCACACACAACAGTCATGAAATTCTAACCAAGAGGTCGCAGATTCAAGAGTGCTAAGAAACTAACAAGTGTACCGCCATTCCTTTGTAAAGTGTTTTGAGAAAGAATCATAGACTTGCACTTTCTTAGCCTTTACAAAATTCTCTCTTACAAAATCATAGTACAATGAGACCAGTCTTATTGTACAAGTACCATTTCATCTTACAACACCTAGAACAGCAAGCAGTTTCTTACTTTTCTTCAAAGTTAGTGGGTAAATGAATTTACGAGCATTGTTACAATATGTACTGAGAGGGGAACAGCAATGAAAATGGCCATGAAACATGGGGTACAAGCCCCTCAAAAATGAAACAAAGATTTTTCACTCCTATCCTCATCTCACTCTTCACTTTCCACCATGAAAAGCTTTTGTCCAGAGGCTAACCAGGGCTCGAAATAACAGCCAGTCTTTGGACAATGTCCGGACTGATGGTTTTTCAGTTAATTTTCTCCATGAAGTCAACTTTTCTTCCCTTGTAATGGGTAGTAACATGGATTACTCATGGAGTTTTAGGATCAAGACTCACACCATAATAGGTACACCAGAAATCATTATATTTGGAGGCACCAAACAAATTCAATGAGTGCTTTAAGGTGCTATAAGCTCTATGCAACGACTTGTTTGGAAATATATAACACCAGTTTCGGTTCATGGGTCCCTGTTTTAAGAGTTACTTACCTAGTAAAATTGGGCCGGCCAGAGACAATATGTGACCGAGCTAAAATGAATTTGGCCAGTCATCGTATTCACAGACCCTCTGGAAATTATTTCGAGCCCTGCTAATACAGCTGCTATAATTGCAGCTGATGCTTTTAATTTGATAGTGGTATTAAAATTTGCGAAATACTGGGTGCAGTGCATAGATAACACAACTTTAATGATGCAAGTTTCCTTGGTTGGAAACAGTTTCCCTCATGGCCCAAAAAAGAAAACAATATAAGGAAATGAGAAGTTGATAATGAAGAGTGAAGTAAAGATCAAACTCAAATCGCTGAATTTTCCAGTGCTTGAAAAATCCTGTTGCACAGTTGGCAAGTGTGCTCAAAATTTGATTCTCAACCAGGCCAAGTTGTTTAGAAGTTGGATAGAGCTATCAACAGGATAAATCGCTATCCATGTTTAAGAATTAGGAAATCCAACTGCATTATGCAGTGGATAATGAAGCATCCAGTGGATTGCACCATCCAACTTTTGAACACCTGGACCAGGGCTATAAGATTCCTCAAGTGTGACATCATAAAAAATTAAATTTGTGAAATTACAGGATCTTTCGGGGTACTATGAAAGAACAACATCCAAAAGGCCTTCTTGCCAAAAACTAGCGTTCCAAGGCAAATTGTCTTTGAGGTATAAGCCCAATAATTATGCTCTGATGACTCCATAAAAATCCTTCTAAATTTGACTTGGTTCATAACATTAGTAACCGAGTCAAATTTAGAAGGATTTGTATGGAGTAATAAGGGCAAAATGGGACTAGTATCTCCAAGACAATTTGCCCAACAAAGCTAGTTTTTGGCAAGTAGGCCTTTCAGATGTTGTTCTTTCAAAATATCCCAACAAATCCCATAATTAATTTAAAAATTTAATTTTTGACATCATCACATTAGAACTATATTACTAACCCTTTTTTGAGTTTTCCACAACATCTACTCCAAACTGTACAATATCACCAGATTTGAGTTCTTTAGGCTCACTCTCCTCTGATCCTTTACTGAGACGCACATTGTTTACAAAAGTGCCATTACTGCTTTTTGTGTCCTGCAAGAAGAACTACAGAAAGAAAAAAACAGCATTAGACTTGTCAGTTCACAGATCATTCAGACTAAAGTCTAAGAACAACAAAAACAACTTTGGCAACTCTCCATTCAAAATGTTAGAGGACGGAATCCGGTATACAAAGAAAGTTGTGTATGATAGCCCAGGGCTAGTGGATAATGCAATCGGGCTAGTGAATCCTGTTCTTAACCTGCCCGAAGGGCAAGTGAAGGTTCTTGGGAAATTCAAGTTACAGAAGAACTGTAATTAATGATGTTCATCAAAAATTTTTTGGGCTACTTAAAAGACTCTTGGGTTAGTACATGCTAGCAACAAATTGCCCGGATGGCAAGCCATAAAACCGACTTTCTTTGCACCCTGGAATCACAAGCTGTAACAACAATAATGATAATAATACTATCAATACAAAAAGTTTTTCAAACCTCCTGATAATTTGAGTCAACTTCCCTACCCAAAAAGGTTCGAAAAATTAGGATTATACACAGAGGTAGTTTGAAAGGCTCACATCTCGTTCAACAAAGTGTTGTTATTATCTTTAGGACTGATTCTTTCACTTATTTGATAACAGGAGTGTGGGAAAAGGCTATCTTTGATCCAAGTCTGTACATTAATAAAATTCACCACTGTTTACATATTTGACCAGGATAATTAATCGTGTAATCAATAAATACCAATCCCATATATGTACATAAAAATCTGTCACCAGATCATAGAACAAATAAAATTTATTTACTTTTAATTAACAACAGCATTTCTGTCTGCGGCCCAGACATCATATGTAGGAAGGAATAGAGGAATTCTGCCAAATAAGGGAAATTTTATACTATGATTGGGGAAATTTAAATCCTGGTTAGCCCCTGACGAAACTGAAAGAATATCCAAAAACAACTAACAAGTTACTTTTATAAAGGAAATTTATATATTGAAGGCATGTTCTTAACAAATGAATATAGTTTATTACATTGCGAATTCCAAAACACAAAGGCATAGCTTGCATAATATTGCACACAAATCGTTAAATCTTGGGGCCTGTCAGATCGGATCAAACTTATTTTGAACTATGGGGCTGATTTCATCTCAATTCAAACTCAGGAAAAAAACATCAGTGTACGTTAAATAAAACAAAAATTGTAACGGATATCTTTAGTGGAACAAGATTAAAGATCAATATATTATCAAAGTAAAGGGCAAAGCAAGTCATATGTGACAAGTGAGAAAATTACTTTACCACAAGATGAGTTTCCGGCGCAAGAGTTCACGCGACATTTACCGGAATAATTGAACATTAATTTGCGACCTTACATGCAAACCTGGCCTAAAGGGAAATGGGCATTTCTGACACAATTTGCTTACAGGACACCTGCGGTTCAAACACTGTCAAATGAAACGTTACGCGAATGGCGGTTGGAGAAACCAGAATTCGCTTTATTATTACAGTATGTAGCTAGCAACTTTCGCAACGAATCCAGATTGAACACTTGTATATTTACATTTTGAGAGGCATCCATTAATATCCTTATACATTAACGAATTCATCAAAGAACGCACACAGCTTCAAGACGTAAACATCAACTGTTGAATGAGTGGCAAAAATACACTCACCTTCCCATCCTCATACCACAAGATAGCATGGTTTCGCGACAACACTTTACAGTCAAAGATACAATTATTTGAAGCGGGTCTGCTCTTGGCTACTGAGCGTCCTATTTTCACTCGTTCCGTAAAAGGCACCCTCCTCTCTTCAAAAGGATGAGAATTAGGCCGGGAAGTGAAAATTGCCATCGCCATCTTACTGCATTCATCTTGTTCTTCGCGCCGACTGATGAAGTACGTGAGTTGACAACAAAACGCGCATGAGCAGATAAAATTCGCTTTCTTGAGTCACGTGATTAGTACTCAACTCTCCCTTCCCTCCCTAGCGAAAACTGTATTTGCATTTTTTGTATGTAATTAATTGTCCTTTCTTATCACGGATTTCGCTTATCCAAACTTGTGACAATTTTAAGCAAAAGAAGAGCTTCAGAGGAAAGCGTAACCGCTAAAAGAAAAAATGGTGGTGCCGCTGGAAATAAGTCTGAAACTGCACAGGAAGCCCAGACCGCACTGAAAAGGGCTTCAGAAAATCTCTTCGTCTGCTTTCCTAATATGTCTGTAAATTAAGAGTCATAGACTACCGATTCTGTCGTTGATACTTCAAAAAATTTTCCTCTTTTGTGTTGCAGCCTTGCAGGGACATTTTTGAGGTCTTTGTGAGGGCGAATAATTTTTTACTCGTGGTCTGCATAAATCAGGTCCAAAGATCATAAAATGCCATTGTAATTTCTTGTAATTTTAGATTTGCCTAGTCGGCTAGTCCCCGTACGGCGCCTTTCCAGGCCCTCTCGGTCAATGCGTTCTGTGACGTATCCGAGACGAACTGCCGGGACTTTCTCGGACCACGTGACCAGAAACGCATCCGCCGCCCATAATACTAGGCAAAGTCAGCTATATAAAGCGTAGCTTTCGCTACTGCAGTTCCGTGTTGGATTTTTGGCAACTTTAATACAGGGCATCGAATTTGTATCCCTTGGATTCTAGCTACTCAAGAATATATAAGGTCAGGAGCCGATTACTGATAACATTGCAAATCCAATCGACGAGGGACATGTCTCTTCCAACATCAGTGTTTAAGATGAATCTCATGTCCATCTCGAACCAACTGACTATGGAGGACCTTGCAAAAATGAAGTTTTTCGTCCAAGACAACATTCCTAAGGGGGACCTTCAATATATAACGAAACCGTATGAGCTTTTCTCTCTTATGATGGAGAATAACATGCTCTCCGCGACCAACGTTGATCTTCTTGCGAAATTGTTGGAATCCGCGGGGCGATTAGACTTGTTGCGTCTACAACAAACGGAAGCAGAAGGTAAGCTTAAATAGCATGTTCTGAGCCCAATATTAGTCTTCAACCTTCCTTTAAAAAGTAATTAAATACACCTTTAACTTCTTGATGCATCTCACAGTAGTATTGCGTGTTCCGAAATGCAAATTTTTGAGATCTCGAAGCATGATCGCTTGCCGCCTGGTCTTTAAGTTATTCTGATAGTATTTTGATTTTTAATAATACTGTACTAAGTTTAATTTAAAAAAGAACCAGGTGTAGAAGTCTTTCATTATTACTTTGACACAGTTGTAAAACTGAAAGTGTGCAAGTCTACGCCATACTATATGTCTATAACTGAAACAGTTACTACAACCTTGAGAATTTGCCTCTGGCGGGCTAAATAAGCGGAAGTTCATGTCAGTCTAGTCAGTCTTGCGTGAAAAAAAAATTCTAATTTGTAATCTGTTTACCCACGGATCACTAAGGAGTTCATAAGAACTCGCTGGAACGTGTCCGTGCGTTCCAGATCGAATTGGAATTTGAAAGTGTTGGTTTTTAAGGAGAGGGGAAAACCGGAGTACCGGGAGAAAAACCTCTCGGAGCAAGGGAGAGAACTAACAACAAACTCGACCCACAAAAGGCTTCGACGCCGGGATTCAAACTCGGGCCACATTGGTGGGAGGCGAGTGCTCTCACCACTGCGCCACCTTTGCTCCCGCCACCCTTGCGTGACAGATTTGATTTGTTTGTTGCAAATTGTGGCTTACAAAGCTATTGAATCACAGACTTACTTTCAAACGTCCAAATTTGTCAGCTTGATTCCCTTCAGGCTTTCCCAGTAGGTACTCCAAAAATGACTTCAAGCCCTGTTAAACGTCTTCGCTCTTGTTCCATCTCGTTCATTATTTGTTATAAAATGTTCTAGTGGGGGACTTTATGACATCTGTATCTGGAGTTGAATTCTAAACGACTTCAGAAAAAGAAAACATCTTTTTCTGGTGTCAACATCCTCCATAACCGGACACGTGAAAATAGGAAGTTTCACGTCGTAGTCAGGCAACGTCGGCAAAGAAATGAACAAAAAAGCGTGATGCACGTGCACAGGTATTATTGCCTTTCTCGCGATCTCGTACCCAGAGAGGGCTCCGATTGCGAGATTGCCGTTCTCGTTGCTGTCATGTCGCCAGCGTATGAAGTGAGTCATGCTTGGTGCTGACCAAAAGGATCGCAGCGTCTGCGAACGAGATGATGGACCATTACAAAAGCTACGGAAATATCTAATAATAGCGGAGCTTCGCGCGCGCAGCGCAGCACCATGAGTAGGAAAATTTGGTTATCTATGCATCCAAGAAATTTTGGTTGTTTGGTTGATGTCAATTAATACACTCTTTTATATGTATACCTTATTCTGTAAGTGTTAGAAATCAAACGCGATAAGTCATTGGGGAATACCAGTTTTGCAAACGTTCTGTGCAAGGAGAGTTTTGTGGACTTAAATCAACAGCATACATGTAACTGATGTATAACTAGGTGGAGCCTCCACGTTTTAACATCTCTCAAAAACGACCATACCTATCCATGTAGACTTTACCAAAGTCAATTTCCCCAGTGATGAAAGCACCAATTTTCGAGTTTCCATTTTATTGTTTATATATCAGTAGTAATAACTAAAGATTTATGGCGTGTGCGGGCGAGATCGATCGAAGGACACTCTTGCTCTAACACTGTGCTTTGCCCAAACGCATTCTATTCTTTCCATTGATTCTTTGTGAAACTCATACGCCATGCTGGCTACATACGTGGCGCACCTGCATGATAGCAACCTGTAGATTAGGACTTGTGCGGTGTCCTTTGGTCGCCCGCAATAATACATTTACAGTTGTATTGTTCCCTAGGTAGCTAAGCCTAAATCAAGGCAGGTCAGTCTCACAAGAGTTACCGAATGTTTCTAGATTGGTAGCGGAAGCCTGCTACGATAGACTGAGAATTGAAGAATTCAGATGATTTGCTGTCGCTTATCCGAAGGCGAATGCATGATATTTTTTTTCTTGTTGTATTTCAGGAACACAAACCTTTGGCGAGCGGCCATGTTTTGCAGGGGCTCTGCCATGCAAACCAGTTCATTTTTACGGGAGAGACGAACACTTGAATGAGATTGTCGATACTCTCAGTGACAGCAATGGAAAGCGTCTTGTTGTCATAACTGGTTTACCAGGTTTTGGCAAATCGTGTTTGGCCCAGAAAATTGGTCATGCGATGGCTGAAAAAGATTTTCAAGTTATATTCCTTTGCTTGCGAGAAATCAGAAGCGTCTGGAAAATGTGTGAAAATATTTTGATGTCTCTAAAAGTAAGCGTGTGTCCGAGTTTAACGAGCAAACAATCCGAGCTTGCATTGCGCCATTTGAGGTCTCTAACCACACGAACCATCCTCATACTTGATAACGCTGAAGATCTGCTTGCGATCCGTGAAGAAATGAACAAATTCAATAGATTTGTGAAAGAGTTGGCTTCGTACGCCGTACAAGTGAAATGCGTCATCACATCACGTGAAATCTGTTCAACCTCCTGTCAAGTCTCTGTCAAATTGGTCAAACTTCTCTCCTTGGAAACCGGGTCCGCCACCAAACTCCTCCAAGCCAAAGTTGAGGATAACACTGGGTTGCAACTAGGAGACGAAGAAGCCAAAACAATTGCAAATCTTTGTTTGAACGTTCCCTTGATACTACACGCAGCTGCAGCATATATTGAAAATGTTGGGGGCCCACAAGCTCTGATAGAGGTTTTAAGAAGACACTTCGCCCCGTTGGAACTGGCTAATAAAGAGGCGTTGTCTCCCGATTTGCAAATGAAGACGTTTCTCTATGATTGCCTGCAGCAGCTTGGCCCACAGCTGGAAAAGGCACTGATCTCGTTAGCTGTGTTCCCAGCAGCTTTCCATCGCGAGCAAGTCTCTATCGTTTTTGACGGTCAACAAGCTGATCTCTTGATTCAAGACGATATTTTACTTAAGCTGGTTAAAAAGTCACTTGTTCATAGAGACGTGAAGACAAACGAGTATTTTGTGCACCGAGTAATTCAACTCTGCTGTGAGGAAAAAGCAAAGGATGACGAAACTTTGAGCGTTTTTTACAATGAAGCGCGCGAGAGATTTGTTCAGCACTACTTGGGACTTGTCTCGGAGCTTCATCGGAATTTCTTGTGTAAAGATGTCTTAAAAGAAACAATATGTCGTTACTGGAGAGAGGAGCAGCACATTATTCAAGCAATCGTTTGGGCGCTGCAAAGTGGATCATCCCTTTCGACAAGCTGCGTGCAAGTTCTTAACAACGCGGTGGTTTTCCTGGCCAAAGTCATGAAGAGGCAGGACTTCGAGTACATCTACCATGCCGTAATTGCAGCCTTCAAGGGTGATGCCCAGGTGATGGCAGATTGCCTTACGTGCGTTGGTATAAAGCTCATTTACTGCTGCGAGTGTCACCGAACATGCAGCGTAGTCTCTGAAACGAGCTACAATGTGCTTCAGAAAGCTCTAGAGCTTTACAGACAGATGAATGTCAAGGACGGGGAGCTGTTAGCGCAGTGCTACAGTAAGATTGCACGCTGTATGGCCAAGAATGGCACTCGCATGAAGGCTCTGGAGTTAAGCGAACAGGCTCTTCAAATGAGGGAAAAGATGAGGGAGAAGGAACCATTCAAATACGCAGCTTGCTGTCACGACAGAGCAGGTAAGGCCAACGATCAGGATCTAAAAGGGTATTCTCGGGACCCGGGATTTGACTGAGATACCGTGAGGGATTCGGGACGCAAAAACGGGATACGGGATTTGCCTTGGTTGACTGCTACTCGATCGGGAAGTGGGACTCGCTAAACGTTTCACACGGGATGCGTTATTGGGAAAGAAAAAAACGGTATTCTGGGTAGAGATGACAGAAGTTCGGGATGCGGGATTTTCGTGAAAAAGGTGCGGGAATGCGGGATCAAACCCTGAAAGAAGAGTTTAAATGCCGTCAGTTGTTTTGGGAAAGGAATAGAGAGACAGCGTGACTTTGACGATAATGGTCAGAGCATTGCCTTAAAATTCAGAATTTTTCACTGCTCCAGATGATTACTACGTCGTTACTCTGACATACTTATGGCTTATTTATTTACACTGAAAAATAAAGACCTCTGCCAAGGTAGCCTGAGAAAACAGTCGACATTTCGCTACGCTACCACTGGTTTTCCCGCCAAATGACGTCTGTGAAACCAGCGCAGAAATTCCATTCTGATGACGTGTCGCTACCCAGATCTGGGTAGTGCTTCTGACTGCATGAAGCAAATTTTTTCATTTCTTATTCTTCATGCAGTTGTCTTCAGCTTGTTAAACAGTCACGAAGAAGCCCTGAAACTCAGAGAAACCGCCCTTGCTACTTATACTGAACAACTCGGGGAGCATCCGTTCTTGGGTACAATTTACAACTATCTCGGCAATGATTGCATGGCGCTCGGCAACGCTGACAGAGCCGTGGAATATTTTACAGAGGCTCTTAGGATCAGGACAACATTGCTCGGGCATTTCCACCAAGAGACTGCTCGTACGTGTCATGACTTGGGTGTGGCTCTAAAAATGAAGGTAAGGAAATCTTCAATGATTTAGGAAAAATAAACTTTCTAAGAACGCAAGGGCAGCATCAAATGTTCGGCTATTGAACAAACTTTCTGCCAAAAATTGCATACATCGGCTGATGTATATGATTTCGTAAATGCTCGGACTAAAGTAGCCTTCTACGCAGAAGTTCTTTTGGCTAGTCACAGAATACTTGAGGAAAGAACGCATGACAAAACCCTCTGAACGGCTACGTAGTGTGGGAGGCTAGGATTAGTCACCGTCAGTGAAAATTATTACCCATTCCTTTTTTGTTGTGTGTTTTTTTTTTCGCCCCATGTAAAGGAATCCAAGATTGTCTTGCATTCCAGATTCCACGTCATGGATCCGGATTCCAGGCACTGAATTCCAGTCAGAACTTAGATTCCGGACTCCAATCGTTATTCCAAAGTCCCTGAGCCTACCAATGCGTTTCACAGCCCGTTAAATATTTTCCCTGTTAAATTCGCTGTCTTCACAAACGTCTGCTTGAACTAATATCGCAGTTGGTCTATAAATAAAGGCTCCCTTTGCTTGACACTTCCTTTCTGACATTGCAAAACCTTTATAGTTTACTATAACCACTTAAAATCATATCCTGCACTGATTATTTGACAGATTTTAGCGCGAAAAACAAATCTATAAATAGCCTGAAAGTGAGGGGTTCATTCAGTGAGGGGCTTTTCACCTCAAAGTGGGAACGTTCGGAAAAAGCCCTGGGAACGAGGTTGTCATTCTAAGATCCAGGTATCATGAGGAAAATGGAGGTTGCAGGCTGCTGAGGCTCTAAAAGCGATGAGTATTTGATTGAATTTTGTTGCTATTATTGTTTGTAAACAGGGTGATTATGAAGCTGCCATGGAAAAATTCGACTCGGCTGTCACCATTCAAGAAGCGTTGTTTGATGTTCCACACGAGAAACTCAAGTCCCTCAAGGAGAAACAGGAAATTTCTTCTCTACTAAACTCGCCTGAAACAATCACTCAGGAGCTGCAGATGAAAATTAAGGTGTGTAAGAATGAAATAACGCAAGCGAAACAATCCACAAACCTAAGACTACAACACATTATGGAAATCATTAACAGTAGCGCATCTTAGAAAGAATTGAAATGATTTCTCCGAAGAGGCAAACCCAGCTGTGACTGACTGTGATGTCACCTACAGACTTCTTGTAACACCCTGATCTCGTTCGGCTCGCTCAGGCTGGTCTGGTTGAAAGGCAGCGGCGGAGTTAATAAGCAGAGATGGACGTAAAATAGCCTACCTCATGAAGGAAGCTGGAGTTTGTGGAGGCGCCTTTGTGGAGCGATCAGCGTTTTGGATTACAGACACCTGAGAGCCTGGATTCTAGTCTTTGCTATGCCGCCATAAAAGAAGTCTTGTTGGTTCCTTAAACAAGGAAGTTGCCGGCATACTTCCTCTCTCCAGTCAGGGGTATAAATGCACCAGTGAAACAATGTTAGGGATGACTCTGGGAAGAACCTTACGTCATAGCCAGAGGAGGGGCACGTTATCATTGCTTTGTGCTGATAGAAACCAGGTCGAGTTGTTATTGACTGGGTACCCTGTGGCACACTTCATCAGTTATGTTAAGTTATAAAATTAAAAGTAACCTGCTTTCGGACAAACCAGTTTAAATTAACACAGCTAAGGACCGTCTTTGATTCGATCTGAATTTATCACACCTTTAATGTTAAACGAGCTGTGTCACGAAATTTAACAAAGTTTGTTCGATAGATTTACCGACCCTACCCCTCACATTTTTGTGACATTTATTAACACTACTAAATTAGGGCTAGGACTACCAAATAAGGTAATGAACAAGTACAAGTAAGCTAGAACTGGACGAGACGAAAAAAGAGAGCGAGTTTTCCTTGTAGGGTTTTCATCGAGTATTGTGAAATTTATTGTGAGTTCTTTTAGATAGAGTAAACCAAGAAACCGTGTTATTGTAAGTTCTATGGGCTGTTTTATTGTTCAGCTCAACTTCAAACAGTGAGAACTGCCACCAAATTAAATGAAAAAAAAAAACTGCTCAAAACGTTGAAAGAAAGTATTAATAACACAGCAAATACAAAAGCAGGCACGGATGGGCAAACACAAAGAAGATTGAAACGGATTGCAATTGTAGCTAATTGTTGTTAGCCCAACAGTTTTTCAAAGTTTATATTATATCAAGGCATTTTCAATTCAGTTCAACCAAACGATGAGAACAGCGTGATGGTGAGCGATCGAAAGAGGCGAGCGCGTGGTAAAGTGTGCTCTAGAACGATATCGTCCAGAACGTCCTAGATTCTGATTTGCTGGAAAAATAAGATACGCTTACAGCCTACTAGTCTGCTACACAGCCGTTTTTAGTGTCGTCACGCAACGCTCATAGTCTACCACTTGAGCCTGCAGGCCATTATCTAATACCCAGGAGAAATGAAAAACAAAGGTTATGCAGATTGTTGGGGTGCAAATAAGGTGCATTATGGGAAATGTGGAAGTTGCTTATCATGATGTCGGCATAATGGTTATTTTTTTCGTTGTTTGTCCTTGAGAGGCATATTTGTTTTACATGAAGCTGTGATTTTTTCATTTACAAGTTGTTTCTTAAGTGTGTTTGTGAATCAAGAAATTTAATTGGCTTTGTTAACAAAATGACCTAGACAGCGATGACAGTACAGCCCCTTTATAGAAAATTAATACAGAACTTGTTAAACAGGCAAATACGAAATAAGATCGACCTACGGGAGGTTTGTGAGCCCGCGAGACTGAGCAACCCTACAAACCCTTGTTCTCACTAAAACCGCTGGACACGAAACCTCCTATCGGTCGATGTTACATATTGTCACAACCAGTCAAACAACCTATATAGTTTGAAGTTATTCAGATATTTATTCATGCTGCCAAAGCAATGTCAGGAAAAATATCGTAAACTTTAAATCACATATAGACTGATATATAAATACTATTAATAATTCTTATAATAGCTCTATCTAGTATTTATAATTGTAGTTAATTATTAACCACTTATGTAAATTTCAAATTAAATTTTAGGAGCCGTTAAAAAACATTTTCTCTCAGTATAGTTCTGGCCCTGAGGAAAGCTAATTTTGTTAGCCAAAATATTGGCCTATAGTAAAGTAGTGCCAGCCTTGCATTCAGTTTTGTCTCATTTTACACAGCAAGTGTCGTCTGGCTACAGCATCTCTTTAATATTAGAGATCCGGCAAAGAAACCAGTCAGTTTTATTTACGGGTTGCGTGGACCTCTGCATTCCATCATTTTTTTTTTGTTTTGATAAATGCGTTATTCGGCTTAGCCTGAGAAAACAGCCGACATTTGGCGACGCCACTACTGTTTTCCCCGCCAAATGACGTCTGAGCAACGAGCGCAGAAAGTCCATGACTGATGAGGCGTCACTACCCAGATCTTGCTCGTGCTTCTGATCGGTCGTGCCGAGTGGGAAATTTGATTCAACCAATCAGAAGCACAACCCAGATCTGGGTAATGACGCGTCATCAGTATGGAATTTCTGCGCTCGTTTCTCAGACGTCATTTGGCGGAGAAACCAGTAATAGCGTCGCCAAATGTCGGCTGTTTTCTCTGGCTATATCCGGCTATACAGATGTTAGTCCCGTTGCACCTACCCCTTTTGGGTTTTTGCTTCTTCTTCTTTTTTTTTGTGCGTGTGTGTGTTGTAGTACAAATTTATATTGTATATCACTAGAGGAGCACCCAATAAAGCCTTGAAAAAAATTACCATAACGCCTGGCAAGTGTCAACTGTACATCTAAACGGCAAGCGGACAATCGCCACTTTCGGAGCGAGAAGGGAACTGGAGCCGAGATGTGTCCCGCAATGGTTTCTGGGGTCGTTACCGGGGAAGTGTCGGTCACCCATTGGCCAGGGACTAGGTTTTTTCAGGATAAAAAAAGTGAAGACATCACAAGGTGCCGCGTAAGTGCAAGAGGGAATGAGAGAGGTCAGAGAGGAAAATCTGATAAATGATTTTTGTAAAACACTTGTGCCTGAGAAATTAGTGACCTCACAGTGTATTCGTTAGACGCTTATAGCAGTTATAGTCTTAGAAAAAGAGGTTTTGACAGAGACATTGCCGATTGAATTGATCGATAGTTTGGCTTTGAAACCGAACGTTTCATGATGTGCTGTCTTTGATCTTGGGCCGGTCGACTGACGGGACGTTTCGCGAAGGTGAGAGCATCCCTAGGGGCGAGGAACGAAGAGAGGCGGCTGCCGGTACTGTTGTATTCGCAGGCTACCAGTTCATTTTCAGTTTATGTCGTCATCATTTAGTGAGTAGCATGGGATAAACTTGTTTTACAATACTTTCTCGTGGTATAACGTACAACTTTCCTCGATCATAAAATCTCTACTTTTATTTTCAGGGACACCAGCTTTAATTGAAGTTTCAGGGGCGGATCTAGGGGGAGGGTGCAGGAGGTGCGCACCCCCCCCCCCCCCCTGAGATGACCTGCGGTTTTCTAATACAACTGGTATCCTGCCAAAAAAAAAAACTATGTGGTTTATTGGTGTTAAAAAATCCTGGATCCGCCCCTGAGTTTACTCATAAACCTATGTCCAGAGTATTAAAGTTTCTCTTGTTTGTCACAATTTTTCTTATTAAACTCTTCCAAAACTTTCTTGAATTCATGCTCGCATTAAGAGGTAAAGTTTTTATTATAAGCTTTCTTTACTAAAACATTAGACTTGACTCGATCTCATAATCACGTCCGTCCTCCAGTTCTGTCCGCAGTGGATATCCACCGTAAACTGACGCGTATAGCGGATAGGCCCTAGGCCTATAGGGCACAGTGTTTATATAGCCTGCGAATACAGCCGTTACTCCTTGCATGCACCTCGCCGCTAGAGACGTTGGCAAAACGTTCCTAAAGGCCAGGAGCAAAGAGAAACGGCTGTATTCGCAGGTTAGCCTATACATCATTAGCGACGTTACTTTCGGGTGGAGAGAAGCAATGAATTAAAATATGTCTGCGCTCGCGGGCTCATAAAACTAATTAGCAGCGCTTATTAAAAGGAGGGGGCTTATATCTGGAATAGAAAAAGGGCTTCGAAACAAGCTATAACAGGGCTGATCAGAATGTATTTTGCATTAATTTACTGCATGGTTTACTACCATAGTAATAAAGGATTCATTTCAATACAAGCTACAATCTTAGACAAAATAAAATGGAACAGCAAACCACCCAAACCAAGGCTGAAGCAGCGCGAAGGGCAAAAGCGCGCCATTTCCTATCATTGATTTTGGGGGGAAGGGGAGTTAAGGTTTTCCATTTATTTTGTCCAAGATTGTAGTAGAGAGGGCCTTATATCTTGGGGGGTATAATCGGATGTATCTCTTTGTTTACAGGTAGATGGGCCTATAACTGGGGGGTATAAGCAGCAGTTTACGGAATATCAGCACTTGATAGGACTATCAAAACCACACCCTTCCTTCAACTCGCAGTAAATGTTAACAATACTATGGCATGGTACGTTCCTTTGTGCGCTACAGCCAATATACTGGACTAGTCCACCGTGACTATCAATCCACGTGACCACGTCATTGCGTGATACAACCGACGTGGTGTAACGCTGTAGGTCGTCCAAGGTAAAACCCATCTTACCATGGATATGAAGTTCACCAGGGCTCGAGAACGATACCACTGGGATTTTGAGTCGGCTTCCCAAGATCTTTGCCAAACCACCACTGAGTGAATGCCCTGTTAGTATGATACTGATATCATGATCAACTGTTCTATTGATCAAGTGCTTACTCAAATATGATTCCAATGAACTAAACGCAAAATCTTCGCGATTGTGGTGCATGAGGCGCTCTAGGAAAGACGCAGCCGTCACGAATGATGTCACGAAGCTTAACGGAAGTGTCTGGACCGGAAGTGCCACCGCGGTGATCTGGTAACTAATAATCTCGCTCCATAATTTTAGGCTTTTAATCCAGTCACCAGTGTTCTGCGACCCTCGTATGCTGATAACGTGAACTCGTTCTGTGGCCTCGAACACGTGATAAAACGTAAGATTGTTTTGAGATATGTACGTAACATTCCACTGGATTCCTCGATTGGAGAAATACGTGTTAACAGACTGATTGACGTCTTTTTTGGTCAAATTGTCTTGATAAACGACGGATGAGAGATAAGCAATATCTGCGATGTTCAGACGCAAGGGAGTCCAAGTGTTTCCACAAATTGGGTACCTGAGAGAGCTTCTTTCTGCTTTGCTACCAAAATCATTACTCATTCTGGTGTGGTTATTCAGCGATGGGAAACAGGAGTCTTTACCGTCAGAGTGAGGGCGAGATGTTAGTGTTAGCACGATAACCCCGATATACGCAATGACAAACAGAAAGGCGAACCGCTTTTTTATGATGAAGTATTCACCGTTCGGTCGTCTGCAACCTCGGAAACAAACGTACAACGTAAGGCAGGCGGTGGAAAAAGGATAAAAAAACGAAAAACACACCGCAGCTTTCGATGCGCCCACGAGAGTAAAGGAGACTGGGGAGAGAATTGAAAACAGGAGAAACGCCGCGCACATTGGAAGAAGTGCTACGGCGTAGAGTTCATGGCTTTGTTCTCTGTAGCAAAAAACAAGGAGGCCAATCGAGCCCAGGACTGCGAGTACGAACGCCGCAAACCAGGAAACCACGACACAACTTTCGAGGAATCCTAAGACACCATAGTTCGGTTTAGCGCAACCTGCGTAAATACTCGCAATTAGCAGAATTACCATTAAAATCGTCACTTTTGCCACGCGGAATTTAAGCGTTCGCTTGACTACCGCCACTTTTATGATTTCCCAAAAGAGGGAACATACCAGGCAAACTAAAAACAGCGTACAACAGAGAAGTACAAACATACAGAAAGTATAAAATGTCTGATCAGTCACGTCATCGTCTCCTAATGGTGAAATCATTTCGAAGGTTATCTCCAACGCGCAGTTGATGGCGAAGCTGAAAGCTGTGACAAAGAACGAGATGAGAGATACCACAATGGTTGCGTGAGCGACTGGATACAATGCGGAAAATACTACACGGAAGACCTTCCATTGGATTCCAATGCGTCCTGGAAAAATCTGAGGAAGACAGTAACCAAACAATAATCCTAGTTTAATAATGGTGGCAAGATTGCTGCCACATATCCTGGTCCGGCCATATCCTAAATTTAGATCTACCCGTTCTACTCACACCCCTCACGATGAGGATCACCGGGAGCAATAGGTAAGGGAAAGAAAAAATTAAACCCCAGGCAAGCCACTCCTCTGTTTGTGCGTTGCCGTTGTTACCGGAAGTCAGTAAAAGTGAATCCTTTTCCTACTCTGTATTTCTTCTATAAGATACAAATGATTGTTTCTGAAAATAATGATTTCAATGTTGTAGCCGCCTTATGTTTACCTGTATTTTCGTTACTCGATGTTCAGATTTCAATGACAATAAAGTCCACACGAAGAGACAGTGGTCTGCCTGTGTCCTAGCCTGCAAAGCAGGCGCCGGTTTTGTTATGGCGCAGGAAGAAATCTCGAGGTGGCGCGCGGGGAGAAAAGGAGAGGAGGCCTCATCACCCACTCGCGTGATCACCTCGCGTGAACTAAAAACATATAAGTGGCGCCTGCTACGTAGGCTGCGTAACTTGTCGTAACTCGCAAGTGAAACGAACCGAGTAGAAACTGGGACTGTCCCCCCCTCCCCCGTCCCCCTTTTCTTCCCCTTTTATATCAATCGAAGCAGCACGAGTTAAAGATCTTGTAATAATAAAATATCTTAAACTTCGCTTGACTGGGAGGAATTTTAACCCATGTTTCAAAATTAAAATTGGTTTTGTGCTCTTCCCGCCGCGAGCCTGGCCGCAAGCGAAGTCGACAAGCACGAACCTGTAACTCTGCGTATAAACAAGAAGGACAGCATGTATGAAGAGCTACAGTTCCTGTCTCAAATTTCGAACTGATTAGTACTTGTCATCGTTTAAAAATTTGGGTGAAATCTTCCAACGTAGCTTCAAGCTATTCATAAACGATCAATACTTAGAGTACAATGGAAGCTTCTTATTGAATAAACATCGCTGAGTTAACTCGGAAAATTACACAGTATTTTACGAACCTCAAAACGTTGAACAGAACGAGGTCTCACAAACAACGGCGATGTTTCTTCTTCCTCTGTCAAAACAAGGATATCTTCTACTTGTAAATGATTTATTCCCATTTCTTACTGCAGTCTAACTGGATATTTAAACTCACGCAATATACTTCTTCCGATTCACAACATCGCAACCACGAAACTTCTCTTTTCAAAGACGTCAATCATTGAGTAGACATGCACTGGAACATGCTCGTGAGATCAAACTTGCGGTGTATGTACTTCCGTCACGTTTTATAGCACGGTGTCGTCACACAATTGGATTACCGGTAGTTTGGCTGTATTTAATAAATAAAAGGCTCAGTTTTTTTTCTCTAAAATTACAAGGTAAGTCATGTAAAATGCGAGTTTTTGATCGAAACAGAAGGCTGTTAAACGTCCTTCGGGGACCGATAATGAGAGAATAGGTTGTGTTTCCAATATTTCCCAAAAGCGTTCTCAATCGCTCGAAAGAAACTAATGCAACACGGGGAAAGCAGAAAACAGCGCATTTCATAGATTTTTTTATCAATTTTTTTATATCAATATCGATCACTCTGCATCACCCGCATAATTCACAAACCAGTCGGATTACAAAACAAATATAATTTGTACAGTCGACTCTAAAAGGGTTCGAGTTATCGGGAGTTCGAAGCAAGCAACCGAAAAAGAGAAGTATAACGAATTAGGCAACAAAGTAGACTTTCAAAAAAGTCCTTCGACCGATTTTATATCGAAAGCTTGGCCGCTTCGCGGCCTAAAAAGCTCGCTTCGCTCGCTAAGAAACTCGTGAGGTAGTCTAGAAACAAAGCTACTTTATTATCGATGTTGTCTCGAGTTATCGGGAGTTGACTGTATTTGGTCTTCAACGTTCAGACTTCTCAGATCCTTTTGTAAATACACATGTAATTTTAGAAGACCGACACAGTCAAAAGAAAGTTGGAGTCAAACCAGTATTTTCCTTTGTCGCAGCAGGTTCTTGTACTGCATGTATAGTCTCTACAATTCAATCCAAACAAATGTGGGCGAGAGTGAATGCGGTTTTCTTTTGTCACGCAACTGCTACAACGCGTGCACAATGCCAGTCAAACCGGTTTTCGATATTCCGATCCTTCGACACAGAAAAGATTCAGCGCGAAACCGGCCCGCCGTTCATCAAAGAAACTCGTCTTAAAAATAACCACACAACTCATCTGGAAAGCTTCAATAATAGGTCAGTGAAATGTTTTGTAACCACTTCTACTTCTTGGCTTAATTCTTCAAGTAAGCGTAGCAATTTCTTTCTCTTACATCCCCCGCTAGCTAAGGTTCGCCGGCCGGCATTGATATCGGAGGGAGACAGACACAAGCGAAAATAGTTGAAGCCGTTTTAAGCTTTCTTTCAGTTCACGAATCACTAAGAAAATGCAGTTGTTCCTTCGTGCAATTCATCGGTAAGGTATCAGAGATTTTAAAAATTTTTCCCGGATAACGAGTAACGTAAGAATAAAGCTTATCGAACAATGGTTTCCAAATAAACAAACCTGCTTTCTTGTGATAAAAGTCCTGAATTTTTCAACCAAATGCAGAATTTTACCTGGCAATAAAGCTGTCAGATTACTGAGTGATTTCGGAACGACATATCGTCGAGCATTTGGAAAAGAGACTGTTTACAACTAAGTCGACCGTTCTTCGATAAGCCGGCTCGCTCTTTCAGCGACGTTACTACCCAAATTTGACGAGAAAATGAAATCTTTTAAGTCTACAAATAACTTGCTTCATTGGAGAATCGACTGCTTTGGTTTAGGACCCACCAAGAACGCTAAAACAGGAGTGAAAGGCCTGAAAATTGCACTAATTCCCCCTCGATTCAATCATTCAAGTTCGCTGGTTGGCGACGCAAAGCAAGGGAAAGTGGTTTGGGATTGATCATTGTTTATGTACTTTTTATCACGTGACAATCCGTGACGGGCGGTCGTATGATTGTGACATTACAAAGGTCAATCGCATCACGTGGACTTATGTGTTAATTGCGTGTATACCTATGCCAATCCGAGGAGACCAAGCGTTTTTGAAAATGACGGCTTTTTATGTCCAAAAGCTGTTCAAAATCAAGATAGGAAAAGAGGAGATAAAAAATCCTTTTCATGCAGTCTAAATTAAGACATTATGCTGAGTGTTAAAAAATTGGAAGATACTGTGCAATGCAAATGATCGATTGATTACAAAGGTTTTTTAAAATGTACATTAAAAAAGAACCGAAAATGCAGAGGGTGCTCAGAGGATGCTCGAGGGAAGCCCCTCTGGATTTTCGTACCTTTTCAACGCACATTTCAAAAAAACTTTGCAAAATTATTATGTTGAGTGTATTTATTTACACGGCATGTAAAAGTTGTAAAGGGTGGATAGGGAAAGCAGGGAAAACAAACTAACTGGTTTCCCGAGGGACTTTCACTTCTTCACGGACAAAGAATAAAGAGCGAATCAAAACAATGTCGGTAATTTTAAGATCACAAATTTTTAAATTGAAATTTTCAAAAAAGCCGAATAAAAACTGATCTACAGAAAAATCCTTTGGGCCAGGAGCCCATTTAATGGGCTTCTGCTTGGGCTGAATTCTGGATTCAAAGCCCAGGATTTCATATTCCACAAGCAAAAATTTTCCGGATTTCAGATTCCGGATTTTTACATTGAGCGGACATTGAGCGAGCGAGATGTTAGCCTGTGTACAGCTGCCCCCTCCCCTCAGAAAAAAACGGAGATTTTCTGAGGGGAGGGGGTGGCTGTACACAGGCTAGAGAGATGTTAGCAGGAAAAATTCCCGGACTTCCCGCCACACTCCACTATCTGAATGCGTGGAACGAGCAACTGCGCGCAAGCTTCTTATGTTTGACAGAGTAAATAAATATAATGGTAATTGAACTGAGTGGAGTGCAATTTGTATAGGTAATAGCATGATTTGTAGTGATATTTGGCATAAATACCATGAGTGATATTTCGAAATTGTTAAACGTAATTTCACGAGCCGTTAGGCGAGTGAAATTTGAGACAATTTCGAAATATCACGAGTGGTATTTATGCCAAATATCACGTACAAATCATGCTATTATTTGTTTATACTACTACCCGCAAAAGGTTTGTAATTTTCACATGTAGGTATTTCAAATTAAGCTGAAATACGACTGCTCTAAGCCAATCAAATTGCAGAAATTTCTCATGTAGTGGTATAAGGTGTGAAATCGGATGCGCATGATTTGAAAACCAGTTTGATTTGAAGTCACAAGTATGATTTCAGACGAAGTTCAGAATTCAGAATTCAGTCAGCACCAATATTTTATCGATCAAGTAGCCGGTTTGTTGAAAAGCGAAAACAAAAGGGCTTTTACTTCTCATTTTCCATTCGAAACAGAAATGATGCGACATAAAGCAAGAACGGTGCGATTTAAAACAGAAATGATGCGATTTTGAACCTGAATGACGCGATTTAGAACAGATGTGATTTAGAGCAAAAAATAGCGTGCTTCGTGAATAAATCACACTACTGATTGCCAATCAGATTGCAGGCATCACCAGTGATTTCAAAATCTATATGATAAAAAGATTTTTTTTCTCTTCACTTCACAGAGCATCATGATGAATCCATTACCAGTCCCCTTTGCTAGAAGAGCTCTCAAGCGCGTAGATGGATCTGGACCTGGTGAACACGAGTTTACAGTAGTGACGTATAACATTCTTGCGGACCACTGGCTGCAGAGGAAAGTGAAAGAAGGCACAGCCTACAATTACTGTCCTAACGAATACAAGATTAGCAAGCAGTGCATGAATGCTCCTCGTCATACGCTTTTCATGGAAGAGGTAGGCAAAATTTATCTGTAGACTTCGATGTGGTTAATTGCCCGGATGCGAGATATGTCCAGAATTTTCGCCATTTTCGCCAAAATCGCAATCTCCAAGAGGCCACTTTTGGTGTCCAATTTAAATCGCCAGTTTTCTCCATTTCCGCCATTGCATGCATTTTTGCGCATAAATGCCGGATGGGTGGACTCCCAAAGGAAAGAGAGGCCGATAAATGTCATAAATTGTTAGCTAAATAGGTTGTTCGTTTGTTGATGAAACTGTTACATACTGTAGTCCTTCCATATCTGTTTCGTATCATTCAAGCATCCATTGAGCGCTAACAAGGCCAAAAGCAGGAATGCATCGTACAATGTACCAACCTCGTTCCCAGGGTCCTCTCCTACTTGCTCCGGGGACGGGCAGATAAGGACCCTGGGAACGTGATTCAAGGTGCCAAATTGGGTGGTTTGGTATGAAATGACTGTGCTGACTAACTAATAGCCCACATTCTCCCCTAGAGTTTAATGAGAGCTTTGAATGTAGGCACAAAACGTAGATTAATACTCAGTGGAGTGTGGGATCTCTTTTTTGTTGAGATTCATAATAACGTGTATCAGGGATAAACTCTGTGATAATTGCAAGGCTGGCACTACCGGAATCAGGCCTGATAAGACTAGTTTACTAGTCGAAATTTTTGGCCTCATGAAAAGTGGCCTTTTATCTTAGTTCACGCTTTACAATTAAAAACAGTTTATTTCAAAAAGGTTTTATATATCATCTGTTCGCAGCGATCAACTGATCGCTATAAGTAAAGCCATGGGTTCGCACACGCCGTGGCATCCTGCTAAACCTGGTTTATTCTTTAGTTGCGGTGGCTTAACGGCGACATCATCTGCCTTCAAGAAGTTGACACACCCTACTTTGAGAGGATCCTGGCAGATGAAATGTCCCGGATGGGATACCAGGGGATGTTTGCGCCAAAGTGCAAGCCGGGTCAGCCCGAAGGTTTGGCCATGTTTTACAAGCGGGACAAGTTCGTGCTGGAAGAAACAAAAACCGTGCATCTAAACGAGCAGGTCCCGCCCTCACTTAAGCAAAGCGATGCCGAAATAGGGCTTCTTGCAACCTTGAAGCACACAATAAGCGATAATCTGCTAGTGATTGGTGAGAATACTTATAGCTGGGTTGCACTGCGTTTCATTACGTTTACGCTAGAGAACTGGAATGCTTCCCCGAATACGAGTTTGCGGTTCGCTTTTGTAAAACTCTTCGGAATAACCGAATGAAAATGACAGGAAAACATTTAAAAACATCTGAAAGTTTACTATTTAAGACCGGTAAAACCGTGGTCTCAGTTTGACTTCGTTTTAGTAACCGGCTGATGACCTGGAGTGTCCGCCTCTTCTGTGCTTTCAGTGTAGTCGTTGCATGACATTCCTAGCGTAAACGTACTCATGACATAAAGGTCTGGAGCCTTATCTGTGTGTACATGCCTCTTGTTTCAAAACACCGCTGACAATTGTTTCCATTGGCATGTAAAGGGCTCGGTAAGTGTCCGGTGATCGACCAAAGGCTTAAAGTTTTCTCAGCGCGCAAATGGGGTTATCCTTGCCTCGTTTTTCAACACGGAATATTAAACATCATTGTATTTAAGTCTGGAAGTACTGGAATTGTCCGTAAAATTCGACTCGTGTTTCCATGGTAAATCTTATCACCCTATGTTTTCACTTAAAGATTTTAGACTGAGAGCAGTCTTTTTCTTCAGATTTGATGAGGGAAGTGCAAGCGTAAGCGAGGGTGGCAGTCACGCGTGTGGTCATTTGCCTGTCTCGAGCGTTTTGCTCGAGACGGACCAAGAAAAAGGGACTGCTCATAGTCTATAAATATTTAGGAATACGATTTTTTTTTCGTGGTAGGAACGACGCACATAATCTGGGGAGATTTGCAACAACCCATCACTCAAGCTTGTCAAATAACATTCGTTACCAATGCCCTGGCGGAGATGGTTACGTCATACGAGTCACGTGGTGAACGCGTGTCTCACATTCTGTGTGGAGACTTCAATATTGAGCCTCAGTTCCCAGCGTATCAGCTTGTCAAAGAGGGTGGACTCAGTGAAAAGGAAATGCGTGCACTGAAAGGTGTGGACTACATCAGATGGGCTCCTAGCCCTACAGCGCCTTCACAGGTATTGTATTTATTATTTGTTTCTTGTTTAGCCGACCAGAGCTTGAAAAGGGGACATTAAAAACCACAGGATGTTTTATTAGTCATGGCGTTCCTCGTTTTGCACTTTTTCGAGTGTCCTGCGCAAAGAAGTCTTCCACACAGCCTGAAGAGATACAGTGACGAGACACAGTCTCGTCACGCAACGGTCTCGTCACGCAAGTCCCTAGAGCAATGGCCCTTTTGGCAAGGAACGTTGCGCGATAAAAAACGGCTGTGTGGGAGAAGACTATGCCCAGAGCTACATAGCAGCTCATGTAAGATATCAGTGAAGTGATTAGCTCCATTCTCTTGAAAAGAACAGACAACAGACACAGAAGCATATACCGATGATAATATTGATTGGAAGTCATCTCTCTCTTTACGAGGGGCACTTATGGGGCCGGCAATACATGTCTCTCTTAGAGAAACGTCTGTCTACTGGAGACTCAAAAAGGGCCTTGCCAGATCAGTCTAGCCGTATAAGACAATTTCACTGTTAATCAGGACTATCCAGCCAGATAAAAAACAAGAACAACAACAAAAATGGGCTGGTTATGCGTATAGGTATGTTTGCGTAAAGCTTTTTTAAGCACTAGTCCCAAGGTAGGTGACTTTACAAACTTTTCCACTCTTAAAAGTTGAATCACACTGTGTGAACGGGAATTGTAAACGCATTTACAAACTGGAATGGACTCGTGTGGGAATAGTGTATTTTTAGTCTTATTGCTCAACCCTTTAAATAACGGTCAATAAAAGCTCATAATTCGTTTGCACCGATTCTGAGCGCCAGGGAATTTTTTTGCCATAATAAATTTTTTACTGATTTCTCTCTCTCTTTTTTCGTAGCTGCTTCCCGATCAAATGTCACTTTTAAACAAAACTAAGCCGCATCTTCATCATACTCTCAAGAACTTGCAAAGTACCTACAAGACAGTTCTGGTAAGGATACTATAGCTTACTTACATTCGCATTAGTGTTGCTTTCATGCGGTGATTCTGTTTCGGCGACTGTTGTCAAAGAGGGTTTGGCCCTCATATCAAAATTACGAGGATCCTCATAGGAAAATTAGAAATAAGCTCCTAAAAGAGACGCATCTCAGCCTGACGGTCTGCAACCAATCTCTACATCTGATTTCGAGCGTCGATATCCTGTTCCAGGCGTTTAGATTGTATGGGACGGTGCAAAGAGGTGTGAGGGAGGGGCTGAGGTAGGGGTGAGAGGTCTCCCTCTCTCCCTCTCTTCCTCCTCATTTTTTCCCGCTCTCTGATTTGGTACAGCAATTCACCACATGACCGCCTGGAACAGACTTGAGCTCAAAGCGAAACCAGTCGCGAAGAAGGCACCTAACAGTTCTTCCTTAGCTTAGAGGGCGGACAGCCCAACTGGTATTCTGGGAGTCATTGGTTCGAGTCTGTGTCGTACTTCCCATGACCCTTCGCATTAACCTGTAATCTTCCCATTTTCCCTCTTGCCGTCTGGCAACTGGTTAAATACCGTCGAGGAGTGAGTTGATTTTCTTTGCCCTACGTCACGTGGCGTTACCTCTATCATTTATTTCTAATTAATTTGTTCTTGTTTATCAGGGTGCCGAGCCACCGCTGACAAATCATGAAGGACCAGGCTGCGTTTGGACTTTGGACTATATCTGGTTTGATTCCGCCAATCTTAAAGCCACAGCTGCCCTAGAGACGGTACCCAGGGAAGCTATAGAACCATACGAGGGCCTGCCAAACCAGTTCTTTCCGTCCGATCACCTGTCACTTAAAGGACATTTTAAATTTGCCGTGCCGGTACAGACGCATGTACAAAGCTGATTTCATGACTGTACGTACGATTTGACATATAATGACCAGGAAAATACTAATTATGACAACACTTTTATGAAGTAAAAGGAAAATAATTTCCTTCGAACCGCGGTGATCCGGTCAAGTTATCGACAGCTTGATTTTCGGGTTTTCACTATATATTGTCGTCTTATGAAACAATGATGAAACAAATAATGTTTTTATTTAAACAGGGAAGGTTGTAAAAATGTTCGCACCTAGAGTTCTCTTGTTCAGACTTAGTGTTCTCCTCGAGTTTTATTTTATAATCTAAGAGTGAGATGGACAGCAAAATTGAGACAATTTTAGTTCTCTTAATTCACTGTAATTGTAGAACTGTCTGAAACATTGGATTTTATCGTTCGATTTTGCCTGTCTATGAGAAACAAACCATAATTTAATTATTGATACATTGATAATGTTTGTACAGTGTTTTAAGTAACAATTATATAGTAATGATATAATAATAACGATGATGATAAAATAAACATGGCAATTAAATCCAATCTTACGTTATCTCTCGTTTCGTAAACCCAAAGAATTCTCCTACCGATTCTGTTTTGACCAGAAGCTTATAATGCTTTTGGTTTTGGCGTTAGGGTTGTTAACCACGCCTGCGAGCAGTAGTTACTTTACGGGTAGGGAAGGAAGTGGAAAAGGAATGCTGAGGGAGATTTTGGATTCGCCTTTTTCCTCCTCACCTTCACGGTAAACGCCAGGTTCAATTTCTCAAAATAGGAAATGAGCAGATAAAAACATGCATATTACTGGCGTGGAACTATTATATTTTTTGTGGACGTAATGAACGGTAAGCGACAAGTAAAGGAAACCTTGGTCACGTGGTACAAACCCACGTTTGTCGTTTAAAAGATGGATGTTTACAAAAAATGTCAATAACTTGGAAACTCTATGAAAGATTTTTCTCTAATTTCAGCAAATAAGCCTCGGAGCTTTCTAAGTTTGAAGTCAATCGTGACCGTGGAAGTTGCTGCACGAAATGCTGGTCAAATTTTACCTTACAATGCAACGCTAACACATTTCTGAAAGTTGACGCACAAATAGAGGAAGAGAGCCGACGGACTATCTCCTATCTGCAAGGGTATTCTTGCCCAAAGCTTTATGGCAAGAAACTGAGTACAGTTCGCAATACAAGAAGAGCGACTTAACGCTGAATGCGGGGCAGACTGAAAGAACTTCTATTTATCAAAGTTACTGTGTTTTTTGCCCTTCTCTTTTTGAAAAAAAAATCTCAACAAAGCAAAATATAGCATCTACAGAAATCGCCTACCTGTTTTTAGCACCGAAGGTTCCCGTCTTGAGGAGAAATACAGCCACCATCTACAGGACTTCAACCTATCCATTTTCAGCTACAACGAAAACCCTTGTATTTGGTAATTTATTCAAGCTTGTTAGATTTGCCATCACATTCGCACGGGCAGTTTGCCGTTGAGGATAATGAGAAAAATATGACGATTGTCATATCTTTCTTCATCTTTATCCCCAAGTGGCAAACTTCCCGTGCGAACGTAACGACAAGTCTAAAAAGCTTGAATAAAGGTATATAGGTTCGGGCCACCTTAAATAGAAGTTAACCATTAACTCATTATCAGTATTTTCAGTGCTTAACCCTAATCAGTATGGTCAGTGCTTACCCTAATCAGTACTGTCAAGGCTCACTCATATATATGAAATTACTTTGTGTAGGCATCACAACGTATCCAGGGGCGGTTTGAGATATGGAAACAAGTGTTTACCTTTATTGTTTTAAACACCAATATGGCCGCCGTGACGTCACGTGCAAACGCTTTATAGTGTGAACACCTATCCGATATGTGACTCTCCACTTCAGAGACTGGCTCGGCGCAGCTTCGCTCCGATACATAAATTACGCCGAAATCACCGTTCTTATGAGTGAACAGAAGCCCTATCTCCGGGGAGATAAACCAGGGATTCAGAAACAATATAGTGCTATACGAGCATTAGGCTGTTTAGTTCCTAGAGATTTATAAAGAAAAAAGAGGGAAGCTGGTGAGAGCCTGTGACTCCTCAGTGTTCTCATTTCTAGAACAATTTTCTTCTCAGGAACCACACACATCATATGGGCAGATTTACTACTGACGGTCTCTCAGGTATGTGAAATATCATTTGCAGCCAATGCCCTCGCGGACCTGGTGGCGACATTCGAGTCACGAGGCGAACACGTGTCTCACATTCTCTGTTGGGACTTCAATATTGAGCCCCATTTGCCCGCCTATCAGCTTTTAAAGGAAGGGAGACTGAGTGAAAAGGAGATACAGGCACTGAAAAGTGTGGAGTACATCCGATGGGCTCCTGATATTGAACAGCCATCACAGGTAAAAGAAGTCTGCTACACAACCGTTTTTAGTGTTGTCACAGAACCTTTTTAGGTGTCGTCACTCTCTTGTGGGGAGGAGCGTTGCGTGACAACACAAAAAACGGCTGTGTAACAGACTAAGGTAAAAGATGAGAAAGGTTAAACTTGTTTGTACAATATCATGGCTAACAAACTTATAAAAAAAGAAGAACTTTAACAATTCCTAATGGCCAACAATCATCCAAATCCGAGCATGTTTGCACGCTTATCAATTTCGGGGCTAGCCCCTGGAGGGCTAAGATATTACCATGCATCAAGCAAAACTATTTCTGTAAAGCCAAAATTTATCACCCCATTTCATTGACAGCTTTTGGTATCATAATGAGGATGAGAGTTCTGGGAGAAATAACCGGCTTGAAATAATCGCACTCATACTTGATCTAGTACGAATCACTTCAATCTAATAGGAAAGTCCTTAGCTAGGCTAAAAAATTTTAAACACTGACTTCAAGGTCGACGCTTTATACAGATCGGTGCCTTACGTGACGTTATTTTTTAGCCATGATCACGAGCTGGCGCAGTAATTATTGAACACCACCCTTGGTATCCTATTTTTTTTCCGTTGCGACAGGAACAGGTAAAGATTCCCGCCTGCTGGGTTCCCTGTGGCATGTGCGCTGCCTTTTTTGTAACCTTTTTTTTTTAATTTTCAGGGCGACGAGCCGAAGTTCACAAATCATGAAGGATCAGGCCGCGTTTGGACTTTAGATTACATGTGGTTTGATTCTGCGAGTCTGAAAGTGACAGCTGCCTTAGAGACGGTATCCAAGGAAGCTATAGAACCACACGAGGGCCTGCCAAACCAGTATTTCTCGTCCGATCATTTGCCATTGAGGGCACATTTTAAGTTCACTGCGTCGCAATGAACTTTGATAGCAATTTATCATGCGCAAAAAAAAAACTTGTGGGCATTTATTGAGCTACTTGGTTTATAAAGGGGAGATTAGGTAAATTTATAAAAGAATTAAGAGGTGTGAGGGTTTTGTTTGTTTGTCTGTATTTTTCGGGGGGAAGGGGAGGGCAAGGTGGGAACCGACGGATAAAATTGAAGTTTGAGTGCGTAGCGGGCTTAATGGCGACAAATTGCGTCGCCAAAAAATATCTATAGGGCGCGTTCCGCAAATCGTATCCTCAAATGCATCGCATATCGCCTTTTTGAACCGGACCGTAACTCTTATATGTTGGACACATGTAGTAAATTTCAGATTACCTTTTGGACTACCAGTAAATGGTTGTTTTCGTTCCATATGGAACGGAGCATATTTTCTTCTAGGACCCAGTGCAAGCATTTGAGTGTAAGCTAATAACATTCAAAATAAATTACATGAATTATTGCTTTGAATGTACCTGAGATCGATTAAGAACCTTTTTTTAATGGTATTTTAATGCTAGTGCCAGAAACAGTAGCCAAAAAAGCTAATAACAGTCAAAAATAAATTCCAGAAATTATTGCTTTAAATCTACCCGAGATCGATTAAGAACTTTTTTTAATGGTATTTTAATGCTAGTGCCAGAAACAGTAGCCAAAATAAAATGTTTAAGTGAAACTAATGATCACTACTGATACACTTGCTTTACAGTGAAAGAAATAGTTAATTGAAATGCAAATAGGATGTACCAAGTTCGGCCTTCACAAACGTTTGTTCTACTTATCGGCATCCGCCACATCTTCAATAGATGGCACCACATTGATTTGGTCGATGAGACCTTCTTTGTAAAAGCCTTCCAGGGCCTTGAAGCGGAAGAAATTTTTGATGCGTTTCAACGACTTCACGCCAAGCACTCTTTCCTGTACTCTCTCTTCCACAGTTTGCCATTTGACCAGACCCCACAAAACTGAATGTTGTTTTGTGGTGATGATTCTCTCAGGGGCAACTTTAAAATCCAGCTTGTAGAGGCAGTACATGCAGTCTACAAACTTTCCATCTTTCGATTTTCCAAACGCTATCATTCCGTACCTGGCACTAGAATCACTTGACGCGTTGTATTTAAACTCCATTACCTTATATGCCCATTCACTTGCCCACGCGATTCCGTTCATTTTCTTCCTCATCTGTTCATCAATACCCTCATAAGCGTCCTGAAGATGATCCAGGAAGCCTTGGATACTCTCAATAGCAATACCTTTGGCTTCCATTACCTGTTCGATAAAAATATTAGATATTTATTATTACACACACTCGACAGGTTAAGGTGTGATGGCTGCGATCTCAGAGTGGTATTTTCATATAGTAGAGCAACCGAGCACGCGAAACGCGCGCAGCGTAGCCCAATAGCTAATAGAAAATGGTAACCTACCGATGCCAGAAAATTTGGTTATGACGTTAGCGTGGTGTCGTCCGTACAGACTCTTAGAGTACGAGTAAAAAACTCAGAAGGGTAGGGAAGGGTGTTCCAGAAATGTATGTTGCGTTTCATTTTGGCCCAATATAACCATTTAAGGGGCCACCAACGGAGTTGCTAAGTAAAAATCTAATTAAAGTTTCTTGTGTTCGGCTTGCGAGTTGCGAAGAAAATTTTCACAAATAAATTTCACAAGCTTTGCTTTTTACTTTGGTCACGCTTTTGGTCACACTCCAGGAACAACCTAGTCTCCCCCCACCCTGCTTGGTCAAAATTTTGACAGGTGAATTCCTGAATGAAAACTTATGCAACATCTAGAAATTTGTTTGGCGTCAGACTTGCCGACAACTGAAGCCTATTTTCATTTCAGTTAATTTGTCAAATTATCGTGTTCTTGACATGTACTGCCGCCACAAAATGAAATACAACTGCAGTTGAGTTTCCTTTTCTGTTTTCCAAACTAACAGTATGAGGTTACTGAGTATTTGATATTGTGATGCTTAATCTAAAAGGGTAGTTTACACGTAATAGTTTGTAGTTCCGATTTCTCAAAGAAAACATTCTAAACACAAAAATCGGCCTAATTTACGATTTGGGTAGAATCCCTTTGAGACGGAAGGATTGACCTATTAACATTAACCGTGACCTGAACGCAGCCAAATTTCGTGAATGACAACCAGCCTTTACAACACAATAAATTTCATGGACTATAAGCTTCTCAAATGGGTGTGGTGGGCGGGAGGGCGGTCAGAAGCTTCTTCGTTTTAATTTTTTGTTTCAAGTAATTAAAAATATATAAGGGACGTTTGGCCTTTAGCCTTGACATCAATAATACCTCATACCTCGCAAGCCTCGTGCCATTTGTCAAATAGCTCGCCCTCAATTTCTCGTTGAACCTGGGTCGCGTCAAACTGGGAAACTTTCACAGTGTGGAGACCTTGCTTTACTTTTACTAAAGCTCGGTTAATGTCCTCTTCTTTGCTGTTAGCCTTAGTAGTTTGATCTGTAGCTATCTACGAGAACGAGAAGGAAAAGACAAGTCAGAAATGTATTTGCAGCTGAGCTGAATTCGTTCTAACGTTTTGGACAGAACAATTACGTCAGAGCTCGTCAGGCAACTGTTTGAATTAGATTATGCAGTGACAGTTTAAGGTACTTGCGTTTCAGTCTTTGTGAACCCTTTCCGTTTTACTTAGGTTAAACTTAACAAGAGGCAACGCCTAGCCTACTCATATTATGCTTGCGTGTTTTCGAAGAATAGTGGAATCTCAGGAACATCAAACAATATGGTGTCAACTCAGGTTTTCATTCATAAGAACGAGACTTACATGCAGCAAACACACGTGCCTGGAATTTCAGCCTCAATATTCTTATAAAATATATTCTTTTACTGTGTGTTTAATTGTATGAACCTGTGCTTCTGGCAACCAAAGCCCCACCCAACCGCGTTATTGAAAATCAGAAATAAGGCCGATATCCAGGCTATATTCGACGAATTATTGACCTACGTTTTTGCTGATTTATGCTGAGCTCAACTTCTTGGTGGGAAAGTGTCGGTCAGCGATGGCAAAACACTGTTACAATTATTGCCCCTGTAGTACTGGCATGTGCCAGCAACATTAGCTGATTGATAAACCAAATCACAAGAAATTCAAATACTAACCTCTGACATGCTTGAGTAGAGTCTGATCGAGTCGAACCACTAGGCTTAGTTAGTAAGAAAGACTAACCTTTGCAGCTCCAACAATTCAGGCAATTGAAATATGCGTTCGGTTTTGTTTTAACTAAATACGGGAATTTCCCAAGTAACGCAACCCTAGTTGAGTGATTGGTCTTAGAGCTTCCGCGATGATCTCACCCTTCACTTTCAGTTAATTGGTGGGAATTTTCCCTGATTTCCCAGAAAAGTACAACACGGAGCAAGTAAGGTCTTATTTCTAAAAGGCTATTTTTTTTAATCAAACAGTTTTCGACGTCTCCTCACTGTTCCTTGGATCAGCGGTACTCCGACAGTCTTAAGGTATGAATCAACGGGCCAGCTTTATTTTAGGGTGAACATAAAAAGCAGGCGTCTTGGAAGACGAGCAGGAGTATTTTGCAGAACACCGAACGCCGAATGCAGAACACCGAATGACTCTGAAGTTTAGCGATCAGGGTCAGGAAATTGAGTGAGCTAATCTTTAGGTCTGTTTTCCCTGAGTTTAATGACCCTAAACGTAACCTAATTCTCTAAGTTTCCTCACCCCAATCACTAAACTCAGAGTCATTCTGCGTTCGGCGTTCTGCAAAATACCGGCCTGCCGCTTTAAGACACGAACTATACCATTCTGTTCGGTTAATTTTGAATGGTTTTCCGTACAAATCTTTGCAAATTTTCACTTTCGTTTAATATATCCTTAAGCACTAAAGGGGCTCGAATTCTCTAGGCTGTATATTTCCGCGTTGCCCCAAGCCTCTGTTTCAAAGAGAGGATAAGTGCAAAGTCAGTCATATGAAAATTATTTAATATTCTGATGCAAATGAAGCTCATTATCACAAGAAAGGTTTTGCACTTAGCCTCGTTTTGGAAGTGAGAGTTTTTGGAACTTGGAAATCTGAAACAATAGACCTTGTCAGGGTTTTCGACGCTATCTTGACGAGTAGGCAAGCGCGTGAGAAATTACAGTGATTGTATGAGAATCTATGTCGAATAATTTCCTTAGAGCGGCTGTTCTAAAAAAAATATGATTTGTAAACTAAAGCTTCACTCCTAAGGATTCTCCTGAAAAAATTTGAGGGCGTTTCATGCACTAGAAGACCTAGAACCACTCTTTAAAATTTTCTATACATTCGTCTGTAAGAAAGTCCCGGGAAAATTACGGACAAATATATGGAAAATCTAAAGAAAGCCTCTGGGGAAATTTAAGCACAGGTACGCCCCCCAATTTTTTTAGGACAATCCTTTGCTTTGTAGCTTTAGTTTACAATTGATATTTTGTTCAGAACAGCCGTTTTACGGAAATTATTCTACATTTGATTCTCATACAACAGTGTAATTTCTCACTCGTTTGCCTACTCGTCAAGATGGCGTCGAAAACCGTGACAAGGTCTATTGAACAATGAGCTCATGATAAACTGCATCGTAGGATTTTTGTCGAACTTCCTTTCGTTATGTACGCAAGACAATAGAACAATCTTAGTTATCTAAAGCCTTCAGGTGTTCTCGGAAAACCATCTATACCCGTTTTCAAACAAGGCCAAACCTTGGGGGCGGCATATACCTACATTTCATATATCGCTTACTTAAGGGAGAAACCCCCCGGGGACGACCCTCGTTAATGGCAGGGAATTTTCCCCCAATATAACATGGGACAAACGAGGTTTCATTTCTAAAGAGCTACATTTTAAATGAATGACAGTTCTCAAGGTCTCCCTACTCACGGAATCAGCAGTACTCTTAAGGTATGAATCAATCATTTTATACGAGGAAAAATAAGGCGAAGAGGTATCATTCAGTACCAGCATACATAATGATTTTATAGCTATAAACGATGGCATCTTCAAACGCCGGGTTCAAACGTCGAACTTCTTGTGAGTCGAACTGAGTGCAAATGAGCGACAACAACACTAGCATTAGGTTCGGCACATGAAAAATTTCGGCGTTTGAACTGATCCCTCTAAAGTAAAAAACAGGACGTTTGTGTCTTATTTAAGACTTGTCGTTTTTCCCAGAACAAATGGCTCTATTGTGCATTTGTAAAGATATCAATTTTATAGTAAGACAACGAAGACGGAAGTTCTACAGCAGGCTACATTTACGGCCTCCATATTTGTACCAACTGATATGATCTTACAGGTTTTGTTCTACTGTTGACGAAACAATTAATACCTTAACAGACTTAACATTTAAAATATTACTACACCCTTAAAACTTTTGATTTTTTAGTTTCTGATATGCTCGGTTTGATAAAGTCAGCCACCGTGACTCTTAGAGGTAACTTTCGATTTCTGCGAATCTAAACATTACTAGGAAGCTGAAAGTTGATCTATAAACAGTGATTGTTTTCACGATGTTGCTTTTGATGTTTTCGCCCCGACAGAACCGAGTTTTGGTTTGGGTAGCAGACAAGTAAAGCTGTCTTAATGATGATTGGCGTAGAATAGTGATTGACAATCTTTCAGTTAGTTTGCAATTGTTATTCGGGGCAAAATCAAGGGAAAAATCCCATCGATAGTTTTTATTGTTTATTCTTCTGTTCGCCAGATCTAGAGAAAACCACTATGGGAAACACCGAAACTTCAACTCATTCTCACGTGGTCGACTACAAAGGTAAGAACTACTTTTTATTTAAGATTAACTCCGCTGTTTTAGTCTGAGGAAGGTAGGGATTCACTTTTAGTACCTGGATTAAACATTAAACCGAAAAATTCCTTGAAAGTCTGCTTTGTGGTTTTCCAATACTGAATGACGTACTTGACTGATGGCTTGGAAAACTGAAAACAGTGGACGTTCAGCCAGTTGTAGATCAAGAATGCGTTACACAGTGAATTTTTAAGAAAAGGGTAAACTTGAATACCACAATTACACTTTTATGAAATGAGCATGAAGAGAACGCAAACACGAATGAAGAAAACATATGAATGCCACCTGAAGCTAAGACTGTAAAACATTGAAAATGTGAAGTGGATGAAAACTCACTTATAAAACTGAAAGCTCATCTATGTTCGGTGTTTACCATAGGCGTCGATCCTGCTGCAAAACCGGACTATCTTCATGAGATTTTAACGGACCAATCAGGATGGTGTACTGGTGAGAACAGTGCTCAGGGAAATGTGGAAAGCGCACTTTCCAGGGTGAAAGTCTGCAAGCAAGAAGCAATTGCCGTCCAAGACAGACTCAGAAATGAGTACTTTTCAGAGTGGGATGAGACCTGTGAAGTCATGGAGGCCAGAAAATTGTCCATTTATAGGTTAGATGAGCTAGTTTCCAAACTGGAAAAACAGTATCGCGGTGTGAACTTCGACATCAGAAGCAAAATTCAAGGAATAAGATGGGCGTCATCTTGGTCCCACAAAGTGTTCGAGTTTACATTTGGTGACAACATTGATTCTGGTGAGGTTTATTTTGGAATAATATGCCTGGTAAAAAGCCCCGACGGCCAGAAAGTCGATGCAGTTAGCTCCCTTTATAGACTTAACTTTACTCCAGCTCAGGAAAAGGTTGTAACAGAAGAGACTTTTCAGTTTCTTGGTTTTATACCACTAGAGAGCAACACGTCAGTTCATTACCGCAGAAAGAACCTCGGGTATTTTTCAAAGAAGCAGATCTCAAATTTCTGTCGTATGAAAGCCATGGAAGCCTTCAAAAGTAAAGGTTTCATTAATCACGTGCCATATGTTACATCGCTTTCAGCTATCAATAACTAGTACAGAATTATGACGCTTTTCAGTTCAGTTAGACTCCAATCAAAATAGCAAATCCATGAGGTTTTTTTCCTAGCTGGCAAAACTAGGAACTAGGAGGCAGCGTGGCCGAGCGGTTAGAGTATCAAGTCTCGCCCTGACCGTTATTTGGAATCGATATGTAATAGTGCTATAAATACTGCCAAGGGTAAATAAATGATTATCAATCATCAAGAACAAAAAGGTTAAGTTTCTTGCTGTCACACAAGTTGAAATTGTGTAAACCCTTACTATAATAATTTCTAGATGTACTGCTGACATGTACCGCTGTTTGGTTTTGTATCAGGTTTGAATCAACAATAAAAAATTGTAACTGTCTTTCAAGTTGTTTTTGTTTGAACTGTCTACTACTACTTATACACTGTCTTTTTAGAGTTCAGAAATAGCAACACAAGCCTTAACTTTGAACGACTCAGTTGTTGCTGTCACAAAATTCACAGTAGTACCTGACTTCACCTTAGTGATTCTCACTGGGCTCCATTAGAGAATCATCAAACATTGGCAGCAATGAACATGGCAACCATGCAAACATATTAGTTTCAAGACTCTGAACATTTCGTTCTTGACACTTTTGCAGAATCGTGTCTACATGTCAGACCTCTGCAAACAAGGTTTCGAAAAACTTCTCATCCCCGTTCTCAACATTCAATATCCGCTCTGTTGCAGAACAACGTTTTCTCCGCACATCTTGGATGATGTAAATCGTGTAGAACGACTGAGGGGAGTGTTTTTTTTTTTACACTAACCTTTGATTCTGAAAAAACCAAGGCAACAAAACGCACCATCAAACCACAATCTCAGTAGAGGGATTCTTCCTTTTCGGGATGGTTACAAGCAGAAGAGCAGGCGAAATCTTCTGAACGTTTAAGTGGTGGTTTATTTATCTCAAGTAGAACAAAAAGATCAGTTTTTTTTCTCTTAATGCACAATTCTTGACTCTTTATTAATGGCAAATAAAAATGCAACACGGAAGTTAGGCCAAAACGCTGACAATAGGATACTTGATAATATACTTAAATTTAAACAAATAAGTTTTAGGTGCGTTTTAAAGATTGATGTAACTCAGTCATTTTTCTCACATAAAGATTATTGTGGTGAGGAAATTAATACAAAACATAGAAAATAACTGAATTTTCAAGCGACAATGAAATCTACACACAGTTGTGGATTATAGCACAATGTCAGAATTGGACTTCTTTACTCAGTTACTATCTTGACTATTCCTGCTGTACTATAAAAATTACAGGTGAAATCTCACTGACCCCTAAAGCCTCAAGTGGTGAAAGCTGAAAACGATGACAGATTTGAAGCGACTTATTTTGACACAGAGGTTTCAGATCCCAGTAAACACAATGCGTAATTTCACTACTAGTTCATACGCATCCATAGAAACAGAATTTTGCAGAGGACAGTATTGCCGGCCAAACAGCCTGAAACTGGTTTGATCTTATGCACAATTATTTGGGAATGATTGCCATAAAAAAATCTCATTATGTTTTACTTAAACTTATGATAAGTATTAATAAACTTCCCCTCACACAAAATAAATTGTTCTGATCAATGCCAATTAAAATAAAGAATGTTCGGCATCACAAACGTTTGTTCTACTTGTCATCCGCCACATCTTCAATAGATGGCACCACATTAATTCGGTCGATGAGACCTTCTTTGTAAAAGCCTTCCAGGGCCTTGAAGCGGAAGAAATTTTTGATGCGTTTCAGCGACTTCACGCCAAGCACTCTTTCCTGTACTCTCTCTTCCACAGTTTCCCATTTGACCAGACCCCACAAAACTGAATGTTCCTTTTTGGTGATGATTCTCTCAGGGGCAACTTTAAAATCCAGCTTGTAGAGGCAGTACATGCAGTCTACAAACTTTCCATCTTTGGATTTTCCAAACGCTATCATTCCGTACCTGGCACTAGAATCACTTGACGCGTTGTATTTAAACTCCATTACCTTATATGCCCATTCTTTTGCCCACTCGATTCCGTTCATTTTCTTTCTCATCTCTTCATCAATGCCCTCATAAGCGTCCTGAAGATGATCCAGGAAGCTTTGGATACGGTCAATGGCAATACCTTTGGCTTCCATTACCTAATTGATAAAAATATCAGATATTTATTTTAGCGCACTAACAAACGTTTAAGGTGTGGAGACTGCGATGTCACTGTAGTACTTTCGTTTCTTAATATTTCAAGCACTTTTTTTTATATTGATCATGACAGCAAGAATACCTCATACCTCGCAACCCTCGTGCCATTTGTCAAATAGTTCGCCCTCAATTTCTCGTTGAACCTGAGTCGCGTCAAACTGGGAAACTTTCACAGAGTGGAGACCTTCCTTCACTTTTACCAAAGCTCGGTTAATGTCCTCTACTTTTTCTAAAGCTTTTGCTGCTGTAGCCACTCCATCTATCACTGTAACTATCTACGACAGAAAACAAGACGGGTTAGCCATTTTGTTTTGCTGCTAAGCTGAAGTTTTTTTCGTACTTTTATACTGCTAACGTTGCGGGCAGGTAACAACCAAATCAGCGCTGCAGTGCTCTACAACGGAGCTATGAGGACCCATACACTGGGAGCAGGCCAATTTGTTCAGTTCTTGTTAGCCCTAGTCGGCTACACAGCCGTTTTTAGAGTCGTCACGCGAGGATCGTTGCGTGACGACACTAAAAACGGCTGTGTAGCAGACTATCTTAGCCTGTGAAACGAATAAAACATAGAGTAGAGAAATTAACACTGCGACAATTAAATCTTCATTTAAATATGTATTTCCGCAGTTCACATCATCTTTCTACGTAACTGGAAGCTGTTAGCACATGCCAAGATGTGCACGCGCGCGTGGTGCTTTTAAATAGATCACAAGGAGAAACCACGGTTAATTCCATACGGAGCAAGGGTTCTAAATTTGTAGCACGTGGTTATCCAATCCAGCTAGCGAGTCGGCTTATGTGTCCGTCTGAGCAACGCTATAATCACGCACACAAAAGTTAAAGAGACCCGTTGACTAAAATACTAACCTTAGCCATACTTTAGCAGAGTCTCGGATGATCGTGTCGAACCACTGGAGTCGGTCAACAACAAGCCACAACCTGTGCAACTTCAACAACTGAAATGATTAAACTGGTAGAACATTATCCTTAAGTTCGATTTCTTTAAGCCTAAATAAGGGAATTTCCCCAATTAATTCAACTCGAATATTGGCTATTTAGCATGTCTATTGGTCACTGAGCTTCCGTTTTCGTTATGTCAATCAATTGGCGGGAATTTTCCCATCGATTTCCCAGAAGACATGGAACAGCTCATCTTCATGAATAGTTTTAATGTTAAAACATTTGGTCACAAGAAAAATTCTGAATCAACCTCGGTTGAAATAGTTTTGACCTACAATATATTCGCCATACTAAGTATTTTTTTGTACCCTGTCAAATCTTTGTGGATTTTGTGAACTGTTAGAACTGCCGCATATACAGCTCATTGCTGCATTTAAAACTTTCCATTTCGTTTTGACTAAATAAACAACACGGGAATTTCCCGGAGTAATACAACTGTAATTATTTTTCTTTGAGCTTTCGATTCGCTTTCCGTTGACTGGAGGGGGTTTTCCGGGAATTTCCCCAACTTATAACACGGAACAAATGAGGCTTTGCTTCCAAAAAACTATTTAACTTGGTTTACAAAACGTTTGCCGACATCTGCATGTACATCGGAATATCTCCTATCAGGCAGACTCAAGGTATGAATTATGTTTTCCTTACGTCCTCGTGCCTCTCAGTTTTGAACATCTCAAACTTGGTTGGCAATTTCCCCAAAATATGACACGAAAGAAACAACATTTCGTTTCTAAAAAGCTACTTAAACTTGTTTATAAAGCATTTATCGACGTCTCCCTGTACACTGTACAAGGCACATGTAAGGTATAAATCATTCATTTTATACGAGGAAAAACATGAGACGAAGACGTCCGTCTCAATTAAGTTAACGAAAACACGAACTGTAACTTTGAGCGATTGTCGCGAAGAGATAACTTTTTGAGTCAGATGGAGAATTCGCATGTCATTTAAGGTTACTTGAGACTCATCTTCTGCAAGACATGCTTTAGTAAGTAAAATCCTAACAACTTTTGCTTGTTCATTTCCTGATATGTTGACGGCAGGTAAAGTAAGTCGTCGTGACTTTTCCAAATTACTTGTTCGATTTCTGCGAATCTGAACATTCATTTACATGTGAAAGCTCGTCACCAACCTTGCCAAGATCGATCTCAAAGTGCTCGACCAAATTTTGCGAATCTAATCGTTGATTGATAAACAGACTTTGTTTTCACGTTGCTGCTTTCGGGCCCTCTCTCTTCCGTAGAGGCCCCCACAGGGTACCACAATAAAAATGGCAAATCGAAAATTAGCAGTCGCGCGGGGAACGATGGGAAAGAGGGAAAAGACCTTACTTCCTCTCTCTTTTCCATTCCCATCGTACCAAACACGCTTACTTCTTACCTCTCCCCACTTCCCTACAACAAAAAGAGGCCTCTGAGCAGCCTGACACAATCCCGCCGCTGAAACGAATCTTCAAGCCCGGACAGTCCACAGAACTTGCGGAAACGAGTTTTGTTTTAGAGGCAATAGCCCTTTGTCACGCGGTGGCCATGTAAAAACCTTTGTTTATGCACGGCTAGCCTCGTTTTCTCTACGAGGCTAGCCGTTCACAAACGAAGCTTTTTAAATCTCCTGAGGCAAAATAACCGTCGCGTGACAAAGGTCTATACAGGTGTCTAACATGATGACTGACACAGAATGGTGACTGACAATCCTTCGTTTTTTATTGGAATCGTCGGGTGCTTTCCATTCGACCAAAACTTCCGAAAAATTGGAAACGGTGGCGAATGGTACGGAAATTTCCCGTGAAAATTTCCAGAAGGTTCGGGAACTGTTGAATTTCTGACACGCGAACCATTCAACAGAGAGTCCTGAAAATTCCGTGAGCAAAGTTGAATGGAAAGAAAACTTTTCGAAAATTTGGGTATACCACGCTACGTTGTCCGGCTTTGTGGAAATTCCTAAAAATACAGTTCCATTCGATACTGGAAGTTGTCGAAACGTTGTCAAAAGTTGTCAAAAAAACGGAAGTTTTGGTTGAATGGAAAGCGCCCGCTATTTTCAGGAAAATTCCCAACGATGATGTCATGTCAGATATTTCGCTTTCAATTTCGAATATCTGTCTCTGTAGGTTACGCTAAATACATTGCCCAGACCCTTATCCCATCGCCAAGGCGTTTCAAGGTTCAGCAAATGGGAAGCATATTATCGTATTTCTTTTCCAAAGGCGATGATTCAAAAGAAAAGGACAGCTCGACAGTTCAGGTAAGACGTCGACATAGCACTTTTTGTATTGAATTAAATCGAAATAGCTTTACAAAACTGTCGGTTTCAGGTCAGTTAGTTTAACGTCCATTACATTTCATAATATATTGCACTGTTACACAAGCGCCGATAAATAATCAATTGAGGCGCAAATTGGAATATCAAAGTTAATTTTCGAAGCCATTTTTTCTTTTATTCATATCTTATGAAGTTTCAGCAAACACAGCCAACTGCATTGTTTTTATTTTATCATTCCAAGACCGAAAGCCCATCTTTATGCAAGAACGCGTCGGTCGAAAATGAATAATAACATAAACTCATCAAGAATTCTTCGTTTGTCCCGTTGTTTGGGTTGATTTTATTTGAGTTTACAAGGAACAAACGTAAATCTAAAGTGCAATATATAAGACCGACAAACAGTCAACCAATGAAGTGCGTTGGTGAGGACAGACGGGCGTACAGTCACTTGATGACCAAATTTTCTCTGATGGGCAGATTACCACATTTTCTTAGGTATGGGGATACGCTTACGCGCGCCTCGTACGCGCGTGAAGCACCGCTATTAGAAGTATACAAGGGAAAAAGTTATAATACTGAGTGTATCCACAAAGCCTGCATGCAGTGACAAAACAGCTCTATTTTTGGTCAGTAATCAGAGTTGAGAAGCTGGCTATACAACTAGGAGAGAAATGTGTATCTGCTTCAATATTTGGTGTGGCATGGCCCGATTCTTCAGGGGAAAGGTCTCATTTTTTGTTCAAGGTTATATGGCGAGTTGCCATTTACCCTTTTTAAACTGTAAGAACTTAGCAACAGGCCTCAGTAAACATAGTAATCCATAGCCTCCTCGCAGACGTCCTTTGGGGTTCGTTTGTCACGCATGAATGCGTGACAAACGAACCCAAAGGACGTCTGCGGGGAGGCTAAGTCATCCACACTGCTTCCCCCAAGTTCAGAAATCCTGGATCGTCTCCTTCTTATGTAACTGATGGTGTGGGGAAAAAACTGAATTCAGGTGAAAATTTTTCATCCTAGGCGGATGAACAACAGTAACCATTCATGATCATGAATAAATTAAAAGGGTTAAAAGCAAATTGGGAATCAACCTAGGTTGAAATTATTTTAACCTGATGTTCACTTTGACCATCACATACACGCTTTATAAAACCTGATGTTTTAATTTTTTCTACTTGGACAATTCTATGTGAAATTTCTATATTTTGTTTTCAGGACGATGCTGCCGAGAGTGGCAGTGACCGTGGAAATGTAAGTAGACAGGAGGCATGTAAGGGGGTGTTTACATGAGAAAACTCGCACCGGCGCGAGTTTCATACCAAGATGACTTTTTGATTTCGTATCGCGTTTACATGATGCTGGGCCATTTCATATCCCGTTATTTGAAGGTACACTTCATGTTAATAAAATACACGTCTGATTCAAAATCGGAGACATTATGCATGCGCTACCCGTTCCAGTCTGCCGGCACACCGATTTCACACCAAAACGGGTGGTCGTTTCGCATTTACATGATACCGTTGCGAGATTTCGTACCGGAGTGAAATTCTCGTCCCGGTACAAGAACAGGGGTGAACTCACGCCGGGGTAACTTGCGCCGGCATAAAATTTTGTGGTGGTATCATGTAAACAAATATAGAGCCATGAGAGGGAACCGGACTGAACTCGCTCCGGGGCGAAAGTCGCCCCGGTGTCATGTAAACACCCCCTAAGAGGTGTTCCTCTTAGTTGAATAGCGAGAAGTAATTACGTCACGTTGCCATGGTAACAAAATTTTTGGATGTCAACAAACTGAAAACTAACTTAAAAAGTGAATTTGCACTGTTTCAAAATTCATCGATCTTATTCAATTCCATTTAATTTCTCAAATGTTGACGAAATTTTTGGGGCTTGAATCGGAAAGACCGTATTTAAGTTTAGAAAAAGAAAAAGAAAATTTTGTGACGTGCTCACTTACTCCTTAAAGTGGGCGCTTGAAATTAGGAAGTTTCATGTCGCAATCGTGCAACGATGGCTAACAAATGTACAAAAAAGCGGGAGGTTTTAAGGGTTTGGCAAGAAGATTAACTTTCTTTCCAGCAAACACATCTACCCCTATGAAGCAGATATGCGAAAGGCCTCCCATGAGCGTCATTGATTTGTCTGGAATTGGGTATGGTTTTCGAGGAAACAACGGGAGTGTATGAACGTATTTGTCGTTTCAATTTCAAATGAAAAAGAAGGAAAGAGAAATATGCGAAATTGAAATGCATTTAAAGACATCTTTTTGTTCGCGTTCTAATCTAAGTAGATGACATAATTTCTGCAAAGAAAGGGGAAGACCAGGTCTGAAAACGGGTATGGACTTTAAACGGGTATACACTTTGCCCTTTTTAGTCTGGAATTGCGTAGGGTTTTCGAGGGAACCACGAGAGTGTATGAACGTATTTGCCGTTTCCATTCCAAATGAATAAGAAAGAAAGAGAAATATGCGAATTTGAAATGAATTTTAAGAAGTATTTTGTTTGCGGTCTAATCTAAGTAGATGACATAATTTCTGCGAAGAAAGAGGAAGGCCAGGTCTCAAAACGGGTGTGGAAAGTGACCCTTTTTTAGTCTGAAATAGGGTCAAGATTTGAAGAACCGGGCGGCACACCCCTACCAAGAATCCCCAGGAGTACCCTCGGCCACTGCTACTATCCCAGGTTCACTAATTACTGAGAACTGTTTCAAATTCTTTGCGTTTTTTTTAGAAAGAGATAGGTCGTGTTGGTGTTAGCTATCTGGGGGAAATAAAGACAAATGACGCGGAAGTGAAGAACAAGGCGCTGGATAAGGTCAAAGCTGGGCTCTACAGTGTCAAAGTATCTCAGTTTGACGCGACTCAGCTCCAGAGAGAAATTGAAGGGGAGTTATTCGACAAATGGCACGAAGGGTGCGAGGTACGTAGATGATACAACTTCTAACATGTAATTCTATATTCAAGAAATTGTTGGTGGAATAATTTATAGTATGACTGTTTGGAACGTTTATTTAAATGGGAAGAAGTACGGCATATGACCGTAGAAATTCTTTGGTGTTCTTGAAAGAGGGCGGAGGAGACTGATTGTAGGTCGGTGGTATGAAAGCAAACCTTCGAAGGAAATCCATTGTCAGGCCCAGCATTAACACTGAACGTTTCAAAGATAGCTTTTTTAATAGATTAATTTTTAAATATAATCTAGCTGTGTAAATACCCCATATGTATTTTTAATCAATTTAATCTTTTTTATTCGTCTTAATCATGGTAACTTTTTTCTATCAATATATATTTTTACTGTAACATCAGATATGTAATTTTATCGGATGCTTTTAATAAAGACGTTATTATTATTATTATTATTATGACTTCAAGACAATGGTATGACCGTTGATGTTAGGTATCACAGCTGGAAGAGGCTGTGATTGCAGGAGGTGGTGTGCTTGTGACTCTAAGGGAATGGAATTATGGCACGAGGAAGCTCTGAGGACAGGAATGTGGTATTACTGTAAAAGAGAGGTATCACCGTAGAGGAATGGTGTTACTGCAGGAAGTTGCTATCGTGTTACTACGAAGAAATGTTAAAATTCCCGTGAGTTGTTTATGATCATGACGTGCACTGCATGTAGTTGAGATGGTGTTTTAAAGGGAACCTCCACTCTTACTACAGAATAAGTTTAAATCGAATAAAGTTATGTTGATAAACAAATTTGTTCGAAATTTGTCCTTAAAAAAAGTGTTTATATCAGGAAAAGTGAATTTTAAAATCTCTTATTTTCACTTTCAAATTTCGCGGGCGCCGCCATCTTGAATAATTGTGACGTGTTACGGTTGCTCTATTGTTCTGACACAAAGAGCTTTTTTTTAATAACAATAGGGCAACCGTAACACGTCACAATTATTCAAGATGGCGACGCCCGCAAAATTTGAAAACAAAAGTAGGCGAATCTAAAAGTTATTTCTTTCGGATACAAGTGCTTTCTTTAAAAATATTTCAGATTGACTTGACTGTAACAGTTATTTCCTGTGATTTAAAGTTATCTTTTTGTTGAAGTGGAGGTTCCCTTTAAGGAACTCATTGTTAGCTCAAGGAGAAAGTTAAACAACATAGACATCATTTTTTTGTTGGAAGATTGTGTGATTATGGATAACATTATGCTCACGCAACTGGAAAGATGTGCTGGAAATTAGAAGGAACTTATTTTTTTGCCGTAAAGGGACTTTGACAGCGAAACAACTCCTGCATTAGTAGTTTATTTTAATCAATTCAATTCAGAAAGATATATTTTTTAAGCGATGGACTCCAGAAAAATCGCAGCCATCACACTTTAACCTGTCGAGCGTGTGCAAAATACCTGGTTTTTTTTATCAATTAGGTAATGGAAGCCAAAGGTATTGCCATTGAGAGTATCCAAAGCTTCTTGGATCATCTTCAGGACGCTTATGAGGGTATTGATGAAGAGATGAGAAAGAAAATGAACGGAATCCAGTGGGCAGGTGAATGGGCATATAAAGTAATGGAGTTTAAATACAACGCGTCAAGTGATTCTAGTGCCAGGTACGGAATGATAGCGTTTGGAAAATCCAAAGATGGAAAGTTTGTAGACTGCATGTACTGCCTCTACAAGCTAGATTTTAAAGTTGCCCCTGAGAGAATCATCACCACAAAACATCATTCAAGCTTCTGGGGTCTGATAAAATGGCAAACTGTGGACGAGAAAGAACAGGAAAGAGTGCTTGGGGTGAAGCCGCTGAAACGCATCCAAAATTTCTTCCGCTTTAAGGCCCTGGAAGGCTTTTACAAAGAAGGCCTAATCGACGAAATTAATGTGGTGCCATCTATTGAAGATCTGGCGGATGACAAGTAGAACAAACGTTTTTGAGCAGAACTTTGTGCTTTCTAATTTCCTTTTTAGTTTTAATTTGCCAGGGGTTTACAACGAAGGTCATTTGCGGGAATTATCAAATTGATGGTGACAAATTAATGGTAGATAGATAGGTCTTATTGATGAGGTAAACGTGGTCCCTTCTATCGAAGATGTCTTGGAAAACAATGCGTGAAACTAGCATGAAAAAACTTAATAGCTGCCGTATTTTTACAGATACTCAGGTATGAAGTTAAAGATAACACGATTGGCCTGAAGTAGATTTGAGAAATAATTTTTGAGAATATAAGCTTGCTGCGCGAATTATAGACTGCAAAATATATACACCAACAGCTTTGGTAAAAAATGTTGCTGGTAAAGGAATAACGATTAACTGATATTATTTTGAGTTAAAGTGAAATCATTTAATGACTTTGTTCTGCTTCATTTACTTTAATGCATTTTGTGAATTTTCCATTTCTGAAGAGCGCTACCAAGCTGCAACCGTTTTGGCGAGTAGAAAAGAATTGTGTTTGGTGGGGCTATGTGGCAGGTGACCATGCTTTTATTAGTAAGCATTTATTGTTATTATAAAGTTAAAGTGAGATAAATATTTGCGTGAAATATTTTTCACACTCCCTTACAATTACTTCCACCGAACCGGAAAATACGTCCTCAGTGTTTTAACCGCTCCCCTGCTAATTGACGGAAAACAGGTCCAAAACGACGAAATCGTAAAAATACGTTTTTTTTTTCGCTGATCGCTGGTCTTGCCAAAGAGTTAAATAGTGGCTTTAGGGCAGGTTAATAGACTGTAACGGAAGCTAGCAAATATGTGGTTAGTTGTTTTGCAAATAAGCGGACGTCCAAACGGCCATTTCCGAGTTGCCACAAGACTCTGTTTCAAAACGCCGCTGAGTGCAAAGCCATTGATATGAAAATGATTTTAACCCTTTAGCCATAAGAGAGATCAGCATGAAATTTCTCGTTATAATATCAATGCTTTAGAAAACAGAGTGGTCATGAGAATTGAGTACATGATCAGGGAAGATGAGTCTAACTGATACTTCAACAAATTCTCCCAACTACTTCTATTGAATTGTATAGGGACAGTTAATAAGAATCTCAATTTTAATATCAGGGTTCGAAGGGTTAACATTTTCATGCAAATGAAATTCATTAGCACAAAAAAAGGGTTTGCACTTAGTCTCGTGTTGAAAGTAAGGGTGTTTGGAACTCGGATATGGCCTATTGTGACGATCAGGAAAGTTACAACACACCCTTTCAAATGAAAAATAATATGTACTATCACGAGCATTTTAATAGGATAGAAACGTTAGTTTGTTTTGCTCCATTAATACCGCCTAACTTCGATTTGAACAGCTGTTGTGCTCTATGACTGTTTATGACTGTTTTGTTGAGGTAATATATGAGCATCATCTATAAAAGTACTTGATACATGATAGGTTTGCAGTTTCAGGTTCACGTTTGTAGAGTGTAACCACGCTCTAAAGGTAAGTGATTTACCGTTTACCGCAAGGTTTTTTGCACTCTCAAGTTTGAGAGGAAATACTACTTTTTAGAACTCTTTCGTTTATGGTTACTGGACTATTTTTCATAGAAACGAAATTTTGAAGACCGTATTTTCGCTCAGCTAAAATAGAATTTAACGAGCAATAAATCAGTATCGAAACTGTGCCATCATAAGCCAAGCCCTGATGGGTTTCCTTTGGGCATAGTTAATTGAGTGGAATGGTTATGAAACCCGTCAGACTCCTTTGTTATATGTTTTTGTGGACCTGAAAGTGCACAACGTTCAAAAGAATTCCTATCATTTTGATTGTATTGACCAATAAAACGTTGCATGAATTAATTCCGTAGCAATTTGCCAACAGAAAACAAAGGATTGTGCACTTTCAGGGTGCTTCCAACATAAACTGCAGCACTGTTGTTTTTATCACTGATGTTTGCCGCTTTTCATAACCAGTCTCCTCTACAGTAACTATGCTTTGGGTGTTTAATTCTAACTTTCGACAAGTATCTCCGTCTTTTCAAATAGGAATCCCCAGGGGTAAGGCCCTATTATGGCAAATTCCAGCAAGCGACAAAGCCTTAAATCTGCGACTCTGGAAAGATTAATAATGGCGACACTGGCGAGACACGATTGTCAAATGAAACTTCAACGGTGACGAAGAAAACAGCAAATACTGTTTTTTAAATACCGACACTGGGAAGGGCAGGGATCTCCCTTGCTTCACTCTCAATAAGCTAAACGAAAGGGTTTGAAATTCAAAGTTAGATAACACACGAATCCTCCCTCCCCAGCCGCCCCCCCCTCCCCCAATACGTACCTCCTCCACTGAAGATCGTCGTTTCAGATGCGTAACAAACTGATTTGGTTAAATATAACCAGGCGCCCATCCTTACGTCATCCTCTGAAAGAAAAAAAGAAACTCAGCGTCTCCGTGGCCTGGACGACAGAAAATAGAGAGCTTAAGTAAAGACGTTTTTGAGCGACGGACGTCAACCTGAAGTGAGGCCTTTTCCCTCTTAACCCTTTAAGTCCCAATAGTGACCAAGATCAAATTTCTCCAAACAATATCCATACACTGTCAAGAGATAAGTTATGAGAATTAATAAAATGAACACCTTAGGGAAAATGCTTTGATCTTTTATCAAATTCTCTCAACTCATTCTTTAAGGAAATATATAGAGATCAGTTTGGAGAATTTGTATGTGGATACTGGGGCTTAAAGGGTTAACATGCCTTGACAATATAAAATTTGTATTGCTTGCTTCTTTACTCTTATAGAGACGATTTGACTGAAAATTTGGGCGAAACCACCGCTCAAGAATGAAAAAAGTCCACTTCCGGTTGACGAGCGTCGCTCAAAAAACGCCTTTGCTTAAGCTCCCTTAACCCTTTAAGCCCCAATATCCATGTACAAATTCTCCAAACTGATCTCTATACCTCTCCTTTAAGAATTAGTTAAGAGAATTTGATAAAAGATCAAAGTCTTTTCTCTTAGGTGATCATTTTACTAATTCTCATAACCTCATCTCATGAAAATATATGGATATCGTTAGGAGAAAATTGCTGTTGGTCACTATTGGAACTTAAAGGGTTAAGGTTCGTCACTGCTTCGCAGCTGGTCCCGAATGTTAATAGCATATTCGCCATAGGTTCATATTTCTGTCTCGCTTTATCCTTGTGGCCTGTAAATGATCATATTAATGGTGAAACATTGCATTTGTTTCAAACTTATACATAATAATTATGACTTGACGCGTCACTGAGCAAGGTATTGTAACAAAATGATTAAAACAGTAACTTTTGATAAAAATAGCATCAACTGTGCTGACTCATAAGGCACAGGTGAGTGACAAATGAATCTTGAAGTCGATAGAAGGTTTAATCAACGTCGTCGCACGTTAGTTAATGGAGACCTTTAGATTTTAAGACGACTACGATTACGAGTACGAGATTTGACTTAAAGTTTTTTCGCATATTCTCAAAATATAGTTAGCACTGTTATCTTTAGTGACGGAGGTTACGCCCCCTCCCGATCGTAAAATGATCAAACTTCTAACATTTGATATCTTGTTTCCGCCACTTCGTCATCTCGCTAAGAGTCGTAGTAGAGTGACGACGGTTACCACGTTTTCCCGCCAAAATGACGTTGGTTCACGCGCGCGCAATACTTAGTTCTAAGAAAATCTCGTACTCGAGTCGTAGTCGTCTTAGAATCTAAGACGAGGTCGACTACCACACAAGATTTTCTCAATACTGCTAAGCGCTGCTAGCGCATGAACCAGCATCAGTTTTGGAGGGAAAACGTGATAGTCGTCGTCGTCGAGTTTTTGCGAAAATGTCGTGGTAGTGGAAACAAGTACTCAAATATTAGAAGTTTTATATTTTTTCGATTAGGAGAGGGCTTAACCTCCTTCAATAAGGATAACAATATTAATGCTACCTTTTCTGGTGAAGAAAAGTACAATGAAGCTTTCCGGGATGCCTATCTTTTTCGAATACGCGAAAAAACTTGAAGTCAGTTCTCGTACTCGTAGCAGGCGCGGATCTAGGATAAATGCTGACCGATTTCTTAAACGAGCGCCGAAAACGCAAGCTTCTTGGGGGTCCAGGGGCATGCTCCCCCGGTAAATGTTATAGATTTTAACTCCCTAAAGTCTCCTTTCTCGAGGTTCCGAGTCACTCAGATAGGATATTGGCCAGTTCCATTCACCTTGGATAAGGCCTTGCAACTTGGAAAGTTTTTTATTTATTAAAAATATATCTATTTAAGAAAAATCTGACCGATTTCAGTAAAACGGTGGAAACCGGTGTGGATCCGCGTCTGCGTAGTGTTATCGTCCTCGAATTTAAAGCTCTCTAATGATATATTTTGAAGATGAGTATTTCCGACCTACACCTCTTTTATGGAACACCGACAAATTTAAACAATAGGCTCGCTCACCAAATTAAGTGAAACATAAAAATAATCGCTCAAAACATTACACAGCAAATACAAAAGTAGGAACAGATGAAGATGGCAATTGTGTTTTTTAGTCTTAGCCTAAAAGATCTTCAAAGTTTATTATTGTTGTTTGTAAAGCCTGATATAATGCTTGGAAAGTATATTTGTTGGACGAGAAGCTGTGATTTTGTCCTTTACACGTAATTTCTTCGTTAACATTAAGTTCCATAGCTCCTTTAAGTATAAATTTGATACTGGAATTGAGCCATGGCAAGCGCTTAAAAAACCCAGTTTTGAATTAGAATCGGCTTTAGGTTGATAGATTGGATTTTTTCAACTCCGTTGATAAAACCAAATTTGAGTGTTCCACTCTCCAAACAGAGACGCAGCAAAAGTAACGATTACAGGACTCAAATTGTCTGTTATGAGATTTTACGACAGTTTGAAATTTTTAAAATTTACAAGCCAGGATTTGGAAAGCCATGCAAACATGGCTTGGTGGCAAGAGTTGTTTTCCCCATACAAATCCAATTTTCGGCGGCCATTGCAATCGCTACATTTGAGATATACGGCTGAAAATGCGCAGGTAACTTAATTTTAATACAGTGAAACCTGTATTAAGCGGACACCCTCGGGGAATGCTGTAGTGTCCACTTAATACAGGGTGTCCGCCTAATACAGGTTTCGATAGATAACGTCATAGGAGGTGTCATGCCATTCAAATAAACAGCGGAAACGTTTAGAATACTCCCAGAGACTATGACGATATACGTTTGCCTTAATTTCTTTATCAAAGTGGACCAATTGATCATAGTACCATAAACATAGATTGCAACTCAAATTTGAAGAAATCAGATGAGTGAAACAAGCTCTATACAAACAAAACGAAATAGAAAATATAATAGAAAACAATACTGTACTGTGAAACTAATCAAATAAGTTCGTCAAGTCACGTTTTTTAATGTAAAGAATCGAAAAATTTGTGGGTGGCAATTCGAGGCAATCTTTCGCATTTCCGGTTTCTCGTATGTTGGATGGTGGAATTTAATTACAAGTGTCCGTTTAATACAGGTTGGCAAAAATAGAAATGACCATTTCAGGTACTTTTTAGGTGTCCCCTTCCGCTTAATAGAGGTGTCCGCTTAATAAAGGTTTCATTTAAAGTAAATGAGAGAAAATAAATTTTGGGACTTCGGCTACTGTCCGCTTAATAGATGGTGTCCGCTTAACACGGTGTCCGCTTAATATAGGTTTCACTGTATGTTCTTCCAGGTCCTGCTAAGTCCTAACATCTTTGCAAAGCGATATGTTTTCGTGCTTACAAGAAGTTTATCACGTGACCAACTTTTGTACAAGGCACATTTCGTGGCTTCATTCCATGTCTTCCTCAGGAGGCCACTTGTACAAGGTGTCAAGAAAAGTGCAAATCGGGGCTTGGCTTAAAGACAAAAGAAGTCTGAGTCCTGGCTTTGTTGTGCTTTGATTTGATTAACTTAACGTCAAACTTTCAATTATTGACAGTATATTGCATATGTTCTAAAAGCAACCATCGCAAAAGGTTTTTTAAATAAGGTACAGAAATACAGTAAGAAACTAAAATAGACGGCGTAAAAAGCAATTACTATTTTGGTTTGTTTTGCCCTCAGACAACGTGGTGTTAACAAAATGTTACAATTTCGGAAAGTCTTGCGTTCTTCAACGTTCTTACACCAGTATAAAAGTGCTTATACAAAAGGAAACATTTTATTAGGCTGTGTAACGAAACTTCCTGATAACGTTGATATCGTTATTAAATTTCTGTTTAGTTTAAAGGGACCATGTCATGAGGATATTGATTGCTACTGTTTTAGATCAATTCTGTGCTAAAACCATGGTTTGTTGTCTTTACCCATATACAAAATGCTCCTGTCGAGGTATGAAGAAAATATCAAGTATATTTCGTCGGTCAGCACTAACCATGATATTTTTTAATGAATTCTCCAGACATTTAAAATAAAAAAAATTTGGTCCAACTTTTTCAAATTTCAATCCATGCGCATCCTCGCTATCCCTTGCAACAGACGACGAAGAAACAGTTTCAACGCCTAAATATAGTCCTCCAAAACTGGACCATTATTTTTGGAATTCATTTGAAAAAGATAGGAAATAGCATGACGTGGCCGCTTCAACGCAGGATGACTGTGAAAAAGACATTTCCTTTAATTATATCGTTTAGAAATACGTCAATTGAAAATGATAGCCTGAGGTAGAGGATATTAATTGTCTGGGGCTTTTCACATACTGTTACTGCTGTTAATTGACGTTACCCGAAAAACCGCAAAATTAAAGAAAGTGTGTTATTTTGAACTTTATTTTTTACACATCAACTAGTACATATGTACACTACAAATCTATGGTTATTACTTCCAGTGTTCAGTTTAAGTTTATTAGCAGTGTCTTTTAATTCAAGGTTCAGTTGGCTCACGTGGAAAGTCACACATTTTCAAACAAGTAAAAGTAAATTTACATTTGTTTTGATAGCCCACCTACACTATTCAAATATACTTCAACTCCTAATAATGACTTAGGTAGAGGAAGGATATTGTTTGTTTAGAGACTCTATCCACACTGTTACAATGAAAAGAGCCTTAAAATATCTTTACATAACATAATTTCAATTTAAGCCACTTTTTTCAATTTTGCGGTTTTTCGGTAAACGTCAATTAGAGCAATTTACATGAGTAATATTTACAAGTTTCGGAGATATGACGGCGCACTGCATAACAGAACTTTACTCATTTAAATCTGAAGGCAAAGTTTAGAGGCATGGTTTGATTTGAAATTAATCACAGGGCTTGATATGGTACCTCAAACTTCCTATCAATTAACTGAGTAGAAACAAAACATAGTGATTTGAACTGAGGCATTAACAGATTACTCATGCCTTAATACTGGACTACCGGTAAAGGAAATTCGTTTACATCATCATAACGTCATACGTTACATCACCTTCTCAAGGACAAAATAGAGCAGTTCACGTGACACGACGTTTTTTCCCGCGCTAGCCGATCCTACAGGTATAACAAGAAGGTGAGTGATGACTGTGGTTGTAAGGAGGTTTCTCTGTAGGTAGAGGTAAGAGCTTTCGTCGTTTTTGTCTGTTGTACTTTACGCTAATTTTTAAAATAAGTAACTATAAAAGCCTTTTCACTGTTAGAAGTGGCCAAGGGCAAAATAAGAAAAAAAAAAAAATTCATTTTCGAAAACGTTGAAAAGTACTTCCAAGGGGGTTTCATTTCAAAAGTCACATAGCAGGACGTAGAGTCGCTGCTTTCTCTCCTGAAAACTAAATTGGTCGAGCTGAAACAGTGCCCTGTCGCGACAACTGCAGCGAGGGGTTTGAGACTGTACGCAGAACGAATGAAATTATTAGGCAAATTTAAAGCAAGAACTCGTTACACCTGTGTCCAAGTTTGCCAAAATTTTCACTAATTGCCATCGCTGTCTGGGTTTTGTCTGGGAACCAGTTAAGCTACATCGTTAACTATATAGGCGCCGCTTATTGTTTTCAAACGCGTGCAACTTTTCATGTACGTTTTTTATCGGTTTCTTTTAAGTCGAGGCTCATTGAGTCACGTGCGAAGTTTTCCATTTTCAAAACAAATTTCACTCATTGCATCTGGACAATCACTGAATTCATATTAATATTTATAGAAACCTTGATTCTACATTGTAAACCAATACTTGTAAAGGTAGCTACTGAATGAGATTCATTTGAATGCTCGTAGCAAAGGACTGATTTCGTCAGAGAATGGACTGTTTAACCACCTTCCTCAACATACATTAAAGCAGGCAAGGAAATTATGCTCAGTGGCTTTCATTTAAATAGTTACACTAAAGGACTTCATTCTCAGATTTAAATGTCAAAACCAGCTAGTTCATCATAATAAACAGTCAGTACCACGGGAAAGTACTGCTCAGTAGACCTCATTCAGGTGATCAAACTTAAAACCACCTCGTACAATATAAAAACAGTACCAAAGGAAAGTACTGCTCAGTAACTTTCATCTTAAGGGTAACTCTTAAGGATTTTATCCACAGACTCAAAAGTTAGAACCACCTTGCACAGCATAATGAACAATACCACAGGAAAGTACTGCTCAGTAGCTTTCATATGGTCACACTTTAGGATTTCATCCAGAGATTCAAAAGTTAGAGCCACCTTGTACAACATAATAAACAATACCACAGGAAAGTACTGCTCAGTAGATCTCATTCACATGATCAAACTTAAAACCACCTCGTACAATATAATAACAGTACCAAAGGAAAGTATTGCTCGGTAGCTTTCATCTGAAGGTTAACTCCTAAGGATTTCATCAGGACTCAAAAGTTAGAACCACCTTGTACAGCATAATAAACAATACCACAGGAAAGTACTGCTCAGTAGCTTTCATTAAATGGTCACACTTTAGGATTTCATCCACAGATTCAAAAGTTAGAGCCACCTTGTACAGCATAATAAACAATACCACAGGAAAGTACCGCTCAGTAGCTTTCATTAAATGGTCACACTTTAGGATTTCATCCACAGATTCAAAAGTTAGAGCCACCTTGTACAGCATAATAAACAATACCACAGGAAAGTACCGCTCAGTAGCTTTCATTAAATGGTCACACTTTAGGATTTCATCCACAGATTCAAAAGTTAGAGCCACCTTGTACAGCATAATAAACAATACCACAGGAAAGTACTGCTCAGTAGATCTCATTCACACGATCAAACTTAAAACCACCTCGTACAATATAATAACAGTATCAAAGGAAAGTATTGCTCGGTAGCTTTCATCTGAAGGTTAACTCCTAAGGATTTCATCCGGACTCAAAAGTTAGAACCACCTTGTACAGCATAATAAACAATACCACAGGAAAGTACTGCTCAGTAGCTTTCATTAAATGGTCACACTTTAGGATTTCATCCACAGATTCAAAAGTTAGAGCCACCTTGTACAGCTTAATAAACAATACCACAGGAAAGTACCACTCAGTAGCTTTCATTAAATGGTCACACTTTAGGATTTCATCCACAGATTCAAAAGTTAGAGCCACCTTGAACAACATGATAAACAATACCACTTGAAAGTTCACATGAATGGCCATGTTATAGGATTTCATTTAGACTCAAAAGGTAGGAGCACCTTGTATAGTATAATAAAAAGTATCTAAGAATAAGAATGTCATTTCATGACATGCTTTGGGTTTTATCCCGCGGCACAGACCTGGCAAAAGAAGTTTCGAACTACTTTCATCACTGTGTCCACGACTGACTCTAGCAGCGTTAAGTACTGGTAAGCAAAAGTTTTTGTACGAAGATGAAATCAATAACAACCTGAACTGAAACTAGTAATATAGTAATAAAAATAATAATAATAATAACAACATCGCAAAAGTCACGGTATGATATCGTCATGATTGATTTAGAAAAAAAAGGAAAAAAAGATGTTTAAACAAAATCAACCTGATGTTTAGACAAGTGCCTATTCTGCACGACCTTTGGGAGACAAAATGGAGCCATTTTCCAAGAAGTATAGCTAACTGTTGACCCCATATTCCGCCTACAAAATCGGAAAAAAATTCCGCATATGTTTGTGAAAACTTGGCTGATTAAACAGAGTGACCGTTTTCAAGGGGACTAGATTTGGATTTTGACGCCTCTTGTCGAGAGATACCAAGAGATGAAGTAGATGTTTGTGTATTTGATAGCACGTTTAGGTTTTATGTCACCAAGATATTGCTGTTTTAGGGCAACTTCATAAGGGAGCAATAGTCATTTTTTTAATGATTTCAGCTGCAGGCATAGCATTAAAACTTGAAAAAGTTAACCTAACTTTTGCAATTTTCAACCCATCGCATCCTTGTGTAGGAACAGAGGACAGGAAACAGTTTCAATCATTGTTAAAATATATATTCTAATAATAATATTAGACCATTGTTTTCAGAATCAACTGATGCAAAGACACATTTTAGCATTTCAAAGATAGCAAATATGAACAAATAGCGTGATAAAGCCCTTCGCCAACAGGCAAAAGAAAAAATACTTCCGCTTAACACCCCCGAACGTGTTATAAACAACGCCAGTTCTCAGTCTAAACCACAAAATGGAAACATCCAAATTTCATTTTGTAAAATACTAAAAAAACAAGTATCTCCCATAAAGTGAAAGTTTAGTTCAAGAGATTTCATTTAATTAGTCACATTGTAAAGATGTTTTTCAACAGAGTCAAAGCTAAGAGAGCTTCATCATGATAGTCCATGAATAATCTGAGGTTAAAAGGGAAGTAAACAGCACCAAAATGCCACCGAGATTAGAGAGTTAGATTGTGTACTTTCATTCCTTCAGATTTTCAGTTCTGATCCTCGTTTTTCGTTTTGCTTTTTTGTTTTCTGTAAATGTGTAGTATGCAACTGACAAAAGGTTTCCTCACGTAAAAAATCTCTCTAAACAACAACAGTAGGGGGAGTTTAAACAGGTGCCTGTTAAACGACCTACTGTAGAGCAACCAAACAATGACATGTGTAGTCGACGAAAATGATTCAGCACGATGCTAAACACAGGCTTAAAAACTGAATATCCTTGTCATCAAAACTTCTCATTTAAACAGGGCTACCACGCACGATAAATTCTTACAAAGAAAAACCTGTTTCATTTGTACACACTTTGTCCCGTTTTCAAAGGCGCCGTTTAGGTAAGTGTTTTTGGTGTCGATATTACGGAAGGTTTTTTTTTCTTTTTGGTAATTGTTCTTGGTATTCAAATCCACCGAATCCTTTAACGGGAACAAAACGCGGGGTAAGCATAAAAGCGTGGAAAACAGGCGACATGCACGGCAAGGACTGCTTAACCAGCTTTCATCGTAACGAAAAACTACAGGCGGAAAACTGAAAACGGTCGGTCACCTATCTTCAAAAAACACAGCGATAGGTGATACATAAAAGCGAACTGAAAATAGGCCATTTACACGAAATGTCCGCCTTTATATTTTAAGTATTCTGCTTTCGTCATAATAAAAACAGTGAGACGGACGTGTCTGACAATGTTGATCAACTTTCTCACAGAAAAAAAAAAACGCATGTAGGATATGCGTCATGATGAATTGGGAAATGCCGGGCTACTTGCACGAAAAGAACCGCTTTTATCACGATTAAAGCGGAAAAAAAAGGCGGGGTACGTAAAAACTCTGAAAATAGGCTGGTTGCACGCCAAGGCCTGATAAGTCTGCGAAATAACTGTCGGTAGATGAAAACGGTCGGTTGCCTATGCGAAATAAAGTACATTATATTTCCACTACCGGGTTCTGTAGTTTCTTGTACTCTGAGTGGATAACGTTTCTTTGTACTTTTTTAAATACGTTTCCTTTTGTTTCTCTTTCGAAACATGTGTACATTACTCTTTCACTCTTAAAGCAATTTATAGTGAGATTTCTCGTCATTCAGCCCAAGAGATCCTATTCATTATTTTACTATTGAAATATAACCTCTTTGGTAGAACTAACGTATTCTTTTAAGATGAGGAAAATAAAATTATAAAACATCATGAAAAGGAAAACTAGAGGTTGACCCTATGACGTTTCCCTAAATAAAAATATAAAACAGATATAAGCTATATAAAATATAAAATGTGTAAAATAGGACAATTAAAAATAAACTACTTACAAAATATAAATTGGATCACGTATGAACAACAAAAACAACAGATGGACAACTAATGGATATTAAGGCTCCCAGCATCAATAATAGACCCTGGTAGGTCTGGTAGACTATTCCAGTCCCCCGCGATTCGGAAAGGAAAACAATATTTATATGGATCACACTTTCGTGGCTTAACATATTGCTTTGCACGATGCTGTTTAAAGACATTTGAAATTTGAAATTTTGTGAATTTTTCTTTATGGGCACTGTTAGGAGTGAAGCAGAAAGTCGTCACCTTTCTAAAAACAAATTAAGGGTCTGTTCAGTACATGGAGGGAGGAAGATCCTAGAAGGCGGAAAAACGTTTCGTTGAGTTCACATGCAGAAATTTCGGTCCGTGTGGAGACCAAGTAGAGACTAAGGAATTAAAGATTAAAGATTACCCACTGAACGAACCTCCGCCATTTTTGTCTGGTTTGTCCCTAGTACTTGGATCTTCCTAGCGAAAGCAGTTTACATGGTGCTAGGATCTTCCTATCTTTCAGCTAGGAAGATCCTAAAGCTAGGAACAAGTACAACTTTTTGCAAGTAAACTGAATGCAAAAAAACATATGGCGCTAGAATGATAAAAATGATAGCGGGGTGACGTGTAGTTTTATTTAAATGTCTACACCAGCCTAAACTCCAAGATCCTAGGGCTAGGAACAAGTACAACTTTTTGCAAGTAAACTGAATGCAAAAAAACATATGGCGCTAGAATGATAAAAATGATGGCGGGGTGACGTGTAGTTTTATTTAAATGTCTACACCAGCCTAAACCCCAAGATCCTAGGGCTAGGAACAAGTACAATTTTTTGCAAGTAAACTGAATGCAAAAAAACATATGGCGCTAGAATGATTAAAATGATGGCGGGGTGACGTGTAGTTTTATTTAAATGTCTACACCAGCCTAAACTCCATTGGTTACTGTGCACATTTCACCTCTGATTATTTATGTAATTAGTTGTTTTATTTTTTCTTACTTTTGTAAAGTATTGTAATTTTTGTACTAACCTCTTGAAATAGTGCTAAGATCTTCCTCTGTCTATCTTAACAGCCCCGAAATTATATGTAGGCAGAAAGTTCTCCTTAGTTTGCTCGTGTCATCATGACTTAAACTTTCTACGAAAAAGAAAGAAAAACAAATTCCTCAGTCGGTTCGTCACCACTTTTTAGTTTTTGATGACCTACTAACATTTTCAGCCTAGTTGTTTGAATTTCTACCTTGAAAACAAAAAAATTGGACCGTTTAAATGTACATGGAATCCAACTTGAATTTTTTTGCTATAATGACATTCAGTCCGACATAACATTCAACTTATTTGTCAAGAAAAGTTTGTTTGGCCAATTAAAGTTTCTGATTTGCGTGCACTTATGTGACACCAAAATGATTCGGCAGCCTTTAATGGTCTTACTAATGTACTTTCCCGGCTAACAGTCAAGAAAAAAAAAAATAATAAAAACGAAGTAAAAATAGAGCTTAGCTTAAACATCAATTCGAGATAGATAACGAGCTGTTGATAATAATGGATAAAACGGTTTGTTTTTTGTTTATGGTCAGAATATTGCTCACAAGTTTAACCTGCTATTGACACTTCGATTTCCGCCTGCTAGCTCCCTTAAATTTTTTTTTAAAGAACGGTCTAGTAGTTCTCAAAAAACTTTCTTTCACATTTTTAATACCCGATGAACTGTATTAATTGCAAAGATTCTTTCTTTTTGTTAATAGAAAAATTTATGGTGCGCAGGCAGACCAATCGTAGCATTTGGTTTCCCGCCTTTTTTCTTTTTCTTTTTCTGACTGAAGCGTTATTCAGTTACGGTTTTTTGTGTAATTACTACATCAGTTTGTTCTAGAAAACAAAATATTTGCTCCACTAAGCATCAGGAATGGCAAGGAGTTGAAAACCACAATCGTTGATTGCTTGTGCGACTGAAATAAAGGCATTGTAGCAAACAACGCCCAATACTGGACGTCTATGCGAACGATCAATCCAGAACAGCGTCACATTCTAGCAACTTTTTCGTTCTAACATCAGATGTTTTCAGGCTTTTGGGGTAATTATAATTGCATTTAATGAAAGGGACAACAGTTTTAGGCGGAAAATCTAGGCCTTCGTTTTCCACAAAACGGTTGACGGAAGTCATGGGCGCCCTGACTTGTGATTTTCGTTGTCTCTTCATGATGACCATTCTGACCGCAGAATTAGCGAGTTTTAGCGACAGACATAATATTTAACGTGCCAATATAGCTTGATTGACAATCCAAATAAATATAACAGTCCCTAATGAAATGGCTCATTACTTAAATACCGAGCCATTAAATTTATCACCACTTCTTTCCGGTAAGGCAGTGTCTCTCACGTCCTTCACGAAAAACGGTACATTTGCTAGTTGGAAACTGTACCTATTGGGTGTTGAAAAGGTAAGCTACGTATCTTTATCTTATAGAAGCACCGAGTTTAAATCTGACAAATGTTTGAAAATTCCAGTCCGGGTAAAGCAAAACACGATCAGGATTAAGATCAAATGAAACCGACGTGTGTAGCCTTGAACTTCTATGCACGCATGATGAAGGATTTCGACCACAGTTTGAGATGGTCAGCTTCCAGGTTGATACAGTCAAACAACGTTATACGGAAACTAAGGGGGACATACTAAGTGTCCGTATTGACGGGCTGTCCGTATTAAGCGGGTTGAATTTTAGAGAAGAGCTAGGGACAAGGAAAACTGTCCGTAAAAACAAGCTGTCTGTGTCAAGCGGGTGTCGGTAAAGCGGGGCTCGAGTGTATACCCATATTGAATCACTGCGCGTGCAAATGAAAAAACAAACCGATTAACATCACGTAGTAACTTTTGTTTTGTTGTTCAGATAACTTGAGATCATATCAACCTGATTGGCGTTGTCGATGATATCACAAAAAAAAAAATGTTTGGTAACCTGTAAAAAAGCCCACTTTGTTCAGCTGGCAAACTGTTAACTAAAATGGCATGCAGCGATGTTTAGACACCTTTGCTATGCTTTTACTTTGACTTCCTTCAGATCCCAGGAAAACCTTGATGACTGATTAGTCAGTGACCACCTCGCGAAAGAACCTTCCGTTTATAAAATGACACGAATCAGATTAAAGACTAGCTATTTTGTGATAAAACAAACAAAGACTGAATTATCTATTCGGAAAAGTGGAGGTCTCAAAAACCGAGATAACCAGTTATGACCTTTTCACTCTCGATGTGTAATTCAGTGTCGGAGAGAAACTTGACGTTTATAGGATAAGAGCAGTTTAAAGCTCTTGTATGCATCGGACAACTGTCTACTTAATGCAAACAGTAAACAAAAAAAAAATGACAAAATTTGTCAGACTTTGCGTTTAAAGGTAGCTTTTAATGGTTACCACCAATAGAAACCTTTTTTTTGTGAATAAAATTTGAATGATCACAGTCTGCGATTTTATCCAAATAGCCCTGCGCATATTAGACATACCACTGAAAAGTGCTACTTAAAAGCTTCCATTCTAATTTGCATGCTTGTTTATAATTTGTATTTCAACCCAAGGCTAAAAAAGTTGTTTAGGACCACTTTGTATAGCTCGGTGGGGTAAACAGTTTAACAGAAAGATAGAGCTCTGTAGTTTTAGTCGATGGTCACACATTAGAATTTCACCAACAGCCGATTCGAAAGAGAGAAGCGTAATACAAGGTTAGATGATTGAAGATCGATATTAGACCTTATATGGATTGCAGAGAAAGAGAGATATATCTGCATTTATCAAACGTCTGTGGTAACAAGCGCCAATAAGCTGGCTTGGTTTGAGCGGATAAAGAGGCCGACAAGAATTGGCTTGTATCAATTGTTTGACAGGTTTTGAACAGACTAATCGCTGGCTGATCAGAGGCTCTGTTGACGACTTATACGAGCATACAAAACTCCGTTGCATCTGTGGATGTGAAAAAAACCTTCCTCTTAAGGTGAGCGAAACTTAAAAGCGTATTGCTTTGTATCACAGGCCATTCACCTTATAAGGGTTTCCCGATAGTTTTTTTTTTTCAGTTTGGGAGGGAGGGGGACGGGGGGGTACAAAGCATTGATGTTTTCGAAGTTACCAAAAAAGGTTCTCCAGTTTTAGAAACAAGTTTTTTATTTCACATGTATGATCACCAATAGCTTGGCACAGCCAATCCATAAAGGGACGTGATAAACTTATCTTAGAATAAGAGCTTAACTACCGTCCAAAATAGTCTCGAAACGCCGGCATTTTTTTGCTCTTTCTCGTGAGGTTATCACGCAATGAAAATTACTGTTTGTGTTTATAAAGGCAATTTCCGGTGAGAATGGTATCTAAAGACAAAATCTAACTTTTTCACATTTTTGCATTGAGACTGGATTAAGAATTTTTCTGGGTAGTTCACGAGAACGCGCTAAAAAACAGCTAATTTGTGTTTGCCCCTGGGCAAGACATGCTTATCAGCCATCCGGGGAAAGTTGTCTTTTAAAGTTGTGCCTCTTTCAATTGATGTTCAGATAAAACTTAAGTGAAAGCAGGTTTCCAATCACTCAAATCTTATCAAAGTAAATAATGTCATATCGTTCCGTTCTTCGACTTTGCATAACGATAGCCTGTATGTTCATATCAACGCTAGAACAGCGAATTCTTGCTTAATTTTCATCTCACTCTTAGATGGCGTAGATGATTAGGCTTCTTAGGTGGCGTCCAGGTTCTGTTGCTGTCTTGTCATTTTTCACTTGGCCTAAACAGAGGTCCTCAAAATTTTCTCACGACGAAATGTTACTAATGGGATAGCTCACATTCCTAATTCCAAATGGCGCTCCATAATAAGCCTTTAGGAATATCCCGATTAGCTTAAAACCTTTCTTAGGTTAAAAAGTTGATACCAAAGCAATTTAAATACCACATATCAGGATTTAGTGATATTTTCAAGTGGATGAATCGTAGACGCCTAACCCAGAAACAAGAAGATCTATTTTCCTTTTCTCAGTTTGGTTAAAAGGATAAAAATCTCTACTCCGTTTCTTGCTTTCGCAGTGTACTCTACAATTGTCTGTTGGTAGGTTTAGGTCGATTTAAAAGCAGCTTTCTCACATGGTCCATCAGATTTATTTCAAGGTTTCAAGCGTCAAAGGGGTGCCCATAATATCCGGTATTAAGTACTTTCGATTTGGATAGCGAAAATCACCTATCCTCATGCAAGCATTTCATGGATATTTTTTCAAAACATTTAAACGTGTTAATTGCGGACACGCGCCTGTAAGATCCTGTGACGGAACACCCCATTAAACGTCCCGAAGGACCCTCATGCACCGCTTTTAGGCTTACAGCCAACCCGGACGCGAAGAAAACAAAAAAGAAAATTTTGCATAAAAGCACGTTCGTGCGTGTTTTGTCTCTCTATTTTTTCCGAAAACATATACTCACACGTGGTCAACCGTAATCGGCAGATTGTACAGATTACGCCAGTTCAGACAGGCCGACAAACTTAGGGGCGGACTTGTTCTCTTAAATCTCTAGGATGTAGCCATTTTTGACAAATTACAAGAGTTTTTGATTTTCTTAACTCGTTGACCATCGTGGGAAATTCACCTTAAGTACGATATTGTTATAATAATCTACTCTCTATCTTGGTATGGGAGAAACGAACGCTAAGATGCGAAGATAGCCCTTGACATGAGATACGTACCGCAGGAAAGATAACTAGCTTACTTTTCACTTCTTAACATGTTTTACTGATGATTTGTGTTTATTTATGTTGCAAAACAATCGCGACGATTGTTGTTACATCCAGAGGCCCCTTAGAAGAAAATTAAGTTTAAACGACGACAACTATTTAAAACAATCAAGCCATAGATCAGATTCTACCTTATCACACAAGAGATCTCCATTAATCGCCCCATTTCGAGAATTTCGTCCTTTCAAATCCTGCAGATTTGCTCTAAGATCTCTTTACTTTATCGAGTTAAACGATGAAATCAGCGGCAGTAATCAAGTTGTTGTTAAACTCTCTTCACGGGCTTCGAATATTTTTCGTTCAATTAATTGACTTTATTATTTCCCCACTGGTACTGTTAATGAAAATTGAAATGTTAAATACGAACGGAAATACTTGTGCCAATATGGTCCATATGCAAGTCTTGATAAATGCAATTTGACTTAAAATTGCGAGATATCACTTTGACCCCTCAATCGTATCTAACCGAGCGGTATTGATATCCATTGATATTTGACCAGCATTCTCGTAAATTAAATTTATACCACTAGATGTTTTATCTACATCACGTTTGTTATTCGAGGAGTGAAGTTTAGCTTATCGACAATGAACCTGCATGTACTCGAACTCGCCGACAAAGGAGCAAAAAAATACGGGCTGGCGGCATGCAAGACCTAAAACCGCGCGCAAAAAATATGGTTTAAAATTAAAACGATTTAACTACTACAGTTCTAATTACAAGAGACTGTGCAGTTTCTTGAGTGATTATTAAGATCAGACATCTCCTTACTATCACCCAGAGAAATTAGGCTGGGGTGGGGGGGGGGGGGGGGGGGCACTACCTATGATGGACAATACGGGGAGGCTCCGCTCGAAACACAGAAAAAAATAACGGATTCCCATTTTTGAATATTTTAGGGTATTTAAAAAATACCCATAAAAATCCCAAATTTGGCAAAGTGAGCCAAGTCCCATCGAGGGAATTCCCAACCAAGTTCCCTGATTGGGACTTGTCTCACTCTTCCAAATTTGGGATTTTTGTGGGTATTCTTTAAATACCCTAAAATATCCAAAACTGGGAATCTGTTATTTTTTCCTGTGAAGGGGGCATCTTTTTCAGGCTTCAGGTATTTAAAAGGGTAAGGAAATCTGTCATTTGGGTCTGTAAAGGAGCTGACAGATGAACTTTTTGGCTTTAAAAAGTCGAGAAAACGTTGAATTTTTGTGATTGATTCCCATATAAAAGACAGTGCATTTACAGCAGCTAAAAGGGATGCAAAGTTCTATACAAAGTATGTGAAAGGGGTGCCATTCTTCAATAGAAGGTATACGAAAGGGGTACCTTTTTCGTGAATGATGGTATTTTAAAGAGTAATGGGTTGGACCTGGGGGCAGAGCCTCTCCGCATAAACATTTGTTGAGTAACCCCCCGGTGGGGATTAGGCTATTGGTGGAAGTGAAAAGTGACGCAGGTCTTCATTGTAAACGGAAATGTCCACTTAAAGAGCATGTCGCCTTGATTTATGATGTGACAAGGAGCCAGTATTATCATACGGGAAAGATTGCTCGTTAACGGGGGAGAGGAGAAAGTACTCAAGAAACGTTTGGGTAGGGTCCTCAAATCCTAATCCTGTTTATGACAAAATTTGCTCATTCCTCTACCCTGTTTAAGACAACAGACCTTATTTCATCGCCTTAAATCGTTTCGTTTTGCATTCAGAATTACGTACTGACATCATGAAATTAGATTTTTGAAAATAAAATGTTGGTGTTGATAAGCTTGCATCATTTCATAAAAAATTGATAGAGTTTATATTGTAATATTAAGCGCCAAACAATGTGCTAGTAATTTAATTGACAAGTTAAGTCGGGAATCTCCTCTGAAAAGTTCAGCAGCGCTTGCTGAGAACTCCTGCTCATGTATACCTACGAACAACAAATGTTCAATATTAACTTTTGTTCCCGACGACGGTTTCCTCCTTAACGCACTAAAAACACTTTTTAGGCTATCCAGAATACTTTTAGATCTCTTCTAAGCGACGCAATAAAATTTGTATCTGTTCGGTCATCCTAGGGGAACTTGAGTCTTTTCGAAATTGCAAGGGCTTCAGTATTATTTTCCCGAAAATTTTACCCGCAGTTTAACATACTAACAAAGTGAGAACTTTCCTGATTCCTCTCTCCACCACATTCTTGAACCCGAAAATTTTAGGTTTCCTTTTTTCTACGAAAAATAGCCTAACCCTGGGAGTAAAATGTGAAAAATTAAACTTCAGAAAATGGTAGGTAATTTATTAGATCAGCTTCGAAAATTGTACATGTCATGGAATGGTCATCTAAAAAATTTTAAGCCGTCCTCAAGTGATAGAAAATTCTAGGCAATATTTGCTTCTCCGAACAAATATTTTACAGAAGCCGGTCGTTGGGTGCCCCTGAATAGTGAAATTGTATGCCCTGTTTAAGACTCGAGACCCTACAAACCATATCCTGTTCGTTTAGCGCTACATACCCGTTTAGGCCAAATAATTAAGGGATTGCCCCCCGGCCCCGGGCGGGCTGAAAAAAATGTCAGGTTTTGTCTCTTAAAACTTAAAACCAAACAAAGTCCCACGTGAAAGATTCTTTGAAGAAGGGTGTATTTGAGTAGTAAGATTTTATGTGTTTCTGGTGTTTATTGACAGAATCAACAGTAGTGAGCAAAAAAGTAAGAAGATATTTTTTTATAAGTTCTCTCTAAAAGGTCACACTTATCTTAAGGACTTGCTCACAGACTCACAAGTTAGCACAACCACATACCGCACAACAATCTCTACGAAAAGTGTTCGCGTTCCTGAAATCTCTGGCCTTGAACGAATCTTTCCTCTTCCACAAGTTAAGCGTCAAAGTTGTTGATTAAACTTTAAAACGATGACGTCACAGTGACGGGCGGTACTTTCGGTAGAGGTTAAAATCGATTTTAAATTTTCGAGTGTGACCCAGAAAGGGCACTCCCTTTATTGATACGATATGACGTAGTATTGAACATGAAGTTTTCTTGACCCAATACCCCACCCAACACAACCTCCAACCCGTCATTTTCCTCGGAAAAAAAATGACTCCTCAGATCATCAATTTTGAACCACCAACCCCAAATTCCGACCGGCATGGTAATATTTTTTAATTGTTTAGGAACATGTCTACCAACGGAAAAGTATTGCCACGATTCAACACGCCCTCTAGACACTTAATTATCTAGAACTTTCTACTCTCGAAAATGGACTTTGGATTTTTTGTTAAAGCCCTTTTGAGAAGCTCATTAATCTCAATTTGAAAGATTTTTCCATTTAAACAGACAGGCGAAGAGCTTCAGTCATCTAAAATTTGGTTGATTAAGAAAATCTCTTTCCTTCATTAGCAGGTGAAAATGTCATTGTTTAACCCTTTAATTAAGCTCTGATATCAACATAACAATCCTCAAAACTGATCTCCACACATTTTCTTAAAGAATGAGCTGAGAGAATATGATAAAGATCAAAGTATTTTCCCTTTGGTGATCATTTTATCATCCATGAGAACCTTTTTTCTTGGTGATGTATGAATATTATCAGAAAAAAATTACTGTTTGTCACTCAGATCAAAGCAAAGACGTAGAATTACCTTACCCATGCTTTGTCTACACTATATAACTGAGAGCTTTTGCGCCGACATAAAAATCATATAGGATAGGGCTTCTTTTCACATATGAGAACTATAATCTCAACGCCGTTTCTACAACGGGCCAGGGGCCCGTTTCTCGAAAGTCCCGACAATTAGCGGGCCCGGTAAGCTGTCTCGGTTTCCATTAAAGATCGAGGTTTCAATAGTTTTGCATCTAACATGATAAAACTATCAGTTAAAGAAACAAAATGGAGTAGTTTGCTTGACAGGAGCCGCGCTCTTATTCTTTTTATTTCGATTTGAATTTTTGATTTCGGGCCCGAAAAGTTACCGGGACTTTCGAGAAACAGGCCCTAGGAGCGAAGTTGCGCCGCGCCGATCATAAAACTGGGTCTTTGTAGATTGAATACCGGGTTTCTGTGGCACCAGTTGGGCGCAGAGTGAAAAAGTGCTTGCACTATATTCGACTCGATTGAAAACAAAAACTTATTTCAGGGACTTTAAGTTCAACGTTGTTTCAGCTTCATTTGTTCGGCATCGAAATGATGACTTTGTTAACTTATAATTATCGTTTTATTGTAAATAGTGTACAAACATGACGCTAACTGTTTTATTACTCATTTTTTAAATTTTCTTTTAAAGTTGATAGACTTCTTTATTTTTTACACACGACCCCACAAGCTTGTAAGCTTTTATTATTATCGTGTCAAAATAAAGGTCTTTTTCTTCTTATTATGTCGGATAGCTTTTACGACATGACAGTTATCTGGTATAGTGTATAGACATAGTAAATTTGGCAGCGCTACAATCTTGGACAAAATAAAATGGAACAGCAAACCCCCATCCCCCCCAAATCAAGGATGAAGGCGCGCGAAGGGCAAAAACGCGCCATTTTCCCATCCTTGATTTGGGGGGAAGGGGGGGTCTAGGTTTTCCATTTATTTTGTCCAAGATTGCAATCTTGGACAAAATAAAATGGAACAGCAAACCCCCATCGCCCCCAAATCAAGGATGAAGGCGCGCGAAGGGCAAAAACGCGCCATTTTCCCATCCTTGATTTGGGGGGAAGGGGGGGTCTAGGTTTTCCATTTATTTTGTCCAAGATTGTAGCTCAGACTGTGGATTGCGTTCCCATCTCCAGTACGCGATGCTACTAGCAGTAAGGGTACTTTTTTTGTTGTTGTGGTGTACAAAGTTGATGAGTCGATAACGTACCCCAACATTTGACCACCAATGAAAGCTGCCGAGTAATGCTTTCCTTCATGTGGTACTGTTTATTACGCTGAAGGTGGTTTTAATCATCGAGTATTGTATAAGGTCTTAAGGTGTGACCATTCAAATGAAATCTTCTGAGCAGTACTTTGCCGTGGTACTGTTTATTAGTGCTGTGTAAAGTGGTTTTAATTTGGTGATCAGTGGATGAATCCTTAAGTGTGACCACTCAAATCAAATCTGTTCTTTATAAAGGTGAACATGCTACAAATCCTTGCATAAAGACCGAACTTTGATGTGGCTTTCTCATTCATTTTCTTTCAGAAAGCGCATACAATACAAAATTTCATCTGCTTTTTTTTTCTGAAAAAGACGGGTCAATTTGGCAGGGGTTTGCAACCAACAACAAGCCCTGACAGTTGCGTTAAGACACTCATGTTCATTCTATATTATAAAAATTACGTTTCCGGTTGTTTGCCTTACTTTCATTCAAAGACAAGTAGTCGACCCTCCTAAGTACACTGCAAAACTTAAATATCAACAAAGAAAGGTCTAGGGAGCTGGAGGACAATGGTAGTAGTTGTATGAATTAAACTGGTCTTCCTCGTATCTTTTGCCATAACAAATCTATATTCAAACGTTTCCTGACTCAGAGCGATTTAGGTTTACAAGTTCGTATATTTTTTTCTGGAGGATCGGCGAGATATAAACTTTTTCCTTACATAGCAAAAAACCGCGAAAACAGCAATTTTGCGCATACCTTAAGAAAGCCAACAACATTGTTATAATTTCGGCTTCAACCAAGAATAAGTGATGGGAAAGGACCCGAAAGATTCTATGCACAGAGCGCAAGACAGTATGGACTAAGATAAGAAGTAAAAAGAGGATTCCACTTGCCCGTTGGAAAATAATAAGCTTTTTGTTTTGTTTATATTAATCGTCTTGTCTAAACGCCTAATTATAGAGTTTACAAATCGTATTACACTGGATTTAAAGTCACGCGCGCGCACAAATCCTTGAACGTTGGCTACCAGTCTCCACTCTCTCCAAATCTGTTTTCTTATTTTGAGAAACTTTTAAAAGATGTGAAAGAGTTCACGTCCACAGAAGGTAGGTCACGAACCAAGATTTACAGTCGTACGTTAACCCTTTAAGCCCTATGATCCATAAATTCTCCAAACTGGTCTCTATACATTTCCATAAAGAATAAGTCGAGAGAATTTGGTAGAAGATAAAAGAATTTTCTCTTAGGTGATTATTTCATCAATTCTCACAACCTTTTCTATTGATTATGTATTGATTTTGTTGGGAGAAAATAGATGTTTGTCACTCTTGGGACATAAAGGGTTAAAGCCTTCTTCGCTACGAGGACAAATTTTGACGCGATTTTCTGCTAATGCAACGATGAAATCTGTCGACAAAATCCTATAGTGTTCGTAATGGTAACAGGACTAAGTGGAGTCCAATTCATTCTGTATTAACAAAATCGCGATTTGTTTAATCACGAGTATATGATTACAGACCGCACTGGACGACACGAAGTTCTGTTACCAATTAATCATAAGTCTAACAAAATTTATGATATATAAGGCTCTTTTTAAAATCAAAACACAAGAAATTACAAGATCTTTCTTTTGCCAGCAGTGAAAAAAAGCCATTTAAGCGCTTGTGTGATGGCGCGTACTGTCCTATTAAGGCTGAAATCAGAGCAGTTGATAGCGAATCAGATTTGAGAATTTTGTTATAGTTATGATTAGCATTCAAATCAAACCTCTTTGGGAGGACATTTGCGTTATAACTTTTTTAGTCTGTGGATAAAACCCTATGATGTTACCAATCAAGTGAAACCTCCTCAGCAGTACTTTCACACAGTACTATTCAGTATGTAGTTCTAACTTTTAAATCTGTGGGTAAAATCTTATGATGTTACCATTCAAACTAACCTCTTTGGAAATACTTCCACATGGTACTATTTATTTCTTAGGATTTTACAAAAATATATATTTGATTTTTTTGTGTGAGATTTTTTACTTCAGATAATTTTCGAGGCAAAAGGTTATGGCTCTCCATCCACATTTTAGTACCCGGTCTGTGATTCACACTCTACAGAAAAAAGCAATCTCATAGTTCGTCGACCAAATGTCGCATCCTTGCATCATTAGTCTAATCCATGATAATTAGTTAAGTGGTTCACATTTTGGGAACAGGTCATAGTACATATCTTGCAGTCAAACGTTAGGTGCTCTTAAATCTAGATTAATGGATCACGAGTTACTGTCAAAAAGCAATAAGGCAAAGTCCAGTCTACAAGCGCATGTCAACTCAACGCTCTCTTCTATACACTTCCGCACATCAGGTGTAATGTTCTGGTTTCACAGGGTAGGCATTAGGTAGCGTTGTCCAGCGGTTTTTGTGAAAACATTAGCTTGGGTGGGGGTGTTCATTCTCGCGGACTCAGAAACATCCTTTTGAGCTAATATGGAATCTACAATCTTGGACAAAACTCTTGATAAAATTGCGCACTTGGTAAGCATTTTCCTAAACATCGTAGCTGTACCGATTCTTCCCTTCCCCCTTTTCCCCCTGGGAGCAATGTTCTTGTCTCTTCTAAAGAAAGTCTGATCCTTGGACGTTTGGAGGAAGCAACATTGACCTGGGGCAAGGAGATATGTTTCCGCAGAGCAGTTGTTTTGAAAATAGTTTTGACACGTAGTATAGGGCACATTAAGGGAGAAACGTTCTCAAGTAATTTTTTCCGAGATTGTAGCATTTTCCATTTGCATTATTTTCTCATTTTTTCAGTTATTCTCTTCCTGTATTCCATTAAATATTTCCTATTCTTCTTCAGATTATTCCTCAAGTGTTCTTATCATTCTAAAGGAGAAAGACTTGGGTGATTGAAATAACTACTTCAAGCAGATTGAAGACTATACGTAAAGGTGAGCCACTTTGAAATGTAAATGCTTTTGCATACAATTAAATCCTGGTAATAGTGGCTCTGGTTCTGGGCCCAACCTTCACTGGGTACCAGAGGTTTTTTCTCGCGTGCGACGAGGAGCTTCGTCGGGAATAGGCCCAACCAACTGTTAACGAAAAATTCCAGACCGGTTATAAACCTCCCCTCCCAGATATATGCTTCTCCACTGACTCTTGTTCGCTTAATATAATATAATATAATACTTTAGAAGAATATGATAATATCCTTGAACCGAACACTTATTCACAAGAATTCCATCCTTGGAAAAAAATTGATTAGGAATTGTTTGTTGGTCGCTGCTTAATAAGATACACTGAATTTCCCAAAAGTATCTCAAGTGCTCAGGCCTTAAGTCATCAAGCAAGGCTTTTTTAACTGAAGGGCGGTTTCTTTTACCGCATGCCTTCGTGGAGAGGTCTGCCAGTCAACGGATAAATGGGAAACGCCCAAAACTGAAACAGATACCTTATGACATGAAATTTTCGCGACACGTTAATTTCGCGATACAAAGAAAATCGCGAAATTAAAGTGACTTGAAAATTAAGCGACTCACATCAGGTCCATAATCAAGAAAGAACGAGTTTATTACTACTGAAACGTTTACAAATCACATTATTTTACTAGCTACTGAGCAGTACCTTCCTGTGGTACTGTTTATTATGCTGTACAAGGAGGCTCTTACTTTTGAGTCTATGAAGGAAATTCTACAAGGGTTCTAATAATTGCTTCTGCGGAAAAATCATCAAGTCTAATTAATCAGTTGTTCAGTTCCCGTGGTGCTCTGATTACATAACGTTGGACAAGCTGGTTAAAACATTTCTCTGGGGATCACGCATTATATTCTCGCGACCTTTAAGTTTAATTAACCAGTGATATTAACCCTTTAAACCCCAAGATCCACATACAAATTCTCCAAACTGATCTCCAAAATTTCCTTACAGAATTAGTTGAGAGAATTTGTTCAAACATCAAAGCATTTTCCTTTCGGTAACCATTTTATTTATTCTCATAAACTTTTCGTTTAGTTATGTACTGATATTGTTACGAGAAAATTGATGTTGGTCACTCTTGGGACTCAAGGGTTTAAAAGGAGAAATTGGATGCCGGTCACTGTTAGGGCCTTAAAGGAGCTGTGTCACGAAATTCAGCCAAATTAGGTAATTACAAAATGCCCGTTAGACTGAGAGAAACATAAAAATAACCGCTTAAAACATTAAAGGAAGGTTAAAATAACACAACAGATACAACTGACGCCACTGATGGGCAAAACTGAAGAAGATTGAAACGGACTGAAATTAGGGTTTTTGAAAACTGTTCAGCCTAACAGTTTTTCAAAGTTGATCTCTGTTGTTTGCAACTTCAAAAATAATGATCAAGAGACATAATTGCTTGTCTCGAATCTCTGATTTTGTCATTTAGATGTAATTTCTTTGCTTAAATTAAGTTCCATTTAGCGATTGCGAGCGAGCAACCGGCAAAATTAAACAAAGTGAACTAGACTGCCGTGACACAGCCCCTTTAAGTATCCCTGAACGCTGCCTTTCGTCTTCGTACATTCAAGAGGGGCGGGGCCCACAAGGAGATGAACTTAACACGGTTTGACACATTGCGATTCACCTTCAGTACTTAATAAGAAGCATTCCATTCTTATTTTATTGTAGTTCCATATAAAAGTTTGTTATGTTGTTTGCTTGAAGCTTCTATCCTGGTTAGTAACAGTCCTTCGGTTTTCTTGGTATTTTGCTGTTTTAGCTTGGTTTTGGGTTTGTGGGTGGATGTTTAGTACAAGATGAACACAAAAGAGCAGTGCTGTTCAGTTCCATAAATTCTGACAATTTAGTGTAAACGAAAAGGAAAGACCACTAAGATAAAGTAGTATTCCAAGTGATTACTTTACAAAAGGAAAGAGCCTTGTGTATGTAAGACGTTAAGACTTCCTGTATGACGCAAACAACAAAACAATTCTCATAGCACGGAAGTTTAAGATCGACGTTTTTGGTTTATAAATTCTATCAGGGGCTAAATTTAAGTCTACACTGTTTCCCAGGCCACATTTATCTCTATTTTGTCTTCATTTTTCCCGGGGACATTACGAATAATTTTAATCACTGCACCAGCTTACAGTTGGCTTACTACCGAGCAAGTTGGCTCGCACCAGTATCGCAGAGGCCCGGGGAGGGGGGGGGGGGTACTCCCTTATATAAGCTATATAGGTATGTACCGCCCCATCGGGTAGGATTTTTGCGCCGTTGTGGTCTGAAAACGGGCATACACTTTGCCCATTTTGGTCTGGAGTCTGGTATGGTTTTCGAGGGAACTATGGGAGTGTATGAACGTATTTATCGTTTCAATTCCAAATGAGTAAGAAAGAAAGAGAGATATGAGAATTCGAAACGAATTTGAGGAATTTTTTTGTTTACGCTCTAATCTAAGTAATACTAGCATAATTTCTACCTAAAGGCCAGGTCTGAAAACGGGTCTGGAAAATGACATTTTTGGTCTGAAATAGGGTCAGGATTTTGAGAACCCGGTGGCACACCCCCACCAAGAATTCCCAGGAGTACCCCCCCCCCCGGGCGCACAGGTCAGGGTTCGAATCCTGGCAGGCCTGAAAACCTCCAGCCTTGCTTTTCGCGACTTCGTAATTTGCGCCTTCAACTGGGATGATCTTCTTTGCATTATATTTATATTCGGTTCCCAAGTTCACATATTCAATTATTCCAATGCGTATTTCATTGTTAATGTTTGTATAGAAAGAAGAAAGAAGAAAACGCGTTCTTGTCTTAATCGGTTTACGGATACGTTAATGAAGTCTCATAATCACCAACATCTTCTGTTCTTGGCACGTTCGCAAAATGTTTTTCCAACGCATTCGTGTGGTAGGAACGTTCTCGTAAGAGAAACTACAAGGGGGTAACGTGAGAAACTGACATTTATGGAGTTTTTAGACGTGACTTTGCCGGATTAATGGCCTAGTTTGAGAGGTTTCTATAGATCACACCGGGATCAGACAGAAGTTTAAATCAGAGCTCTCTCTACTGACTGAGTATGCAACACTGATATCGATAAGGAGTTCATCGATCTTTGTCAACATTGGAATTTCAAAAAACACGATTGCTGTTTGCTTATTTACTTAAAAGAGATCAAAGTACGGAACGATACGTGCAACGAACTGAAAGCGGAAACAAAAGCTGTACATAGTCTCGTACACAAGCCTCTCTCCTTCCTGCTTTAAGAGCCATGTGCGGATGCCAGACAAACTAGTTAGCGCAACAACGGACTACGTGCGTCGCGGCGGCAGTGCGGAGAAGCTACGGCAAAACGCCCGTAAGTGAAGGTGGTAATTTAATTAAGTACTTTAGTGACTTCTAAGAGAACTTTACTCGGTGGCACCTGCGGGTTATCACTACGTTACAGGGTTATAAGGTACCCGAGTCAAGCCAAACTTGCATTTACTGTTAAAAGTAAAGCAGAGCTATCTCCTATGGTTCTATTTATTATTCTGTACGAGGCGATTCTAACCTTAGAATGGAATAGTTAAGGATGACCATTCATTCAGTTAAGAGCTACCTACTGGGCAGTACTTTTCTGTGACACTTTTAATTCTCCCCCCTAAAGTGGTACTAACTTGAGATGAAATCCTAAAGTGTGAACCTTCAAATAAAAGCTACTAAGCAGTACTTCCCTGTGGTACAGTTTATTAAGCCGTACAAGGGGATTCTAACTTTTGAGTATTTTAATGAAAACCTAAAGTGTGACAATTCAAAAGAAAGCTGATCTGTACATTCCAGTGGTACTGTTTCAAACTGTTTCAGTATGCTGTAGGGGAAAGATGGTTCTGACTTTTGGGTCGCGTGGATGAAATCCTAAAGTATGACCATTCAAATGAAAGCTACGGAGCAGTACTTAAAGTGGTTCTGTTCAGTCTGTGGATGAACCCCTATGGTGTGACCATTCAAATGAAACCTCCTCAGCAGCACATTCACACGGTACTATTCACAGTACTATTCACACTCATGTATGGGGGCATCATCACTCATTCCTTCAGTACTTGTAAACTGCACCTTAAGCAGTCTGGCAAAGTCCCCCAACCAGTGTTGTAAATTATCCCTGAAAAGCCCTCTGGGGAGTGGATAATAAGATATTTACAATTTACTATTTATTCAGTATATGTAGTTAACTTTTAAATCTGCGGATAAAACCCTATGATGTTACCATTCAAATGAACCCTCTTTGGTAATACTTGGAATTTACTTCTAAGGATTTTGCAAAAAACTAAATTTAATTTTTTTGGGTGAGAATTTTTACCGTGGCCATTATTTGGGGCAAAAGGGTTATAACTCTCCATTCACATTTTAGTACCTGGTCAGTGATCCACACACTAAAGAAAAAAAGCAGTTAAGTCGTTCACATTTTGGGAACAGGTCTAGATTAATGGATCACGAGCTACTATCAAAAAGCAATAAGGCAAAGTCCAGTCTACAAGTGCATGTCAACTGACTGTTCTCTTCTATACACTTCCGAACATCAGGTGTAATGTTCTGGTTTCACAGGGTAGGCACAAGTTTCCACCGCTCAAGCGGAGGTGGCGGTGTCCAGTAGTTTTTGTGAAAACATTAGCTTGGGTGGGGGTGTTCATTCTAGCGGGCTCAAAAACATTTGTGTCCGTGGATGAGGTCCTAAAATAATTATGACTATTCAAATGAAAGCTACTGAGCAGTACTTTAATGTGGTACTGTTTATTTGCTCGAGCAAAGTTGTGCTAATTTTCAGGGTCGGTTGTTTAAACGAAGTCTAACTTAAACCGGGGTTTAGGAAATCTTTGGACCTCCAGATCTCTTTCTAAGTGGGTTATTTTCAATGCTTTCTAGTCTACGCCACATGCTTTCATGAAACTGTTCACGATAAATGGTGTTTGCAAAAAAATGTTCGGCAAACTGAAAATGACATAGAACGAGGTTTTGTTGAACACAGGCTAAACTCCGTTTAAATAACTAGCCCTTGGAGTTTGTGTATGAAACACTGTGAGGTCATCACTAAAACGATTGCTATTGTGCTGTACATTTTACGTGATGGTACTCAAGGCTTCTTATTTTAGCACCGAACTCAGTACTTGCATGTTTCACATCTTCGTTCATCTCAATAATACACCCAAGGCCAGGTTCAAACGTTAAAGATTTTCCACACTAGCATAAATTCGGCACATGTTATATGTGACGTTTGAACTGGGCATAACTTTACCATTTGCTTGTATTACAACCAGAAACTACGTTCTCAAAGTGAAAGTTAAGGGCACGAAAAGTTTACTCCGAGCGAAAGCATGCACCAACTCTTGCATGTACTTTACACAAGATGTTTTGGCACTCTACCATTAGCGGAACTAAAATAAATAAATAAATAAAACCTTTGACATTTCCACTTTGCACTTTTTCCGTCTACTTCATAATGACAGTGAGGTTTTTAGAGACTCGCCACGACGACTTCGGGAACAGAAACGCTATGAAGCATTTGGTTTTGCCAGTAAAATAGTAGCTCTGCAAGTGCATCGAACGTTGTGGTACATTTCTTTACGTTGTCATTATCACTACCATGGTAGTCGTCGTTACCTTCCTAATAGCTAGTATGCCCGTTTAAAAAGTGACCTTCCGGCGTAGTATATTTTACAGATAAATATCAGAAGAAAAAAAAAATAAAAAGAGAATTTTGCAAATAATTAAAGATCGCAGATAAAGAGCAATGAGCACTCTTAAACAACTAAAATTTAAGGATTTTACACCCGCAAGCTTAAGTCTGAACCAAGTCATATATGGTTCAATAACTCGATGAAAACAACACTTACGCGTTGACAAGTGATATCAAAACCCTTTCAAGAATTGCACCTGGAGTTTCTCCAATGTAAATTTGGCTTAGCAAGCTATTTATAAAAGCTGTTTAACATAATCACGACAATTAATTTCCGATAGTGGTCGTACAAGGGCAGGGGAGATTCTTTTTTTGGCACGGTCATCAGATAAGGGAACTCCAAACTTGAACTTAAACACGAAACGAACTCAAAAAGGGCGGAAAACAAAAAAAACAAAGCAAAGAAAAAAGATGATTTCTCACGCAAGCTGCTTTGAATTTGTTTTTCTTCATCGTGCCAAAAACAACTTGGTCACATGCTGGCTTTAAAATCGGCTTCACTGAGTTAAGAGTCTCAAGAGTTACGATGAGCAGGAGTTCCAAGACGTTACAGCCAAAATTCCATTTTGCGAAATCAGTACCAAAACGAAATAGTACGATGTACTAGTACTTTGAAAGAGGTTTCGTTTGAATTGTTAGAACCATTCAATGCGCTCACACGCACACCTTAGGAATGTGTATTAATATGCAATTCATTAGATATATTTCAGCTTGCTTAATTGTCATGTGATGAAATTTTAGTTCTTCTACATTTTTTTTCTCAAAATAGCTTTAATTCGCGATACTCTATGTACATGCATGGTCATGCAAATAAAGCTTGCTTCTGTTGTTCTATTTGTAAACTGAACTCTTCAAAAGGTTTAAGACCTTCCAGACTCCCCCACTGTAAAACATCCTTGTTTTTGTTTATCTTTAAAGAGTTACTAGCAAATACAGTAACCTCTACTTTTCTTAGGATAGCTACTTTGCCCCCTTTACCGTATCGCGTGAGATGTAGATTTGAGGCTGATCAGTGACATCCTTAAGTGTGATTAGTTAAGGCTAGTGAAGTAGTGCTTTCTTTCTAGTGCTGTTTATGTCTTGTTAAGTTTATGTTTAAACGATTTTATGTACATTCATGGGCAGATGATATATATTATGAACACGCACCCTTAGCGGTTAATTTGAGTGGGATAGTGCTTCTAGACAAGAGAAGATAGAAGGTCTAGATTATTTTCTGTTGCCTTGGTTCTAACTTTTGAGTCTGTGGTTGCAATACATTAGTGTGACCTTTCAAATGAAAGCTACTGAGCAGTACTTTCCAGCGGTACTGTTTATTATGCTGTACAAGATAGTTCTAACTTTTGAGTCTGTGGATGAAATCCTAAAGTATGACCATTCAAATGAAAGCTACTGAGCAGTACTTTTCTGTGGTACTGTTTATTATGCTGTACAAGGTGGTTCTAACTTTTGAGTCTGTGGATGAAATCCTAAAGTGTGACCACTCAAATGAAAGCTACTGAGCAGTACTTTCCTGTGGTACTGTTTATTATGCTGTACAAGGTGGTTCTAACTTTTGAGTCTGTGGATGAAATCCTAAAGTGTGACCACTCAAATGAAAGCTACTGAGCAGTACTTTTCTGTGGTATTGTTTATTATGCTGTACAAGGTGGTTCAAACTTTTGAGTCTGTGGATGAAATCCTAAAGTGTGACCATTCAAATGAAAGCTACTGAGCAGTACTTTCCTGTGGTACTGTTTATTATGCTGTACAAGGTAGTTCTAATTTTTGAGTCTCTGGATGAAATCCTAAAGTGTGACCATTCAAATGAAAGCTACTGAGCAGTACTTTCCTGTGATACTGTTTATTATGCTGTACAAGGTAGTTCTAACTTTTGAGTCTGTGGATGAAATCCTAAAGTGTGACCATTCAAATGAAAGCTACTGAGCAGTAATCTCCTGTGGTACTGTTTATTACGCTGTACAAGGTAGTTCAAACTTTTGAGTCTGTGGATGAAATCCTTAAGTGTGACCATTCAAATGAAAGCTACTGAGCAGTACTTCCTGTGGTACTGTTTATTATGCTGTACAAGGTGGTTCAAACTTTTAAATCTGTGGATGAAATCCTACGGTGTAACCATTCAAATGAAAGCTACTGAGCAGTACTTTCCCGTGGTATTTTCGTGTGGAATTTTCTATTTCTCGAGGACGGCTAAAAAATTTCAAGATGACTGTTCCACTCAGGTACAATTTTCGAAGCTTATCTAACAAATTCCCTACGACCTTCTGAAGTTTAATTTTTCACTTTTCACTCCCCAGGTTAGTCTATTTTTCATCATAAAAAGGAAACCTAAAATTCTCGGATTCAAAAATGCGTTGGAGAGAGGAATTACAAAAATTCTCACTTTCGTAGAACGTAAATTGCAATTAAAATTTTCGGGAAGCAATACTGAAGCCCTACACCGTAATTTTTAGGGACTTATTATAACTCCAAAAATGGGGTGAAAATTTTAGTTACAGGATAACCCCTTTTTTGGGGTTATTTTAACTCCTAATTTAACTCAGAATTTGGGGTAATTTTCACTCTTGAAAAAGAGTTTTTTAAACTCCTTTTTGGAGTTAAAACAACTCCCCAAAAAATAACTCCACTGTAAGGAGTTAAATTAGCCCCACTAGAGGAGTTATTATAACTCCTTGAAAACTACTGTGTAATAATGTCGAAGAGACTCAAGTTGCCCTAGGATGACCGAACACATACAAATTTCATAGCGCCTACAGTATCAGAATTCATTTCTACAGATCTACAAGTACTCTGGATAGCCTAAAAAGTGAATTAAAATGTTTAGGAGGAAACCGTCGTTGGGTGCCCCCGTGTGATCATCACAAAAACGGTGTTTCAACTTTATCATTATGGATGATACGTTTCTTGATTTACCTAGGAATGACACCGATCAATTTTCACCTTGGTGTTTTCCAGACGACAGGAAAAGAAAACTGTTCGCGGATTTTCACTGCACGTGAACAGCTTGTGCCACTAAAAGGTTGTGCCACTATAAATTTCAAGGCACTTAGCCCTCTTGAGTTCGCAGGAAAAAGGTCCCTCTCTTTCTTAAAAGGAACGCTTCGCCACATTAATCTCTCTCCTTTTTAGAGGACAGCTATGGTAAAAGACCCAATCTGATTTCCGGAACGCTTTTGAAGTGGAACCTTTTTTTAATGCTACTACTGAACCCCCAAAACTTAACAAATAGAGGAGCTAAGCTTTACTGAACAAAGAATTTAAGTATTCAAGGAAATAAAATTCATTTAGTTGCAAACAACAAGTATTATTTGATTGCTTCCTCTTAAGGTAAAACGGTGAATTTCGCTCGTTACACGTTATACAATTATAATTCACTTTAAATAATGTGATTTGGCCCTTTGGTTTTAAACGTTCTCATATCAACGCTAGAAGTTAGGTGGGGTAAGGTATCAGAATAGGCGTTCTTTTTGGTATCGAGGTCCGTCCATATGGGATAACTAAAAGCAAAGGACCCTACGACTGAATAGAACCTTTAAGTACCTAATAAACGTACTAACGAATAATTTAACGACGTTTTGTTTTGTGAATTTGAATGTCGATGTAAAGGGGAAAAAAACAGAGATTGACCTGTTTAAACCCATGTTACATTACTGGTTCCCCTTGAACAGGGTTTCATGTTTCGTTTCTGTAAATTTTCCGCAGTTTGATTTTCCTTCAAGAGGTCAAAGTACGTTTCGTGCCACGCACGCGCCTCTCCTAAATTTGCAGCAGTACTTCTTAGCCCGCCAAAGGAAACATAGTCAACGAACACGCGAAAAAAGAATTTACAGGTATAAGTCAATCGCGGGTACTTTATTAAAGAAGTTTCGAGTTCTTTGCTTTTCCTTGAGAACTTCACCTAATACTCGTTAACCTTATATTTTGTGCTGTTAAACTGAATAAAAACGACGGTTTGTATGCGCAACTCAAGTTTTTATAGGTCTTTCTCACGCAATTCACATTCTGTTAAATCACCTCACTTCTGATTCCTTTTCTAATCGGGTTAATACAGGTAGGAATTAACGTACAAAAGTACGAAATAATTCAAGGAATCTTCGCTGTCGAACAAGGAGCTAACGATGTGGCGAACAAACGTCCAAAAAAAGGCCGGAACTGAAGAAGAATAAACTATTAGAAAACTAAAAAGGATTAAACATTTTTTTCAATAATTTGTAAGAAAGGAATTTTTGCACTTCAAAATACTGTTTCAGATTAAAGTTTTAAAAATATTGACTAATCTCCTTCGACCTTTGAGATTGTTTCAAATTAACGATTCAGATATCTTAGAGGGTGATTATGTCTTTAAACCTCTAGAAGTGACATAAAAAACTAACTTTTTCCCAAATACTACTACTTCAATCACACAAAGAAAGCACACGAAAGAGGAACCAACGACGGCTTTCTGTAAAACACCTGTTCGAAGGAACGAATTTTATACAGAAATGTCTATCTATCGAAAAAGAGTAAAAATTTTAGAGGACCGTCCGTTCCATTCACCTAAGATTTTCGAAGTTTCTTTATTAACTTTCCTACGATGTTCAGAAGTTGGCATTTTTTTTATTCACTAGAAAAAGGACCCCTAAAAGTTTTCTGCTAGGGCGAATGTAGTGACGGAGAAAATTTCACGTTTTCGTCAACCTTTAAAGCGCGTCCATATGTCGGAAAAATAATAAAGTCCTTATAAATTCAAAAAGGCTTAAGTTTTCCTAGAGTGACTGTGCATATAAAAAATTTATAACGCCGACTTTGAATACATCTGCAGAGGTTTAAAAACAATCTAGATAGCCTATATAAAACAGGTTTTTAATGCACCTGGGATAAAGCCGTCGCAGGTGACCCTGATGAGAACTTAAGGATGCTGGTATTGGGTTTTAAAGCACCTTTAATTTGTTTATTTGACCGGTAGAGAACTTTTGAAATATCTGTTACTCCGAGAATGAAAAAACAAGGGCGGAACGATGTGTCTCATGTCTATACTGAAACATTGCCTGTTAAATAAGTAGTCGCTACAAATCGATTGCTTCTTGTAGCTTCGTGCACAAGCCAGCAATGAACTGTCAAAACTGGCCGGGCTTTTAACCAACTAAGGTACATGTACTATGAGAGGCGTTTACATTTTAACTCTTGAATCTGACGACGAAATCTTATATTGTAACCATTGAGATAAAACTTCTCTAGCAGGACATCTTCATGCTATGTTCTTTTTATTTCTAGGGATTTTAGAAAACGAAATTTAGTAGTTTTTGAGAGTGTTCACTTTGGATACTTTTGATACAAAGATTTCGCGGAATTCGAAAAACGCCCCATTCTTGAGAGGGTCTTTACGAAGGCTCTGGAGTGACAATTATCGCACAATATTGGGTCCACTTCTCGTCTAGTTATCACTTCAAGAGGTAAAATATCAGAACATTTCGTCGTTTTATTATTACGTTATTTTTAAGAACTATGCATTTAAAGAGTTTCAAAAATAACCTGTGGAGGCTTGTCATATCGTTTGAGTTCTTAGTCTCTCCAACCGCCAAAATCGACGATCAGGTTACAAAAAACACTTAGCTGATCACACGAATCAAAAGCTACCCACAAAAACCTTTAAACTGTTGCAGGAGATCCACATACTGCCATTTCCTTACGAATAATTTGGGACTTACCCTTGGAGAAGAAATACCAGAAGCACAGAACGCAGGCACGTGTTTTCAAAAGAATTGCAAGTGAGTGCATGAAGAACCTTTTAACAAAACACACTAAAAATATGTCGAAGCAAGTTCTTTCTACCCCAGTTTGACTGTTAAACTGAAATCTGCACACACATGAAGCATCAATTCATCTTGCAAATGGGTACTTAAAGAAACAACTCATTATTACAGTTGATCGATCTATTTTTCCGATCACTCTATGAATTCTTCGGGCAAAATGTGTTTCGTCCTGGATTGAAGCAGCTGACCACTAAAAAGCCCTCCATTGTGGCTCTGACAAAAAGCTTAGCATAAGAAATCAAACAGAACAACGTAAGTCAGTGCATTTTAAATATCAACTACATCTTAAAGATGATCAATGAATTATTTTGTTAACTCTGAGCTCTGCAGCAAAGCAGTATAATTACAGCTTATTTCGCTAAATAGAGTCAAGTCCCTTTATGGCGGACACTGTAGCGACCTCGAGTTAGTGTCCTCATTAGCGCCGGGAGAGTCCGTAACAGCGGACTTTACTTTAGTCAAACGTCTGTAAATTAATTTGCTTGGGATTTAGCTGCTGTCCGTATCATCGGAGTGTCCGCTGTAGCGGAGTGTTCGCAAAGCGAGGGCTGACTGTCGAGGGTTTGTCATCATGTCTAAGAAAGACGTGCGCTTGAATTCTACGAAAAATTTTCTGGATGGCTAGCGCATACGGTACCTTTTGGGTGTAGATTTTAATAATGCATATCTTTCATTGTTATTTAGAATACAGCATAACCGTTGTTTCTTAGTTAATGACCATGGAAGGACTTGTTGACAATCAGATGGTTTTAGTACAACGTTACTTCTATTTCATCGGCCATTAAACGTGATTGACGAACATCTACAGTGTTACCTTTTCCCAACTAAAGAAGCACAACTAACAATACCTCCATAATTCATTTCTTCTGGCTGCGTACAATTTCAACATCGTATTTGAAAAGGGCGCAAGTCTTGCAGAGATTTCAACCCCGTCCTGTGTTTGCCCAAAACTTCCCTCCGCTACATTTTATATTTTCGTTATATACCAACTTACTAACTAAAATTAAGTCGACTGATTTCTTATAACAGCTTAACGGTTTTCCGCTTTAGCTCTAAATTTTCCGTGAATTATCTCTCCCTTCACTTAAGTTTTTCACTTAACAATTTGAAATCAGTTTTCAACAGTTACACTGCCTTGATAAACTTCTGTTCATGACGCTGTCTTATTACATTACAAGTAAATTTTGAAAAAAAATGACATTTCTTACTGCTTTCTTTACCTCTAAATGTGTGGTATAGGTCTCGTCCGTTTCTCCAAAATCAATATGAAATACGTTCTTCACTGAATTTGCACTGACTTGACGAATTCCTGTTCATGACCCTCTGAGGTTTCTATCTTGATGTGATTAACAGCACATTATTAATCTTATGACATCATTATTTCTTTAGTCCTTTTCTTCGTTTTGAACAGAGCCACAGTATTTGCTCGTACAGTATGAATGACATCGTTTTTTCGCCACGTCTGACATAAGACATGTCTGATTTTTCTTTATATATAAGGAATTATTGGACCACTAAAACTTATGCTGTGCATGATAATATCACATTTAAACCTCTCCCTAAATACTACACGCAATTCCAAAAAAAAAAAAAAAAACTTCAATTTTACCATTTAATAATAAAAAAAACCATAGATTTAGCAACGTAATACGAGGAATTATAAAAAAACTGTAAAAGCATCTGCAAGTTTTTTCTTTGCTTGATTTAACCTCATTAAGCTACAAAAACTATGCTCTGACAAGGTCATATCCGTAATAGGACAGCAAAAACGGAACAGAGAGACAAAGTGTCTGCTTTGCAAGGGCGTCCTTTGGTTTATACCAGGGACATAACGAACCGGAGACGCGACGGCAGCGAAAACGTTGCGTTAAAAATGAATTTGCGTTCTTCCGGTCTTTATCGCGATTATTCCAACTCACTTACCGTACTTTGTCAAATGTAGGTGAACCCTCCCGGAGTTGAATTTCTAAGAACCACATTCCAGTTTAGAAAGAAAATAAAATTTCGTCGTCGCTTACGTCCCTCCTAAAAAGTAAAATTAGGCAATTTCAAGTCGTAGTCGTGCAAAAACGGGAAAGAAATGTAAAAAAATTAGGATGCACGGGCAAAGTTGTTGTTTTGCCAACTAAATCTATTGTTGTTTCTGACATTCTCGTTGCCGTCTAGTCGTGGGATCATGAAGTCCCTACTAATGAATCTTCTGAACCAAGAGAACTGTCCGTGATAGAGAACTACTAGTAGTTTTTAATAGGTGTCTGCAGGAAGGAGTTCAATGTGAGTGTATAGTTAATATATTAATGGTCAAAAAATCTGCATGTGAAAGTGTTTGGGATTTAGGACAATCTGTTGAATTAAAGTTTAGAAAGACCTCACCTTGTAACTAGTACGGGACATCGCTAAAGCATCATATTTCTAACCTTAAAACGCTGCACTGTTAGAATGCGGTGCTCTGCTCTAATTGTGTGTTAATAACAGCTTTACGTTTCATAGGCACCATCCCAGTCTCTTGACGAGTTGCAGTACGTTTTCTTAAGCACCATCACCTGCGAAACCAGCAGACTATTGAGTGAATGTATCGTGAGAAAATGAAAAGAATGGAACATAAGCGTTTTCTCGCTTAGTACACCATCATTAGAAAGGCTAAAGTCTTTAACGGTTTTCATTACATTTAGTACATAAATGATTGGTCACTTAGAAACTTAACCATTGAACAATCTGTAGCTTAAAACCTTAAGGCCCAGACCGGCTGGGTTTCAATGAAAAAGGAAATCTTATGAAAACTCATGATTCTACAGTGATCCGGGTCATTGATGGACACAGGACAGAGTCACGGAAATTCTAGTCATAAGGTTAGAGCTAAAACGGAGCAAGTGCATTTTACTAAAATAAACGGCTTTAAGTGAGCTAAAAAAAAAAAAAGATCACAAAGAAGTAGATTTGAAATAAATACTTCCGAAAAGGAAGCAAACGGGTTTTACAAAACTTGAACTTGACAGAACTTCAAGATGTTCGCTTAACTTCGTCAACCTAAGTTCCTTCACCGTGCGGTATACAGTTTCTAATACGTCTCTAAGTACTTTTTAACAAAACTGAAAAAACTTTTTTTGGTTTCACTTTCTTACGTTTCCATTGTTGCAAAATTGCACTGTATTTTCAAATAACGTGACATTTCCCAGTTAGACAATTCGTTTGTTATCCAGACTAATGATATTTTCCAATAACTTGCTTTCTTTAACTTTTCGGAGACGATTATTACTTTTATCACTTAAAATGCAGTGATTACTGAAAGAAAGAGGTTAAAAGAGGGAAACGATTATTTTAAAGATTGTAGATCACCGGAAATTTATTTCTTAACTCTTTAAGTTAGTTTTTGGCTTTCTAAGTATTGGATTTCCCCTTATTTCAATGCTAACTAAGGAAAGTACAGCGCAGTAGCTTTTCTTTGAATGGTCACACTACCGGATTTCCGATCTACCGACTAAACTAAGAACCTCTTTACACAGCATAATAAACAGTACCACAGGAAAGTACTACTCAGTAGCTTTCATTTGAATGGTCATACTTTAGGATGTCATCAACAGACTCAGAAGTTAGAACCACCTTGAACAGCATAATAAACAGTACCTCAGGAAAGTACTACTCAGTAGCTTTCATTTGAATGGTCACACTTTAGGATTTTATCCACAGACTCAAAACTTAGAACTACCTCGTACAGCATAATATACAGTACCACAGGAAAGTACTGCGTAGTAGTTTTCATTTGAAAGGCCACACCTTAAGGATTTCAGCCACAGACTCAAAATTTAGAGCTACCTTGTACAGCATAATGAACAGTACCACGGGACAGTACTGCTCAGTAGCTTTCATCTAAATGACCACACTTTGGGATTTCCGATCCACAGACTCAAAAGTTAAAACCACCTTAAACAGCATAATAAACAGTACCACAGGAAAGTACTGCTCAGTAGCTTTCGTCAGATGGTCACACTTTAGGATTTTATAATCCTCAAAATTAAAAGATGAAACTACCTTGTAAAGCATTTAAGGATTGAAAGATATCTCATGTTGGGTGGACACAAGCCCTTGTTTTACGCAGATTCAGAAGTACTATTAAGCATTTTTTTAATATCCAACATTTGTTAATATTTATATAAATAATATTGAAATAAATTATTGTAATTAGTTATATTAGATTTTTATTTTTGTTTGTATGGTAAGTGAACTGAAACAACCATCATTAATATTATGAGTTGTTATTATTATCAGTATTATAACTATTGTTATTAATTACTATTTTATTATCATTATTGTAATTGTCTGATAATAATAAAAATAAAAATAATAATTATTATTATCATTATTACTGATGATAATAATAACTGATAATATTAAAAATATTATTGATAATAAAAATAATTTTTATTATTATATTTTCATCATCATTACTATTATCATTATGTTTATTATTTAGTGTTATGCTCCACAATACTACAGTTATATATGGTTTCCATGTACTCAGCTTAAATGCTGTACTTCCTTAGCCCAACACACTCTCACATATCAATAACAAACTGGCCCTAAACTGATAAGGCGCACTCATGTTATCTACGGTTCCTCGCCTGTATATATTTTAAACGTAATTGGTGTTATGGTGGCTAACTAGAGAACCAAATAGTTCACTTGGCTGTCATACTCAAACTTTAATATGAAATCAATCGTTTACTGTAAACAACAATCTATAAAGTCTGTAACTTAGCATCAGTGAAACTATTGAGAGGAAATGCAGTGAAAAGAACTGAGCTGAATTAAACAACGCAGACGCTTGACCCGTTTTCTGCCGCATGAAGCACCTAGTAGAATTGTCAACCCCACTGGACAAGATGCTAGTTTATCGCACGGTTCAGGAACTGCAGAGAACTAATAGGAAATGGGGAGCTGATTAACGACCGCGCGAAGGCGGGAATAATTAGGGGGACCGATGGTATTCTCCCCTGAGAAATTTTGAAATAAAGACTTTCAGAAATGAGATTTCCAGCGTTTTGGGGTGCATTTGCGACAAATTTAATTTCATGAAATTTTGCTCATAGTGTTTATGAGAAAAGGCATTTCTGACCATGATAATGATAGAAATCTTTAATAGAGTAAACAACGTCACAAAATTATTAGCCGGTGGATCATCTTTTAAAGAAGGTTAACTTATATATACAAAAATATATTGATACAGTTTAACATTTTTTAATATCCGCATTGTAAACGAATGTTTGTCAGCCGAAGAGCATGCTGTTTACTCGTAGAAACATTTCAAACGGCGGCAAAATTATTGCGGTGGCTATATCCCCCAACCTCCCCGCCTCCACGTTTCCTGAGGTTACCACAGGCAGTTTATCGACAGTACCAGCAGTACCTATTTATAAACCTGACCTAGTAGTTTAACGCGAGGGCTGATTAGCGCTAACCCGTGGTTGAATTTTAATCCGGTTTTCCTTTTTCTCTTTATTCTAAAGTATTCCGTAGAATGATTTTCCCCATTCGTTTTAGAGCATCTTAGCCAAATTGTAGACAAAAAGAATTGAACTAAATTTGCTTTGTAAGCTTTTATATCTGAATTCAAATTTCGCACTACCCCTGGGTTATCTTAACCCAGCTTTGAAAAAACCGGCCCGCTGGGTGAGGAGTGACAAGGTGGAGCAAAGTTTCTTGGCTGAGAAACGCGACCTCGTTGAACTCGGACCTAGAAATAGAGCGACAACGCGTCCAATATTATTGTGATATTTCATGGCGCCATTGAACAAATTATTGAATCACGATCTGCCGTTTTCTCTTTAGAATTCAGGGGATGAGAGAGAACACGCATTCCTTTTCTTTCAAAAGAAACAACGAAAATCCCCGAGACTATTTCAGGGGTCGAGGATTCAAATCGCCCCCGACTGAGCAAAAACGATGAAAGTCATGCAGACTCCACTAAGTGAAAGCAAATGCGAACTGATTTGTGCAACGATGCAACTTTCGTGAACCCGCCGTCCAACATTTTACAATAAAAAGAATTTCAGACCACAAAGCGTTTTTCTCCACTTTCGAGACGAGATCATATCAGGAACCATCTAGATCGCAAATTTAGGGTGAAATGGTTAAGGCGATTATAAATCACTGATTGCGATCTGTAAATGTTGAAATTTGCTTCTAGTGTAGAAAACTCCGCCCATATTCGTTTTGTAAAATCGGTTTACTGAGAAGTAGAAAGGTCTGAGTGGGTGTAATTGACGTTAATCCTGGTGATCAACAGCTCAGTTGCAAAATGTTTTAACCACTTCACTCCCAAAAGTGACTCAAAGTTGGGGAAAAAAATTTTGAAAAACTCAAAATTAAACAGAAATTCAAAATTTCATTTTGGAAAACGCTGAAAAACAAATTTCACTACCTGAAGGTGTTGCCAAAGAGGTTTTATTTTAATGGTGACAATATAAAGAATTTCGTCCACTTAAACAAAAATTAGGACCGCACTTACGGACTTCAGGGGCACCCAACGACGAGTTTTGGAAAATATCTGTTCGAGATCTAGAATTTTCGGAACATTTGTTGTTAAATTTCTTGCTCTCCTGCCTCTCCTAGGATTTTCGAACCCCCCAAAAATGGTATAATTGCCCATTTTTAACAGATTTTTCCCTAAGCAGGTCACCTAGAATTTTCGGGAGCCTTTTTTCTAGCTGAAATTTTCGAAAAGGTAAGTTTTGATCCCTATAATTTTCGGATCACTAGACTTTCAGATAGGAAACACGAACAGATGAAAAATTCCTAGGGATAAAAATATGCCTTTATCTACCGTTTAAATACTAAAACACGTTCAACAATGCTAGTTTAAGTGGTTTTGAACTATATTCTCGTTGGGTGCCACTGGGACTTCATAATTATTCACTTCGGGATTGAAGGATCTGCTGCAGTCTGAAATATGTTTCCTTTTATCTAAAATTCGCACTGAAAATCTGTCTGAAAAGTTCCATTTCGCTTTTATAAACTGTACTTGTCTTCTCATAGCTTGGAACAGTCAAGTTTCAGGTGATACAAAGTGGCTCTAAATTCTGTATTTCAGTGAGGTTCTGTAGTACCTAAGATGGTCGGTTTAGTTGCAAAAACCTGTAGTGACTCTAGTGATACTGCACAAGGCTACTTTACTTAGTAACTGTTGACAAAGCAGTGAATGAACTATTTAGGTGTCATCATCATACAGTTCAAAGCCGCGGCGGCAATGAACAGCACTTCGGCGTAGTACTATAAACAGTGCTCGGCTTAGTTTGTGCTCCTATGTACAGAGTGGTTTTAACTTTTGATTCTGTGAATAAAATCCTAAGCTATGACCATTTCAAATGAAAGTTACCTAGTGCCGTCGTACTGTTAATTATGCTGTGCGAGGTGGTCTGTAAACAAAATCCCAAAAGTGTAACTTCTCAAAAGCTACTAATGTTGCTACCCGTGAAAGCTGTCTTACTTGTATATCGATGTACATGTATAAGCATGACCAAAAGCGCGGGAAATTCTTGCCTGTGGTTATGTTTATTATTTTGAATAGTTGTTTATAGCCTTTGAGTCAGTGGATAAAGCGTGACCATTCAAATCAAAGCTACTGAGCAGTACTTTCTTTTATTGTAACTTGTGTTGTTCTGAAAATGAGCAACTGACCATTTACCCATAGTATCTAAAAACCGATGAAAACGAAAGCCGCTATGAAGTCAGTAGAAATTCTCTGTGGACAGCAATTTTTTTTTCTGTTTTCTTAATACCAATCTTTATTAAGAAGATTTGAGATATTTTTTCGTGTTTGTGGACTTAAATGTTCAACGGGTTAATTTCGAGCCGATTAGGAGAAAGACAGACGTCATCCGTTTAACCAGGCGAAGCGATAACTACCTTTAACGATTCCCAGGTGGACTGAGACACGAAGCAACTCCATCTTGCTAATTAGATGAAAAAAACCTTTTAGTAAAACTACCATTCAAGCCATGAAGCCGACAAATTAACAAAACTGATGATTATAAAGCAACTGTGCATTGTGTAGCTCCTAATGACTCCCCACTGACAGTGTACTGACTCTTGCTCGGCTCGCTGAATTTGTGTGTTTTATTTTCTTTTCTAAGGTGGAGTTGTGGTTGCAGATTTTATCCACCAAGAACACAATACCTACGGGGGTCCAGCGAGCTCCTGAAAGTAACCCCGAGGGCTCTAAAACTTGATCGAGAAACGCTTGTACCTGACAATTCTTACGATGAAGAGAAGTTTGCCAAACAGATCCGGTAGGTCTGCTTTAAGTTATCCAACGATATAGATCTTGGATGAGCAGGTATCGCCCAGGCAGGGCCTTATCTTTTGCGCTTAATCGCCAACAGATCGGCCGCTTTGAACTGATTAGAGCTTGCGTTCTGTCTATGTTGTTTTATTGTTAAATGCATTGTCTTAGGATTCTTATTTTACCGAACGCGATTTGTCATTGACATGTTAGAACATATTAGCTTAGCGCTTACAGCCCGGCTCTCACGGTGCTTAAAACATTCAAAAAGAGGCAATATCAACCGAGAAAACTCTAGACTAACGAATATTTTTTATTTCTCCTTATAAGAGTAAACGGCAGGTCGGTGAAGTCTGAAAACATTAGGACGAACGTTTGGCAAACGTTTCTTAGTACAAGGCTGAAGAACGAAGTCTACAGATGCGGCGCTCACAATACACGCCCATGTCTTCCAGGCGTTTGGTACCCCGACTTCATTTGATTTTTGCAATGATCATTTCTGCTGGTGGATTACTGATGGCTTGCGGGCCGGGAAGAACAGCCATCGACACTAGAAGACGCAGCGACCCGTTGCAACAGAAGGAACGTGTCCCTGATGTAGAAGAAACATCGAATGAAGCTAGTGGGCCTTACACTGGTGTAGTCATAAGAGGAAGCGATGAGTTCAAAGCGCTATCGGAAAACTACGACCCAGATATTGTGTTTAAGGATGAGAAAAAGAACGGAGATGAAAGACGAATGACCAAGGTATATATATATAAAAATAAATGCTATAATTATAATTGAGTATTTTAGACTGAGTCCATTCTGTGAACTTAAAAGGGAAGAGTTGCCAAGATTTAGTACTGATTGAGAATCCAACGGACGCGTTTGTATAAACCATGACACTCCCACAGAGTTGGGTAATGTCAAGATGTGAATTTCATTTTGTGAAAAGCTGAGAAAAAAATAGCATCATGTGAAAGTACCGTTTAAGCCGGAATTCATTTGAAAGGTAAAACATATGATTTCATTCAGAAAGTCAAAAGTTAGAACAACCCTGCAAGTAAGCAGACTCCATCATTCGCCCTGGAAGTGAGATTCCCGGGGTGAAAGTGTTCGTGGAAATCCCTGGTTAACAGAGAGGCTTGGTCCTGCTAAAATCGAAGTTACCTTGAAGCCAGAGAGGACAATATTTCTCTTGCATGATACTAGTAGACTACATGAAAGCTACTTGAATTGTCTGAAGACGGGTCGAGTTATTACAAAACGGGCCAAACGTTTTCAGTTTGCCAATGTCATCAGGGAAAAAATCTGTTAACAATCATGAAGTAATTTTACTTACACCTTGGAAAGTGAATTTTTGGTTTTTTTCCTGTAGTTCAAAGGTCATTTTGAGGATAAGCAAGTGTACTTGCACTATTCTTGCAAGGTTAACACAAATCTTCAGAGAGCCATTTTGTGATCATACCATCCCTGACGTACTGGCGGGAAACCAAATTGGGGAATATTATATCAATAACGAGCGGCAAAGCCACAATTGATTTCCCATGTTTGAAATTTAGCCTCTTACAGTACCTGGAAAACTGGGATACCCAACGACGACCTTTCTCCCAAAAACCTACTTTAGGCTATTCATTTTAAAATCGGCACGGTAAATTGAAGCTAGATTTGTCAAAAAACTTTAGTTGCTAAACCTCCTGCAGAAAGATCAGACCATTCATGAGAATTAAGAAATTAACACGTCATTTCATCATTCGATTTCGCGAATTCTCTTCTGCGCATTAAGAGAAGATTGTGAGACTTCCTCAACGGTAAAAGGTTCTATACATCATTCACATTGATAATTTTTTTCGAGATTTATAAAAAGTCCTAAAAAATACAAGTTCTTGAACAGTTCTAGTTTGTCTTCATAATTGTCGATACGTTGCAAAATGACAGAAACAAGGGCAATAAATACCTTTTAAGAAAAAGCTTGTGATTACTTCTTTACAAAACGTTCTTTTAGATTTTAGACACGTATTTCTGGTTACGTTATTGTCTGATCGAATTACCTTGAAGTCGATTCCCACCGAGTTCATTTAAAACACTTCTTGGTGTTTCACAACGATGAAAACACTCCTTCTAGTGTTTGATATAGTTCCTCTTGCACAGCTTGATTTCGTGATTGCGATGGCGTTTTCTTTTTTTTTCGCTTTTATCGCCTTTATTTCAATTTGTCCAGTTTTCAAATGTACGCAAATTTTCATGGAGTTGGATTTTAACGGACCGTGTGTAAGTTCAGAAAGACAATTACCACCGCTGCTATTCTGTGTTCACGCATTTCATCAGAAACGTCTCACTGGGGAACTTTGTTACGAAGTAAGTTAAAACTGAGGAGTAGACAGCAAGAAAACGTACCAAAAAGTGCAAAATGTACCTAAAAAGTCAAAAATTTCCCGTCGTAGTATCTTAACGGCCCCTTTTTAAGGGCCTGAACTAAGAGGCAACGTTTTTGTGAAAATTTTGCAGGGACTTCATAGTTATTCGTCTCAGTTTTATAACAAGTTTTAGACAGCAGTTTAATGCTGCAGAACGCAACTGATTTAGATTTAACTGCCTTTGTAGGTGTAGGTTTAGGTGCAGGTTCATGGGAAGCCTTTTGCAAAAATTCCATTATATCGAGGCAAATCGTTGAAACAACGGCCAAGGATTTTGCAGGGACAAATCCGCGCTGTGAAACCGTTATACTGGAATTCGCATTTTACGAATACAGTGGCCGGTTTGTTTACCATTTACTTAAGCAAAACGGTTTCAGGCGCGGATCCACACCGGTTTCCACCGTTTTACGGAAATCGGTCAGATTTTTCACGATAAACATTTTTAATAATAAAATAACAATAATAGAACTTTCTGGAAAATAGTCTGGACAAATGTTTTCTTTTTCCAATTTCCGGGCATTCGACAGAAACCCGATAAATGAAGGGAACTTTAGGGACTTTAAAAATCAAAAAAAATTCCCGGGGCTCCCCTAGACGCTTGCTCCCTCGGCCCCCCGTTTAGGAAATCGGTCAGTATTAATCATAGATCCGCGCCTGGGTTTGGGCAGATGTTAAGCAACATTCAGGATTGGTAAATTTTCGTCTCGGAATGGTGTTTACCGTCCAAATCAGTTCCATTTGCCGCAAAAAGGCCGCGAAGGCCTGAAAGTGGTAATCAAAAATGCAAAGATGGCCTTGAAGAAATGGAACTCGAATTTCCGTTAGGAACATTCCAACCAGAAAAACAGAACTAGCTTTTCAGATATAACGTTGCTCCTGGAAATCGTCCGCTGAAACGGTAAAAAAAGTCGTCTTCCGTTCAACTTCCAAACGATTTTCTGGACACGTTTTGTAAATGGTGAACAACTAGTATCTCCACACTAACATATTGAATTTTGTTTCACTTACTTTCGCCTCGTATGGCATTTGCAGAATTGTAAGGAGAAGCTTGATGCTCTTGCCAAGGCAGTAAAAGCCAAATGGGGCTCTAAGGGAAGCGGAAAAGTTGTCAAACTGAAAGTCATCAGCGCCTATGATACAGCTGAGAAAAGAAGGCATCACACTGCACATTCTTTGCACCACGAAGGACGTGCCGTGGACCTAGCAACGGATGACAGAGACAAAAGGAAGTTAGGCGAACTGGGGCAAATGGCTTACAAAGCTGGTTTTGATTGGGTGAATTATGCAAGCAAAAGCTACATCCACGCTTCTGTTAAAATTGGTAATTCACCTTATTTAGACTTGATGAGCTCTTGGTGTTAAAAGTCGAAAAGCAAAACTCAAGAAACAAAATTGACCAATCAAAACATGGGAAAACCATGTTTTGATTGGTAAATTAAGGTTCTTGAAGTAAATGCATTCGCAACTTTAGAATAGAGAAGAAAAAACTGGAACCGAAATGGGGACCGCAATGGTTTCTGGGATCATTACTGGACGAGGGAACTTAAGCAAAGGCGGTTCTGAGCCGGCGACGCACGCCAACAAGAGGTGGACTTATCACATTCTTGAGCGGTGGTTTCGCCCAAATTTTCAGTCCAACCGTCTCTATGAGAGTAAAGAAGCTAGCGATACAAATTTTATATCGTCAAGGCATGTTAAGAGGGAAAAGGCTTCATCGCTCAAAAATATCTTCTGTCCCAGAAGTCGGCCCAGTTTCCTCGTGCGTGCAGTGGGTGCCAGGCGAGGCTATTTAGCCAATGACATAAGTGAATTCTCTCCAACACGAGCGCCGACGGGACCGGGACTCAGTGTCCGTCCGCTCAGAGAGGAGTCTGCCTATTTATATTTGTAATGAACAATTATTCCACGAGTGCGTGTTGGCTATCGAGTGGAATAATTCTTTTATCAAAAACGCTCACAAAATATCGAGAATTCTTCCCGACTTTATTTGTAAAAACAACCGATTTTCTGCTTGTTTTTAATTTTGAGCAGACGCCCACAGTTACCAAACTATTAAGTGATTTTCTAAATTCTAGGGGACCTTTCTAGGGTAAAATATCCGTTAAAAATGGGCAATTATACCATTTTTATAGGTGTTCGAAAATCCTAGGAGAGGCGGGCAAGCAAGAAATTTCACAAAATGTTTCGAAAATTCTAGATCTCAAATCGTCCTCCGAACAGGTATTTTCCAAAAATTGACGTTGGTTGCCCTTGGCTAATCTTGCCTGTTGTGCGGTACTGTTTTTATACTGTTCATAGTGATTGTTTTTTCTGGTATTTTATATCATGCACTGAAATATCTGTGTTAGTTTACTGGAAAAGAGAAACGTTCCAGTTTCTTTCAGGCAAAAAGATATATATATATCCTTTTATTCCCTTCAATTTTGCAGATGGTGCGGGGGAAGAGGGGAGTTGCTTTCCAGAAACTTCTTTGGTTCGGCTGGAAGGAGGAAGGACTAAATCAATGAAAGATCTGCAAGTCGGAGACAAAGTCGCGAGCATGGATTCCAGCGGTAAATTAGTCTACAGCAAGGTTGTTACTTTTCTCGATATCAACCCTAACAAGCCTACAAAGTACGTTTCAATTCAGACTGAAAATCCCGCTGCTCAAGTCACAATTACGGGCTCTCATTTGATCTATCAACTAAACAGAACAACGCGCCAGAAGTCAACGGTAAACGCACGAGACTTAAAAGTGGATGACTTTGTTTATGTGCAAAACGGTTCCGCTTTGGGGAAGTTCACAGTTGGACGTATAGTAAGTGTAATGAGAACCCAAAACTTGGGCGCGTACGCTCCGCTCACGGAAACGGGCACAATTGTAGTGGATAATGTGCTGTGTTCGTGCTATGCTGTGATTTCAGATGCTAAACTAGCTCACTGGAGCTTTGCGCCCCTGCGATTCGCCGAGTGGTTGTTCCCAGGCTGTTCTGCCCACGATGAACCAGGAATACATTGGTATGCTCGGTTCCTCTACAAGGTCTACACGAGCTGGAATTACGTCCAGGAAAAATTCTCGTGAAAATCCCACGTCTTGAACCTTTTTGGTGGACGCTTTGCGATTCAATACTGAAGCTTCCATGGAGTTTGTTTGTGTAAAACAAGTAGTTTATGTCTATCAATGCTGAATCGCTTGACTTCACAGCAATGCGGTTTTCAGTATCTAACCATTTTTATAGATAATACAACCCCTGTGTTGTTCATCTGCGGGCAGAAAAGCAAACGTTTCAGATAAAAACTCACAGAGAATTAATTACAAGATATGTCGGTGGGACCAAACTTGCTGGTTATGTGAACTCACAGAATATTGAATTTTCTAGTTGGAAGAGAACGTTTGACTGTAGAACAAGGTATTAATTAAATGACATTATTAAACATGACTGATAAACACAATGTTAATTAGGCTAATTATTGTCATTTCAGCGGCCCCCTGAGAGGCCCACTTATCGGATCCTTATCACTTTGTTGAGCAGCCTTCGGGCCGTTTCCCAGCAGGGGACACCTGGTGACGTATAAACAAAGCTTAATTAGTCAAGATACCGGCAAGGCAAATTACTGTAATAGTTGCCAACAATAGCTAACAATGGGAGTGAAATTGTTTAGAAGTTTGGAATAACTGAGCCCAGAGACCGGTCATCTGAAAACCGCCATAGGCAGTGGTAGGCCACTTCGATAGAAAATTATGAACATAATATTATTGTTTTGGATATTCAGTGATGTAAAAAAGAAATTTATAGAAATCTATAAGTCGCAAAAGAGCTATACTAAATCATGGCATCAAGGATTTCATCTAGAGACTTATTAAAGTTAGAACTACAATGTACAGAAAAAATAAATATTACCGCAACAATATAATGCCGTTATTTTTTACTGACTTGAATGGTACAAATCAAGCGTTTCATTCATTTCATCTTTGGGACTTGAAAGTTAGAACCACCTTGCAGAGGATAAATAACTTTATACGTAATAAATAAAGAACACCACTGGAAAGTACAGCTCGGTCCGGAGCAACTAAGTAGCTTTAATTTGTAAGCTCGCGCTTTAGGATTTCATCCACAGCTTAAAAATTTAGAACCACCTCATACAGCATAATAAACAGTACTGCAGGCAATTACTGCTCGGTAGCGTTCATTTGAATGGTATAATAAACAAGACCACAGGAAAGTACCGCTCAGTAGCTTTCATAGTTTGAATGGTCACACTTGTAAGGATTTCATCCACAGCCTTAAAAGTTAGACTGACACCCCAAAACAGCATAGAGAACAGTACCACAGGAAAGCACTGCTAAATAGCTTTCATTTGAATGGTCACACTTACGGATTTCATCCACAGACTCAAGAGTTAGAATCACCTTGTACAGTACATTAAACAATACTACAGGAAAGCACTGCTCAATAGCTTTAATTTGAATGGTCACACTCACGGATTTCAGTCATCCGCAGCCTCAAAAGTTAGACACTTGTTAGAACCACCTTGTACAGCATAATAAACATGTACAATACCACAGGAAAGTACTGTTCAGTAGCTTTCATTTGAATGGTCACACTTTAGGATTTCATCCACAGACTCAAAAGTTAGAATCACCTTGTACAGCATAATAAACAATACCACAGGAAGGTACAGCTCAGTAGCTTTTTCAAAAGTTAAGTAGGCAAAACAAACATTACCATAGGCAAGTTCTGCTCAGTAGCTTTCATTTAAAAGCTTACACTTAAATAGGAATGAAGTTCATCCACAACTCAAAATTCAATTGACAATGTGTAATAAACAGCGGGGGCACCCAACGTCAATTTTCGGAAAATATCTGTTCGGAAGACGATTTCAGATCTAGAATTTTCGGAACATTTGTTGTAAAATTTCCTGCCTGCCTGCCTCTCCTAGGATTTTCGAACTTCTAAAAAATGGTATAACTGCCAATTTTTAACCGATTTTTACTCGGGAGCCACTTTTCTGGCTCAAATTTTCGAAAAGGCCAGTTTTGATCCCTATAATTTTCGGATCACGAGACTTTCAGCTAGGAAATCCGAACAGATGACACATTTTTAAGAGATTAAAATATGCCTATATCTACCGTTTAAATACTAAAATACGTTTAATAACTGCTGTGTTTAAGTGGTTTTGAACTATATTCTAGTTGGGTGCCCCTGATGAATTACTGGCTCCGTTTTGAAACTTCTTTAACAAAAGGATAGCGGTTAAGTCTTCAAGATGAGTTCCCCACGTAAATGTTCAAACTTGAACTGAAATTTTACCCGCACACAAAGGACAGGCTGAAAGCCCGGGGGGTACTCCCCTATAAAAGTGACGGGGGTGCTCGTCCTTCCTTTTAGGGGTTTAAATTTGTGGATTGGTATCGCTGAGTGTTCTAAAACCTAAAATGACTGCCACCAGAGTTGATACGCTTTATGAGGATAAAGATTTATGACAAAACTTTCATGAAAAGTCCTTGAGAAGAAAGTGCCCGAAAGTTATCTTTATTACTATTAACATTTGCAGTGCCAGTTATATAATTTGTTGTTGTTGAGTTGGTACGGCACTTAGGGGTGGAAGTGAATTTGGGACACGTCCATAAAACAAGATCCTGGTGCCTTTTAGGGGTGTTGTCGAAATTTTCCGACAAGCAACCCCGTCACTTTTATACTGGAGTACCCCCCGCCCCCCGGGCTGAAAGTTCATGCTCAGGTTAATTTTGTCTGATCGATGATTTATAACATTAATATAACAGCGGGATAGCTTTTTTGTAAAAGTATTTTGTCTATGGCAAAAACTATATTTTGACTTGTCAATCAAAAATAGACAAAAGTGGCAGAGAAAGCGCTGAGATGAGAGCAGAAATTAGTTTTGTTATCTTAGGCAGTTTAAAAAGAGACCCATCTTTGTTATTTCCTTTTGATAGATAACGCCAAGAGCAAGCTCACTTTTCAAAAGAATCACTTAGGATGGTATTTAGTAAATACCCTTAAGTACAAAATTATATACTTTAAAAACCGCACAAGAATTTTAAACTTAATTCAATTAACCCTATCAATAACAAATATTAGCAGAATGATTTGTTATTCCTTCGATCCAATTCGGCAGATCAACCGGCTTTTATATCTGATTTATCGTGAACATTGACGATCAGCCCATACAAAAAATAAATATCAATAAGTCAATAATAATCTAATAGTACACTTTTAAATTCTTAACTTGTTCCTTACTTGAAACAGGGGCACCCAACGACAATTTTTTGAAAATTATCTGTTCGGAAGACGATTTGAGGTCTAGAATTTTCGGATCATTTTCTGAAAAATTTCTTGCTTGCCTGCCTCTCCTAGGATTTTTGAACCTCAAAAAAAATCGTATAATTGCCCATTTTTAACGGATTTTTACCTTAAAAAGGTCACCTAGAATTTTCGGGAGCCTTTTTTCTGGCTGAAATTTTCGAAAAGGTAAATTTTGATCCCTATAATTTTCGGATCACTATACTTTCAGCTAGGAAATCCGAACAGATGAAAAATTTTGGGGGGATAAAAATAAGCCTTTATCTACCGTTTAAATACTAAAGTACGTTCAACAATGCTATTTTTATGTGGTTTTGAACTATATTCTCGTTGGGTGCCCCTGTTGAAAATAACCGGTAAATTTTCTTATCCATACTTTACTAATCTACATGTGGAACAAGGAATGATATTTATGTCACCATAATTAACACCATTAAATTTATGGTATAATGCAAAAATCTTCCGTTTACTAAGTGATTAAGATTTTTACAATTCTTTCACACTTAAAAACTAGAAATCCTTAAAACTCGAAACTTGCTAGTTGCTTCCCAGCAGTATCAGTGCATCGTGTTAGCTGCATTGATCAAAGCAAATTTTAACGCAACAAGGTAGGAAGGTAGAAGATCTCCCTCTTTATTTTTGATTACTGATACAATCTATTAATGTGCGTGACTGAAATCTGTGGCAGATTTGGCTCAAGTGTCCAAAAATAATTAGATTTCTTAGTTTATTTTCGGATTTTAAATCAAGTTATACAGACCACGTACGCTTTGATTATCATTATAACCTCATCTTAACCGCAGCTGGATTAGCTCCATCGGTAGAGCGCTTGACTACAGAGCGGGAGGTCGCGGGTTCGATTCCCGAGGCCGGACCAACACTCAGGGTCTTAAAATGACTGAGAAATGAATGTATTGCCTTAGACTGCAAAACAGTCCGTATTTTTGCGTATTCAAGTACGCGCGAACAGTCAAACAAAAGGTCTGGAACGAGGATGAAACACTCCCTACGGGCGTGTGAGGCTCGCGCGCTTCACGCGCTTAAGACTCTTACGTCACGCTTTAACGATTTCTTTACTGATTTTGAGAAAACAATCGACTGTTTTGCAGTCAAGTACTGCCTTTGCCCTGCAAATGGCTAGACCTTCGCGTGGCTCAGATGACCACGTAAAATGGCGGTCCCGTCTCCAGTAGGAGACGTAAAAAAATAGTGTCCCCAATTAGTACTCTCGTGCTAAATACATTGACACTCAAATGAACTGCACTTTTTCATCACATCGATTTTAAATATTGCCTGCTTCTTTATGTTTGCAAAAACCATTGTGCATCCACCGATTTTTTTTCTGTAAAATGTCTTTTCGAAAGAGAAAATATTGCCTAGAATTTTCTAAACTCCGAGAAGGGCTAAAAATTTCTGAATAACCGATTTATTTTTCTTAGATATTCGGAATTTCCAACTAACTTTCCTTAGATTTTCGGAGCTAGTCTTTCACATTATATTAGCTGAAAGAAATTGCGACTATTGTTTGAAAAATGGTCTCCTGAAAATTTCGTATGACGAGGAAATGTTTCCGGTCAGAATTATAACGAAAGGACGGATATCTGATGACCTTGAATGTTCGAACAGAATCAACATGTTACCTAACAATTTTGGATGAGACGAACAAATGTTTCCGAGACATCCGAACAGATAAACATAACGAAAAGCATTTGAGACACTTCTGATGTGTGGAAACACTCCGGTCGTTGGTTTTACCTGAAAAACGAAAATTGGACCAGCGCAGTTTTCTATGTCTTACTATTTATCTGGAAATTATATATATATATTTGAAAAAAATCTAGCGCCGGTCTGCCACGGACGCGGGTTCGAGCACCGGCCGGCAAAGGCGTTTGCAAACCCCGATGATTTTCAAGGACATAAAATCTTTCAATGTCGCTATACGGTTAAGAGCTAATGTCTGCGTTTGAGCCACGAGGTTCATCACGCCGGAGCTTAACCCCGTTTCTATATAGCATGAAGCGATCAGGAATGTTTATATCCTCCCTTGGACAGGGTGCCAGACCATTGCAGGGTTACCCCTGCCCCGGCCCCCCGCATAACATTCCCGGGTGCCCACGTACGCCCCCGTGTGGAAAGAGCAGTGGTGGATCCTGGGCGAGGGTCCGGGGAGGCAGAAGGGGGCGGGGTCCTGCCCCCTAAATTCACCCATCAGACTAAACTGAAATTGAAGAGTTACAAGATAAGAAATAAGAGCCCGAGTACCGTCTTCCCCATCTTGTTCCACCGACTCGGTCGCAGGCGCACGGCCGCTCCCTTCGCAACAGAGACAGATCATCCCTTATAAGTTGCAAAACTGAACGCTTTAAACGAAGCTTTTTTTCCGGCGATGTGCCTTTATGCTCATGGCATTTAATTTAGGAACTTATGGGAATTTAATGTATAACTTGATATATATTTCTATTTTCTAGTTTTTTATCTAATTTATTGTATTATATCTTCTCATAATTGTAAGGCCCAGTCCATTTTGAACACGATGTAATTAGTTTAAATTAATTTTTTTTTTTAATTGATACCTACATCTTTGTAAAATAATTTCGCAATTTGCTTATTTCTAAGGGCGACGATTTTATTAATAAACCAGACTTACTAATGGGTAAAAATGATGAAAAGGCTGAGAAGAAACTTGGTCCCTAGAAAAAATTCATCGTGGATCAGCCAAAGCATGTTGAGGCACTGTCTTGCCCAAGAACATAACACTGATTCCAGCAATATCTGAACCCCCCTCTTGATACAGAGTGCAGCACACTGAACATTAGGCCACCGTGGCACTTAATGTCGTTCTGGCACTGAAGCTTTTTAACTAGTCAGTCTCTCACAAGACAAATTAGCCGTTCTTATTATACTAGAAGGCGTGGAGGACGGCTTAAACGTCTACAATGAATACAGGAAATAACACAAACGTATTAAACGTCAACGAAATAAATACGTCTGAAGTTAAGTGCGTCTGATCGGCGCATTATAATTAGCCAAACGACTTAGTCGTCTCGATCAAACGTTTGAGACAGAGCTCAGGCAACCGCGACGACGACGGCAAAGAGAGAGTAAAAAAATTGGTTTTTAAGCACGGACAAAACCAGCTCTGTACGTGCATTATACTTTTTAGCACTTTTTTGACGTCCACTGCACGACTTGTACGTATACAGTGACGGTGGAGCTGGGCTATAGACCCCCCCGGGCCCCTCCCACTTTTCTAGCGGAAAAATGTTGTTTTTTTTTTTAGTATAATTAAGGTGCATGCTGTAAGCACTAGAAGAACCTGTTATTTTACACCTTACCCAGGTTGAGTTTTTTCGGAGAAATATCTCATTGAGAACGTTAAAAATACCATTTCTGAGCCTCTAGATTTCAAAATTTTCTGAGGGAGGTAAAGTTTAAGGTAAAGTTTGAGAAGTTCCCACAAGGACAACGAGCCTTGACAAAGAAAGTTTGCCTTCGTTGCGCACAAACTTTGCCTCCATATCGACCTTCGCATCGGGGAGACATTTCATTCTCATCCCAACCGAACCCTTGCTTGGTTTCCAGTCTCGTGGCATTTAATAGACAAAGATAAACAAGCAAATTTGGGTTTGTTTATAATGAACAGTTATTAAAACAAAGAAGCAGCTGTTGCGCAATTTTGGTTGATTAATAATAAATTATGTTCCCTGTCTGATCGCTACAAACAAGGCATTACGATACGTTCTCAACATTTTGCTTTGAATGTTCTAAAATACAAGAAAATTGAACTGCTTAAGATATGCATACATTATATTAAAACTGGTCTAGATTTATTGAAAATGTTATGGACAACAAAAGTGCTAATAAATAAAATAATAAATGAACAGCAGCCTAGAATACTGGGCCAAGTGGTAAAAGATGATAACTACTGGATTTTGCAGCACGTTACCTTTGATAGAGTGGATACATGACAAAATAGCTTGAGCAACAGTAATATTTTAGTTTACTAAATGTAGCCAATCCTAACGACCCCTGCTCTCCGCCCAATCTTTGTGCTTGCACACAGCCCTAGCTTACTGAGGCATAGGGCATCTTAGTTTACTTGGTTATTGACCATATGTGCTAAGTTAAACTGGTCATTGATTCAGTTCTGGCAAAGCTCTTTCCTCGATTGGAAACCCTCATATTGTAACACAAAATGGGAACAATACAATTGCACATTATCAAAAGCTGCCACCAGACATTGTACTGAAACTCTATAAAGCACCATGTTCGGAGTTTCGTGAGCGCTATTGGGGGTTGGGCACTACCGTTCTGTACCGCTATTAATTCAGGTAAGCTTTTCAGTATGCTTCTTGCCTATTTTGCCAAATTTTGACCAAACTATGCAGAGCTGTCATTAAAGGGGGGGGGGGGGAGGGAATCCCCGCTACTAAGAAGGTGACCCCCGGCTACTTTCATAGGAAAATAGAGGAAAATGGAACCAAAAGAAATCCCTAATGGTTTGATTCCCCACCTACTTGTTAAAATTACCCAGCAACTTATATCTTAGTGACAGCCCTAAAACGATGTGATTTTTTCTCCGTAATAAAATCTTATTCAGGCCTGATTCTAAATTCTATTTCCAGTCTCAAACCACGCCTTGCACTCCACTCCTTAAACATGATTAGAGCAGCTAACCAAAAAAGGTTTTTTGCTTATGTGTTACTTCAAGTGTTCTTCTCAAGGGGCTCTTATAAAGCATACATAACTCAACATTTCACTGTCTGAGAGAAGAGGGTACAGCAATATTGCTTATAACCTGCTTGGGTTCAGATACTGGAAAAGTAGAGCATAAAATGCAGTTTTTTTTCTGGCTCTGTTCTCTTTGCACCTCCTGCTGAAACAGGCTACCATAAATGGCTACAACACTAGAAAGCCCACCTTCCCCCCGTCACATTGAAGCCGGCCCCATTCATAAGAGCATCTAACTTTAAACAAAAAAAAAACACATCCGACTAAAAGCCCTCCCCCCCTAGTTATAAGCCCTCCCCTACCTCCAATAAAAATTATAAGCCCCTCTTCTGAACTGGATTATTATTAGGTTTTGAAGCTTAATTAAAAACTAGGAAATCAAAAAAGTATTTTGATAAGCATTGCTGTAGCTTGCTTTGAAGCAGGTTTTCTATTCCAGTCATAAGCCCTCTTGGATAAGCCAATTCATTTACAGGACCTCTTAAAACCCCTTACGAAGATGTATAACTCCAAGGCTTATTAGCAATAGCCAGCATCGCAGATTTTAACCTCGGTTAGTAATGTCTCCGAAGCAAGATCCTTGTTCTGGGACCCAATGAAATTATCAGTGAACTCAAGTTGAGCAAACTAAACTCAGTCTCAGTGTTGTCTTCATAATTTTCAAAACGTATCTGAAAGAAGCCACTCTTTGGGGAGAGCTCAGCGAGGAAAATTTTCCCCCCAGTGGAACCCAAAAATCAGTTTAGAGCATGCGCAATGACATTAATTTTACAACTTCTGCACATCCCCAACCAGATGTTAGAAATTTCTGACATCTGGTAATGGCTAATTCCAGAGCCCACCTCGTTTCAAGACTATGTGGCCAAAAGAAACGACGGGCTTGGGGACAAGAATGTATTGGATTTTGCTCAAGTAGCACTCTGTGCAGGCGCAAATGATACTACCTCTGACAAAAGATTCAACTTTATGGTTTGTCAGTTCCATGTGAACAGAGCAAAAATATTGAAAGGCTACATGAATATAAACCTAGTGTCCAGTCAAATTTTTCAGCTGGTAAAAAATTTGTCTGGTACCATGTGTAAGTAGCCTTACATTTCAATTCCTGGTAAATAACAGCACCTACATTCAACAAAATAAGCAGGGCAAACTAAACGTGGTAACATTTGAAAGGATGTATACTATTCATTTGTTTTTCTTTAGTGATGTTTTCACAGCCATCATCGTGGTTGATTTATCAGATATAACTCTCTAAGAGAAGGCAGACTTAAAATTGCATTAACAGCAATGCCCCACTTCTCATCATTCCCCAACAATGAGGCTGTTTTACGCGGGGAAAACCTGAAATTCCGGTTGGAAAATCAAATGGTTTAATTGCACCATACCGTTAGGGATGCTTCAGAAAATAGGAGAGGTAATTGGAGGCAAAGCAATATTTCCACTCTTTTTAGTCTGTTCAGTAAATTTGGATGCATTTTGTAGCTCGCCCTACTCCCACCACACCAATAAGTTTAGTTTAATTTTTATGCACAAGTTTTCCACCCAGGCCCTGGTTGTTCAAACGCTGGATAGCGCTATCCTACTGAATAAATCACTATCCAGTCGATAAGAATATGGAAAACCAATTGTACCATCCACTGGATAGAGATTTATCCAATGGAAAGTGCTATCCATCTTTTGCAGGCTTCATACTGTTTTGAGCTCTTCAAATTCCATGACTTTCCATGACTACTTCCATGACCTTTTCAAGTTTACCATGACCTTAGGTTAAGCTGTCATTTTCAAAAATTTTTAAAATTATTTTTGTTTGAGCATATTCTTTACCTAAAGCAGTTCAACAGACACAAACTCTGGTGTCCTCAGTCCACCAAAATGTGTGCTGTTTGCACTGTTTGATTTCTTGTCTTGATCTTACATTGTTCAGCCTTGCTTTGTCATCTGCAGTAACTTGTCTATTATACAAATCTTTACTTTAACATAACTTTCCAGGGCCGACAATTAAATTCCATGACTTTCCAGGCCTGGAAAATGAAATTCTTAAATTCCATGACTTCCCAGGTTTTCCATGACCTGTGCAAACCCTGTTTCGAACAACTGGGCCCATTTGGTTTGTGTAAATGGTAAGCAACCAGCATCTCCCAACGTCCCAGGGAAAAGGAACAGGGTAGCGGTCATAAGAGAACTTAACGACTTTTACCCTGTCAATTTTGGGGATCAAGTTGTTCAATGTACACAGGCAAGCTTGGTCATGTAAATAAAGAGGTCTTGCAAGGCGTCCTTTGCTACAAATCATAGAATAAGGCAGTCATGATCTGTGTGCGGTGATGGCAAAGGCCGCAAGAATAATTTGTACGAAAACAATGGTAATGATTAGCGAAATGATGCTTTTGCACGTGCGTTATTTATATACGCTTTCATTAGTGTGATTTCTCCGCTGTTTTGTGCAGAGAAGAAAAACATCTTCGAACGATTACTAAATACATACAAGGTCTTATAGAGAACTCAAAGACAAGGAAGCTGATTTTACTCTGTCGTGGTATTCTAAGACTTCGCGTCAGCTTTTAACCGGTATTGGTAACTTATAATGGTCTAAAGTATGTTTTATCGTTATGTCGGCTATTCATTGTTCAGGCGACATTCAACTTTACGAGTCATTTCGCCCGTTTTCCAAATTTCCCTTTCGTGTGCAAATGTATTTACACGTAATCATTCCTTCCATATAGAAAATACTCACTGACAGATAAATAAAAGCAAGAAATAGACTTGAATACTCACGTCGTTGTGTAGCGTGGACACAGCCTCCTTCCCGCATTGAAAGCGCAAACATCTGGGGTGATGAGTGTCAAAATGGCGGGAAAATATTAATCACGTGATACAACGCAACGTCACGGGGGCTAGGAGGGATTCTCGATGGCAGCGAAAGCGAAGCGAAAACCGCGAACACGTCGCATTCGCCTTTTGCGCATCTCCCATTATACACCTTCTTTGCCCCCCAAATTTGCTTTAATTTCTCAGTCGTCTCAAGACAAGTTAAGGATAATGCTTATGCAGATTTTGGGAGGCAAACAAGGTGCATTATGGAAGATGTCCAAAAGGCGAATAAAAAGTCAATTTACGTCCTTCTAGTCTCTGGGACTTTATCGCGATTATTCCTACCCATTTACTTTATCAAAAGAAGGCCACTCTTTCCAACCCCCGAAGTTGAATTCCTAGGATCCCTATCCAAGTTCATAAAGGGAAATAAAAGCTAATAAAATGTCGTCGTCCTAGTCCGGACAATTTCACGTCGTCAGGGTTCTATCAAGGTTCTATCTATGATTTATCGTGTAGGGGAGAAGTCCCCTCGTCGCGTCTGGATGATTTTCCTGATATAGTTACTTATTTACTGTCATGATAACAATATTTTTGGGAGGGGAAGCTAAGCATTTTTTTTTTGGGTTGGGGGGGGGGGGGGGTGAAGCTTCTACCCCTCCGAATATCCTAAATAGAACCCTAGTCGTAGTCCTGCGGAAGCGGCAAAGAAATGTATAAAAAAGTGCGATACACGTGCAAAGTTGTTGTTTTGCCTTCTAAACCTTTTTTTTTTCTGAAGTTCTCTTTGTCATCGAGACGTCGGATCGTAAGGTCTCTCTTGACGCAAGGCGCGACTAGGTAACTCAAGTAGTACACATACATACATACATACATACATACATACTTTATTGACTTTCCCAAGGGGCTTTTCAAAGACAATACATGATCCTATTTACAATTAAGAAATGTTTTAAAATATATATAAAATTACAATTCTTTAAGTAATTTAGTACGTAAACGAGTTTTAAAAACATCAATCGAGTTACACAGTTTAAAGGAATTGTCTAGGGAGTTCCATAAGTTCACAGTTCTATAGAAAAATGTTCTCTGACCGGCAGCTGTTCTAAAAAAGGGAATTTGTAAAAGCTGTGAATTTCTGGTGCTACGTCGGCTAACCTCTGCTCGCTTTATGAATTTTGATGTAAGGTATTCAGGGGCTTGACCGGTCATACATTTAAAAGCCATTGTAGCGTTCCGGTAATAAAGCTGACTGGGAACTGAAAGCCAATTTAGCTCCTTGCGAATTGGTGTAACATGGTCAAATTTACGCGCGCCGCTAACAATGCGGCATGCGAAGTTCTGCACTGCCTGTAACTTGTTGACATTACATTTTGAGGTATTTGACCAAACATTGGAGCAATAAAATAACCTGCTAAAAACTAAGGAATTAATAATCATCAAAAGTGTACGTTTGTCGAAGACATGCTTGACACGGTTTATCTGGCCAAGGCGGGACATGCACGAGGAAGCGGTTTTAATTATATGTTCATCGTAAGTTAAATTAGAATCCAAAGTCACACCAAGGTCTTTGGCGGTGTCTGTAGGGACAATGTCCTTACCCATAAAGGAAAGGTAACGAAATTGGAATTTTGCACGCATCTGCCTGCTGCCAAATATCATCAACTTGGTTTTGCCAGGGTTTAGTAACAATTGATTGTTGGAACACCATTCCCCTATTTTAAACAGGTCGTCTTCCAAATCAGCAATTGCATCCAGGTTGGCTTTAAGCTCGAAGGAAGTAATGAGTTTCGTATCATCTACATAATTCTGGGTGCTGCATTTCTGTGGGATCAATGGAAGATCGTTCGTATATATGCTAAAAAGAAGTGGGCCCAAGATGCTTCCTTGAGGAACGCCACTGGTCACAGACAAAGGCTCAGATAGCGTTGAATAGATTCGTACTACTTGTGACCTGTTGCTTAGGTAACTACGAAACCATTGGAGAGTGTCACTGGAAATTCCGACATCTTGCAATTTTAAAATTAACGTGTCATGATTGACACTATCAAAGGCTTTGCTCATATCTAATAGTACAACTGCCGTTAACTTCTTTTTATCGATGGCGTTAAGAATTGTGTCTGTTGTTTCAATGACAGATGTTTCACAAGAGTGCCATCTCTTGTTACCGCTTTGACTCTTTGATAGGGTGTCATTTGATTGCAGATACGAGGTGAGTTGAGAACACAGAACATCCTCTGAATTGAGGGAGGGATGGTTAGCACGGGTGACCACAAATTGCAACCACGTGACAGGGCGGTCATGTTGGGGGTCAACACAGTAGATTTTTTGCTCGAAGAATTTACATGAAAATTGAGTTTAGTTCCCAGAGGAGAGAAGTGCTTTTGTTTTGACCACCAACATGGCCGCCGTGACGTAACGTGAAAAACAGCAATTGACGACTCCAGAAAATACCATAACATACCATAATCCTCTTTGTTTGTCGCGCCAAAATTTTGCATAAGCATTGTCTTCAGTTTCTCTTGGGAGTTAGAGTGGCCTCAAGAGAAACTGAAAACATGCTTAAAATTTTGGGGTGAAAACTAAAGAGCATTATGGTATGTTATGGTATTTCTGGAATGGTCAATTGTTTGTTAACCACGCACGTCCAGATATCTGGTGTTGAATATCCCTCAACAACTTGAATCGACTGAGGATTGACTATGGTCATGGTCGTACGCTGAATCTTACATAATTACCTCACCACCAGACAGTTACGAAAACCGGATTGGATTATATAAATCAACTCTTTTATTAGGCAGTTTGCCAGTATCACAGACTAATACTCACATGAAATGTTTAGCTAAGTTTATACCTTTTATAAATTTCTACAGAGATTACAATTATTTTTTGAGCAGGCTCTAAGAGAATGGATCATTTTTCTGACTTAAAACTCATTTTGTCTCGCACCAAGAACAAGGTTTGGCAAATCACGGCGCGTTCAAAACCAACAAGCCAATCACCGACCTCCGCAAAGATCGATCACATGACGAGGGAAACCATTCATTTTCATCGGTGTTTATTGGTTAGAACATGCTGCCAGCGTTAAGTCAGTTCATGGAAAAGATCTATCCAACGAAGGTAATAGTTGATGGTAACACTAAACCAGTTCAGCTTCTAATCCTTCAAAAGATGTAAAGTAATCAGTACATTGTCGTCATGATTGAAATAAAACCTCTTGGATTTTGGTTCGTGCCTATTTTCTTATTTCAAAAAGTGATAATTTGCAAGCGAACTACTTGAAAAAACAACACAGAATCAATAACTTAAAGTCGACGATAACCACATTAAGGTAAGGTTTTAGTTTTTTTTTTTTATATGAACCAGTATAAAAGGCTAGATTTTCCCATTCTCCACACTTGGACTCGCTTCCCTTAAATTTGTAGTATAGAAATTAAGAAGTACTACACTGGTAGTTCTAAAAAGGGCGCATATCCAAATGCTGGACACTCCGATCAATAAAGTGACCGCTAGCACTCTCTTTTGAGTCCGTCTTAACATTAACAGCCTACTGATGGCGAGACTGAAAAGATCAACTTCTCCCCTCTATTTTCCTCGTTTGTTCGCACTAATGCCGAAAACCCTTCAATAACAACGACCGAGATCAAGTTTTATGAGCCCGCGATATTAAGCACCCCACCCAAATCCTTGTTTCAACTAAAACCGCTGGACGCCACAACCCGGTTGAGGTCATTGTTATCTAAGGTCTTCCTCTAATGCCCCCACCCCCACCCTGCGAGCAGAGCCTCCTTTTGTCTTCTTGAGGAGAAAAAGGGCTCTGTTTGAACTGCGTCAGGCCTTTGGAGTCGCCGCATGCGCAGACCCTCTTGTCAAACCGGTTTTTCGAGTGCGAGCATTCGTTTATTGATAAACCGATGGTCGTGACTGAGCCCGTTATTCCAAGCGGGCGGCTATTAGGCGTAGGTTCGAAGCTGTATCTTAGCAACGTGCAAAGATGTACACGAAAAGCGAGTACGCGAAAGAAAGGCTCTGCTGTCAGGGAGGAGACTGCTAGCAGCCCAGTTAACCTTTTCAGTTCAAGGAGTGTCCAACATTATCAAGAGAAAAAGTTATGAGAATTAACAAAATGATCACCAAAGGGGCAATCAGAGTTCGCCTATTACTAGTACTATTTTTAAAGACCAATGTTAAAGACTGGATATAGCTTATAGTCCAGGCTTGGAAGGTATCTTCTCTAATGCATATTTTAGCCTTTTCACTCCAACACGAAGATATGGCGAGATAACTTGCCACCCTAACTTTTAAATCCGTGGACGAAATGCTATGATATTGCCATTCAAATGAACCTCTTCGGCAAACTTTTGCGAAGTACTATTCAATTGTTTGAGTTATTAGTCACTCGTAAGAGTGAAAGAGTTAACGTTATTCCTTCTTATAAGCCTCGACTGCAAGCTAGTACTATTTGACCGTGAATGGTATGAATCAGTGGCCAGATATTATCTACTTACTTCTTTACTTCTTGAACAGAACACGTACATACTACAGAGAAAATCCACAAACTCAAGGCACAATTGCAAACACAATTTTGCCTTGCGATTTTGAAACTAAATATCGATTTGAGCACTGTGGGCGAAAAAAAAAATTCTAACATACATTCGGGTGCTTACCATTTCGCCAAAAATTATCGAAAATTTCGAAAGGGAGGTAACTTAGGGGGTAAGGGGGGGGGATTTTCCAGACATTCCAACCAACACTGAAGAGGCTGCAGTGCCACGGCTGTCTCGTTCATTTTTGTTAAATATTGCCAATTGTGCTTTCCTCACGCGCTACGGAATTTAACGTTAACGAAGAGATTACGGACTGCCCGCCTATCCCTCCCCTAAGCCAACAATTTGCCTTAAGTGAGAAGTAAGTGTTAATGTTGGCTTAGGGGAGGGGCAGGTGGGCAGTTTCCCAGATTTGGCCATCTGTGCCTACTTATTAACTGAATGATTATTTTTTTTGTTTCGCTCAATTTGTTGGCAGTTGCTACCGTTGGCATTTTGACACATTTCGGGCACAGCCCTTTAAAGGTGTATGATTTGAGGAATTCCTGTTAGTCTGCTTGGTAGGAAACCGACGGAATGTCGCTTGCCCGTTCTCTCACTTTCTCGGGTCCTTATTCGTGCATGTTAAAACTTCAAACCGAATGAAAATGGAAGTTACGAGATACAGCTGTAAGCTGTAAACCGCTTATCATAATCTCGATGGCTAACCTAACCAGATTTTTCTCTCAAATGGTAAACACCCCTTTACGGTCTTTCTTCTAGAGACTTGCATGGCAGTTTTACTTATGTGAAATTTTAGGAGATGATAACCTTCATGCAAGCTATTTCGTGTCGACAAAATCAATCATATGGCTTTGCAAGTTAACAGAAAAACTGGCTCGAGTAATGGGCCATTTCCAAATTCCAAGAACTTTCACTTTCAAAACGAGGCTAAGCGCAAAACCTTTGTCCTTTGTAATGAAAATGAGTTATTTGCGTGCGAATGAAACATCAATATTGCAAATCTATGGCTTCGCACTAAGCCTCGCTTTGAAACAGAGGCTTGAGGCGACTCGGAAGAGTCCTATTGCTCCGCCCGGAATTAGTTTGACATCAAATGTGTCATTCAGTTCTAAACTACCAATCTTTCTTGACAGATCAAACTTTTCTTCACAAAGAATTGAAATAACTTGATAAAATTTTGGCCTTTTTTAACTTTGCAAATGATCCATAACACTCTCAGCACTCATCATTGTTCACCGACCGTTGTTACGTCTTGTTGGACTTTAGAGAAGTCAACGTCTTCTCCAGTACATCGCTTATAAACATCCAATATGTCGGAACAAGTAGTCTGGAAGTGGGTGGTGGCATCATATGTAGTTGTGATAAAAACCTGGGTACAATTCACATTGGTTAACATTGGCTAACAATATTGTCCTCATGGTAAGTGTATCACTAATAAACGTACTACTCCTTTCTCTGTTGATTACGAGAAAATACGCATTCAGCTTCGTAAAATTGTGGCCGATAACGCGACGGTACATTCATTAGCGAGAAAAAACGAACACTGCGCTTAAATCACATTCCATAACGTTCTTTTTCTAGCATTTTAATCAACATTCAATAACATTTTAGAGAATTCACGTGTGTCATTCGGCATACAAAAGAGAAAAACGTACCGTCGAACCTCTCAGGGGCACCCAGCGACTTATTTCTGTAAAATAACTGTTCGAAGGAGCATATATTGCCTAGAAAATTCTAAAGCTTGAGAAAAGCTAAAATTTCGTGGATAACCGTTTTATTTGTCTGAAATGTTGGGAGGTTTTCTAATAGCTTAAGTACGGTTTTCGGAGGTTGTGTTATTCACATTTTAATACCAAGGTATTGCGATTATTGTTAAATAAAGGTCTCCTAAATATTTCGGTATAAAGGCCACACGTCCACAATAATTTTCTAATGAAAGCAAGGCTACTTCATGTCCTCAAACTTTCTACAGGATCCATAAGGGTAGCTAACACTTTCGGATCCCCCCTCCATGTAAACAGCCCTTAAGAACTAACCTTTGACTTTTCTCCTTCATCAGTTGGAACCAAAGTGTCTTTCACTGATACGAATCTGAAAGGAGACAAAAAAATTAAAATCTTCTTCAGTAAACAGTGCATAACATCAAAAGCAATTGCATTTTTTTAACCAAATAGACTTATAGTCATTTGTTTTGCCTCACTTTACTCTTGCACTGTAACACTGCTAACCACAAAATTTATAAAGATTATCTATTAGTGTCAGTGTGGACACTCACACCGAGACACTTGGACACTATTACAGTGCAGACACTCAAACTAAGACACTTGGACACTATTACAGTGTGGACACTCAAACCGAGACACTTGGACACCATAACAGTTTGGACACTCAAACCGAGACACTTGGACACTATTACAGTGCAGACACTCAAATTAAGACACTTGGAGACTATTTCAGTTTTGACACTAAACCAAGACACTTGGACAGTATTACAGTGCGGACACTCAAACCAAGACACTTGGACACTATTACAGTGTGGACACTCAAACCAAGACACTTGGACACTATTACAGTGTAGACACTCAAACTGAGACACTTGGAGACTATTTCAGTTTTGACACTCAAACCAAGACCCTTGGACATTATTACAGTGCAGACACTCAAACCGAGACACTTGGAAGAAGATTGTCCACTCAAAACTTTTTTCTGAAAACGAAAAATGCTCAAGTTTTTTCGCCAATGGACCAATAAAATTCAAGAATTCAACTATGCAACCATTGAAAGCTTTAAAACTGTTTGAATTTACCAGAGCTCTCACGTGTCATTTTATGGTGAAACCAGTACTGGCGTTGCAAAGTGTTGGCTAATTTATCAGCCCGATGAGAGGGCAAAGTGTCTCCAGTACTTTGACTCCCTCAACTTTCTCATTAATGTTCCGTCATTTCTAGCTCAACAAACCACCAGTAACACCACACTGGCACGTGCTTTCAAGTTTAAACTCCTAGCCTGTTTTATCTATTAAATTTTTATTGGTGTGAGCCCCCAGGCCAGCAGCTCACTAACACATCTATGGATCGCCTTGGGTGTCCTGTTGCTTTTTCAGTGTTTATGTTTGTCACGTCTAATTGTACAAACAGTTTAAATTTGTTCTTGTATGGCAGGCTGTAAACTGGCTAATAAAGACCCAAATCACAAAGAACTCGACATTGTAGGACACAGTTGTAGTCCTTTATCCCACAACTATTAACTGACCCAATAGAAGGACATATGAGGCTTGCGGGAATAAAAATAATAAAGAAATCCTCTTGACGCTCAGCAATAAATGATAATATTCATTTCTTTTGTTTTATTTCCCAGAGCCTTGTACGTAGCCACGTATGGATGTTAATATATCCAAACTGGCCTATTAGCAGAGAGTGTATTTCAGTCCATTGTTTCTCAGATGTTTCACTACCAGCAGCATTATACTTATAATAAAATAGGTGACGAAGTACTCCTTAATTTTGGCGCAAAATTTAAGCATTTGTAATTTCACATCTGAAATTACAAAATTGCCATGGCAACCGCCCATTCGTCTCAGTTGCAAGATGGCGACAAAGTTTTAAAATGTCATGAATGAAGATGCCAGGGCATAAAAAGACGCTTTAGAAAACCTGAACACATGAGAGAGCACGTCAAGAAGGATTCTAACAGGTATTTTGTCGAAAAATTCTGAACTTGAGCCAAATTTAGGCTCTAAACATTCAAAAGAGTGGAGTTCTCAATCGACACGATCCAGGATAAACATGTCAAAAATCCAAGATTGCTAACGTAATTCATCACCCATGATATAATGGGTAATCAAATGGTATACTCATTAAATTAGGGAATAATTTCACTTGCGTTTTGCCCAAATCCTTATAATTTCACTCGTCACCAATTGATTACACATACTAACACAACATTACTCGCAAAATTACTACTTACAAACTCCAGTTTATTTTGTCTATTCTTAGAAAATCTACTCACTTTTCTTTAACTTCTCCTAGGAGATCCAGTCCAGGTTTGAGTTCTTGTAAAGGATTACTGGTCTCAACCTTTGTGCTCACAATGGCTATGTAGAAGCCTTTTGCAGCAACGTTATGTGTGAATGACACAACACAAACGTAGATATCTGAAAAAGTAAATAAAAAACAAACAAATAAAAAGACTCAATTTTATAAGTCCTCATTAACAACCACAAACAGAAACATAACCCTGCTTCTGTCACAAATCATTATAGCCGTGACTAGACAACACAGTAACTGATTGATACCACAGCTGGAGCAGCTTCTAATGGCATTGAACCTTCGCATGTGTCCACCTCTTGTAAATGATTACCTCCCATTAGCTGCTGCTGCTACCTATCTGAAACACCAAAGCTTTACCCGTCAAATCAGAACTCTGCGTAAGTTTTTAAGCCCTCATAACAACTCCTCGCCTTCTAACATTAGCCTGTGCAGCAGATGGATTTCCCTTTCAGGTGGAGAGAAGTGACAACGAAAATACATCTGCCTTCGCAGGCTAAAAAACTCCTTACTATGTTGTATCACCCCAAAGCTTAAAGGCAGAAGTTTACAGCAATTCTTTATTAAAACTAGTAACAACCAAAGGTTACGGAGTGCAGGCGACAATGATCAGAGGTCCAAATGCAGTCAAACACTTTTGCTCCAATGCTGTGCTTTTGGGTACGTTTCACTAGATGGATGATCAAAACACGCGTGATCAGATTATGCGGGGTAGAAGGTCGAAACATGCATGATCAAATTGTGTTTTGTACATTCCATTCATTCTTAGTGGAAGTCCAAATGAATGCTGGCCACATACATGCGACGCATGCGAAATTCATTGTAACAACCTGGAGATTAGGATTGCAAGTGACAAGAGGAGCCTGCAATAATTTTATGTTGATGAAACAAGAAAAATTCAGAGCAGTACCTGATTTCCTATCCACAGCACTTTGAGGGATGATTATTTGGCATGATGTTTGATCTTTAACAGGAAGGTTTGGAACAGGATGGTCCATTATACATATGCAACGAACCACCTTCAAATAAAACATTATGGAAAAAATTAATGTATAAGTTAGAAAAGAGGTTCTCACTTTTGACACTTTGTGTAACATCTTAAATGTGATCATTCTAATCAAATAAAAGCTGCTGAGCAGTACTTTTCTATGGAAATGTTAATTATGTTGTACAAAGTTATTCGTAATGGTAACAGGACTGAACCTGCCATCAATTAAAAACTAACAACTACTCAATGGAAAACTTCAAAAAAACATGTGACCTCAATGAGCTGGCACCTGAACCCGCAATACAGTCATGTGACTCTGGTCAGCAGATACCCTATTTTGACTGCTGTTAATTTACCATAATTATGGATGTCTATTATCAAGCTTTAACACAGGTTACAGGCTCCTGCATTAGCTAGAAAGTTTGACAATTCACATTGGCTCCTCTGTGGTGCGGAAGGGTGGATAGGCAGATGGTCACGTGATTACTGAAATTTCTCTGATGGATAAATTACCAAATTTTCTTAGGTATGGGGCTCCGCTAAAAATATATTATTTTGACATTTTATTTACCTGTCCAACTTTTTTCACTTTGTCTGGGAAATATGAAGGATCGGCAATAACCATCTTGGTCTTGGCAGTTTCTCCCTGTGACTTGACACCACAAACTTGCCCATTATCGTCATAAACAATCTCCTCTACCGGCTTATCCAACATGTATGTTCCACCATAAATTGCACTCAGCCTTGCAAATCCTTGAGGTAGCTCACCAAGGCCATACAGAGGGTACAGATATGGAGACTTGCCATACCTGGCTAAACTCTCACTAAAAGAATGAAGGCCAGTTTCAATAGCATGCACTCAATGCTTTTGATTTGAGAGCTTTCACCCAAAAACCTACACTACTGGGTATCCATTTTCAAACACCTTTCTGTTTACCAGCCGATTGTCAGCTGTTAAGAATATATTTGCCTCAGTTTGAACAGCTTTGGTCATCTGTTTGAAAAGCTCGGCTGCCTGTTTATTGGAAACATCAGCCTGTTCAAACAGGTAAGTCATTCATTTGATGAACAATTCATTTTACATGTAGTCACCCATTTATTGTAAATAAAAGCCTGTTCAAATGGTTTGGTCATCTGCTAACCCTTTAAGCCCCAATATCCACATACAAATTCTCCAAACTGATCTCCATTCATTTCCTTCATGAATGAGTTGAGAGAATTTGATAAAAGATCAAGGCATTTTCCCTTAGGTGATCATTTTATTAATTCTTATAACCTAATCTCTTGACAATCTATGGATATCGTTAGGAGAAAATTGACGTTAGTCACTATTGGGACTTAAAGGATTAAGAAAAAGTTTATTGCATCCATTTGAAAGACACAGCCAATTTTCCATCAAACACCTTCGATAAAGAATCAAATGAATAACATTATCTGTTCATACAAATTCTCCAAACTGATCTCCATACATTTCCTTCATGAATGAGTTGAGAGAATTTGACAAAAGATCAAGGCATTTTCCCTTAGGTGATCATTAATTTATTAATTCTCATAACCTAATCTCTTGACATTGTATGGATATCGTTAGGAGAAAATTGACGGTAGTCACTATTGGGACTTAAAGGATTAAGAAAAAGTTTATTTTGCTATCCCTTCCCGGTAGAGTTTCTTGATCCCAACATCTCAACCACATACTTGGCCAAAAGGGCATAAACGGCAACACGCAGAATAAAAGTAATAACCTGTATAACTTGATTCTTAACAATGTCTCCTTGCATGGTTTGTCCAAGTAACTAAAAAATTAAAACAGAACAAAATGAAAATTAGACTTCCATGGTGTGAGCTGTGACTGTTTAACAATACAGTGAAACCTCTTTTAAGTGGACCCCCAATTAAGCGGACACCCTCTATTAAGCGGACACTAAGCCCAGTTCCAAAATTAACGTCATATATTTCCCTTTCTAACGAACCCCATTTAGCAGACACCTTTATTAAGCGGACTCGGACACTACAATAAATTGTAGTTTGCTGATTTCTATTGTTAATAACCTCTGTTAAGCAAACACCGGACTGAATTGACAATACTAGTATTAGATTACATCCTTGAAATACAAACTGTAGTTGATTAATAAGGATAAATCCATGCATTTAGCTGCAATAAACTGTGGATTAGACTGACATCTGGCCGTATGATTGTCATCCCCCATCAAAATTCACCTAAAAGTTCTTCGGAACTTTACCACAAACATTGCACAATTTTTACAAACTCTATTAAGCGGACACCCTCTATTAAGCAGACACATGGCCAGAAGGTCCCAAAGGTGTCCGCTTAATAGAGGTTTCACTGTAGATGCAAGAAGGCAGACATCCACTACCTGTGTCGGGGACAGACCAAGGATTTTTAGTAGAGAGGTGGCATTTTAATAGAAACAAGAAACATTAATTTTCATGACAGTTCTACTGCTAATTTTTTCTTTTTAGCTTTAATTACTGCACACGTATGTGCTTCTGGGCATTAATTAATATTATTAGATTTTACTTTTTTGAACACTGTAAAGCACTTTGGATCATACATGTATTTTTTTTTTCTTTAAAAAATTAATCGAAATTTTCATTCAGTACCCTTAACTTGTATGGTTTACCCTATAGTTCTAGGAAGCCTATAGTTTATAAGCCCCCGGCTTCTATATAGGCTTCCTTGCCTTTACCACATTTGATCTTGTAAATAATTTAGTTGGAATATTGTATATTATCTTTAATGTATTTCTGTATACTGTTGTTGTATTTCTTGTTAAAAGCAAAATAAAATGAATGAATGAATGAATGAATTTGCATGGAAAAGGCACATTAGAAATTATTATTGTCATCATCATCATCATCAACAGTATCACTAGTGGTAGCGGTAGTGGTAGTGGTAGTAGTAGTAGTGGTAGTAGTAGTAGTAGTAGTGGTAGTAGTAGTGGTAGTGGTAGTGGTAGTGGTAGTGGTAGTGGTAGTGGTAGTGGTAGTGGTAGTGGTAGTGGTAGTGGTAGTGGTAGTGGTAGTGGTAGTGGTAGTGGTAGTGGTAGTGGTAGTGGTAGTGGTAGTAGTAGTGGTAGTAGTAGTAGTAGTAGTAGTAGTAGTAGTAGTAGTAGTAGTAGTAGTAGTAGTAGTAGTAGTAGTATAATCATCATCATTATTTATCATTATTATTAAAGCCTGTTTCCTAATCAAATGATGCTTGCTTATCTGCAACAATAAATGCCAGTACTACCTGGGATACTGTTACAATATGCTGACATAAGTCACCTATCTATCCCAGTCTTTAAGTTACCAGTATGCCTATGCCAGTGGTAAAGACCTGCCTTGGGTCTTGTTACCAGCAGCAACAAAACAGCATTGCAGGAAGTGCTGGCAGTGTTGGCTGCCATCCAACAATCAACTGCAGAGCCATTTTCAGTAGATAATCTTCCTAATGTAGTTCACTTCTTTTTAACTTGTGGATTACGTATAGTGTAAGGAACAAGTTATTGTGGGCACTGTGATTTGCAAATTTCACTCAGAAACAGACGCCATTAGTAATTAGTCCGCTCTGCACAAAAGCGCCTGATATCAAAACGACAACTCTTGTAGATCATTCCCGTTCCCCAATATGCTGATTTTGAACATTTTACAGGAGTCGCAGGACAATAAGTTTTCGTCACGTGGACTTTGAATGTTTCAAATTAGCACTATGGCCAACTTTGAGACAAAAGCTTATGAACTTTTGAAGCTTTTTGACTCGTCCAGGCGATAAACATGACGAAAAGATCAGCAATTGCTCTTTGACTCCCAAGCTGGTCCAAGCTCAAGATTCGGCCATGAGTCTCACAATTTTTTAACTCTTCTCACGACAAGACTCCTAATCTCATGGTTTTTTTTAAAATATCATTCTGAAATGAAATGTTTCTTTGTTCAATAAAAACAGACTGTTGCTGAATCATAATTGATTCTCCTCATGTAAAGGCCAAGAATCGTAAGCAGTGTACAACACCGTCAGCAAGAGACTTTGCGACGGTTTTGTCTGATAGCCCAGGCCTAGGGGATTTTGCTATTGGGCTAGTTCTTAACTTGCCCAATGGGCAAGTGCTGTTTTTTGGGGGAAATTCAAATAACAGAAGGATTGTGGTCAATCCTGCTAATCAAAAAGGGTTTTAGGGCTAGTTGAAATGACTTGTTGGCTAGTACATGCTAGCTAGAGCTTGCCCGAATGGAAGGCTGTAAAATTGACTTTCTTTGCACCCTATCACCTGTAGAGCTTGACTAAAGCGTGACCATGGTAAGAAAAGGTCTTCCCTGCCTGCATTTTTACATAACTGGCTGAATTTTCAGGTCTGAGGTTAGTTTGAAATCAAAATCTTAATAGTGCAGGGCCATATTGAGATAAACACAACATTTTTTAAATGAATTTTTAAAAAAATAAACTTGAGCCTGCGATCATTTGAAAACTAGTAACTTGTCAGTGGATAACTTCAAAAAAATATTCGACCTCAATGGATGCTGATCAAACATAACTTACTTATCATCAAGATGTAGAGCCAAGGCATGTCCCGTGAAACTTGCTGTGTTGTCATCTACACCAAATTTCTGATACACTTCTCTCATTGTTGTCTTCTCAGGATCAACCCCTGCATGGTCCAGAAGATACAAATCAATGAAAATTATTTATCAAATAACATGTCCTGTGAAGCAATGTTGCAGTTTATTTTTTATGTCAGTCAATTTTTTATTTTCCTTCGTATCAAATCATAAGCATACAGTGTACATTACAGTGTACCATACCCAAAAACAATGGAAAAACAAAAATTAACTGGAATAAAAATTATAATTTGATGCAAATTTTTCTTCCTTTTCATTGACCGAGAGCCCACCACGTGACCTGCAAATAACTGCCTACAAATAATGGTCTGCTCATGCGCAATGTTGTCCAACTGTGGTTTAAGTGTTTGGCTGCAAATAATGTTCTGCTCATGTGTAAATGAAACCACGCTTTTCTCCATCTTGCAATCACTCTTGCGTAAAAATGGCAAACACAAAATATCATGATGTGTCAGTGTCTCCCAGATTAATTCTTTGCCTCAGCCTTCAGCTTTGGCAAATATATGATCTGCTCGCGACAATTAATCATGATATTTTGCTCAACTTCGTCTAATAATATTATTGTTAATAAACTGCAACATTAACATTAGCTACGGTCGAATCTCCATGTGCGACCACCTGTCATGAGGTGATCACCTCCCATAAGCGACCCCTTATCCAAAATGCCAAAAGTTTCCTAGTCAAAGCCTTTTAGTTTTAACCTCTTGTAGACGATCACCTCTCGAAAGAAACCACAACCACTTTTTTAGGATGACAAACTTTTAGAATTTTCCATTGTTTTTAGCCTCTTCTGAGTGACCACCTGATACAATGGTCTGATCTTTTTGTTGGTGTACTACCCTACTCAGAGTGCAAGAATAACTTTTAGAAACAACATTGCTTTACAATTTTATTTAATTGCAGTGCTCCAAGCTGAAATTTTTTTAAAGTCGCCTTTTGGCAATTCAAAATTATAAAATTGTCGCCAGACATAAAATGTCCGTGCCCAGAAAAAAGGAACAGTTTGTGTGACCTTGCGTGATGGTTGGAAAGAATCAAAATGGGTGCACACGACATCTGAAGGCTTAATACCCAGAGAACCAGGGTGACAATAGGCAAATTATAAAGAAAACAGAGCATAAATGATACTTAATACAAATGTCTATCTCACTTTAACTTAAAAAGACCATTAACACTAACTACTAGAAAAACGCATCTCGAAAAATCTCAGGAATTTCTTGGGAATAGCTTGGCACATGAATGCTGAATACAGGTCGCCAAATTGGTGACTTTCACTGCAATTTTAGTTGCCAAAAGTTTTTTCTACTCCATGGCGACCAAAATGGTTGCAGCTTGGAGCACTGAATTGCAACCCAACAATTACATGCAATACATTCTCTCCAGAAAGTACTCTGTACATGTAGATGCGTCCAGACTTCCCATCCTAAAAGACCTCCCGCAGTTTGACTCTCGTAACCAACCATGTCCTGTAAGCGACCAACTCTTTGCATTTTATGTGGTCGATTATGGGAGGTTCAACTGTACAGTCAAACCTCTTTAATACGGACACCAAAGGGACAGAACCGAGTGTCCGCTTTACAGAGGTGTCCACATTATAGAGGTAGGGAATGTATGATTTTTGGTATTTCTGGGACCAAACGAACTGTTCGTAATAGAGAGGTGTCCGTAAGGAGAGGTTAGACTGTACTTACAATAATAATGAAGTTCCTTTGTTTAATGGGTTTAGAGGCCTTTTTCCCAGTTGTTGAAAAAAATCAAACTTCAGTCTGACGGAAGCTGCCAATACAAACATGTACATGTACATTGTACTCTTAACCCTGTCTGCCATTCTAACAAGACAAGAATAATACTTTAACAAGGCCTTTCTTACCTTGAAATGTTTTGGGGTTTTCGGGCTCAAAATCATTAATAAAAATCAACATATTTCGGAATCGACGTTTCTCAAATATACCCATCAGACCAGTGGCCAGGGCCTCTTTCTCATCCGCAGGGACCTTGTAAATTTTACCGCCTTTCTTGTAAACAAAACTTCCGTCAATCTGTTTGAATTCCAGGTACCTTGTTACTCCACTGATAATTAGCAGCTTTACAAGCTCTCCTAAAATGAGAAACATTAATTTAAACAGTTGCTATTCAGTGTACCTAAACAGCTGGGATCCAAGATTGTTTAAAACATATACAACAGTAAATTATTCTATCAGTCGAAACCAGCTAGCAAACTTTCACACATTCTACAATCTAATTGGCTAACATACTATCTACGTGCATGCACTGTAGATAGTGAGTGGTTCGATGGTATTTTGAACAATGGCAACTTCTTTAACAATGAAAAGTGTCTTGAAACAGCGCGAATTCACTTTGTTGTTGTTGCTTAACCCTTTAAGCAGCAATCCTACATTATGTGTACGAAAGGACCCTAGATTCCCTGGACTGTCTCAGTGCTTTCTACATGAAGTAGTTGTTGTGACTTTATTTTCTAGTGTATTTTAGCGGCAGCTTGCATCAAATCTACTGATTTTCTATGTGGCTAAATTTTTATTTAGGCTAAGTTAATCTCGAGCCAATGTTGCCAGTGGTGTCCCCGTATTAGCATGTGTGACGTGCGGGGCAGCTCATTTCAGGTTTTCAGGGCCGCTATCCTTTAGCATTATTTTGCAAGCTACTCTGGCTGATCGTTGCAGATCATCTTTAAGCTTTGTGTTGGCGAATCTTTGCAGATTCTTGCTCCCTCTCCTCTCTCCCTGCTGTCATGTGTGGGTGCGCAGGTAAGTACTTTACACGGTAAGTATCTCTTCCACTGAGGTTTTTCTCAGTGTGATGGTGCCAGTTAGTGGCCGTTTGCAGGGGTGGTTCCAACTTCCAGGATTGCCTGGTTACCTCCTTGCCTTATTTTTCGCATTTGTCCCCCCCCCCCCACCCCCCTCCACCCCATTAACCTTTTAGGCACCAGTTCCCAAGCTCATCAACTGGCAATGAGTTTAAAAGCTGTAAAATCCCAGTTCTTGTCATCTGTGGAGCTTTAAGGAATTATACTGGATGTGACTCTCTTCTACTGACTAACATAAATCTAAACTTACCTCCAGCCATCAAAAATTTGGGAATAAGATCAACATTCCAGTCTCTAGGCCTTCCATACTTGTTTTCATCATCTAGTGTCTTCCCAAACAATGTAAAGAACTAAAATTCAAAACAACAACAACAACAAATGAGAATTTTTGATATTACTACATGTACAGTGTAAGCACCAAAATTATTTCAATGATGTCAATTGACTGAAAAAAAGGAAGCTAATTTCTGGGTTTTTAGCTGGTGCAATCATCCAGTGATGTACTACCTTGATTGACGTCCTACTACACTGTACATAAGATAAAACATTACTCTGAACAATACTGTTTTTCACTATCAAGCCATCCAAAACAAACCAACAGGGAAAAACTAATAACCTCCATGACACAAAAAAAGGCAAAACAAAGCATCCTGTCAAGGTGAAAATTAGTTAAAAAAAATCAACGATCCACATACGTCATTCAGGGGGGTAATTGATGCACTCTCTCCACCATAGTACTTCTGTCGGTCCATGTGAAGAACTTTCTTTCCGTTCACAGACATAAGCCCACTGAGAACACATTCCTGAAAGTTTAATATAAAATAGAAAAAGGTTCATTCATTCAGTTATTTTGTCATTAACCATTAACTGTATTTTATAATTTACAAAAACACAATAAATTTTTAAATAAGGAAGAGGATAGAAACTAATCTAATTAACAAATCGGCAAGGAAGCCTACATGTATATACAGCTCAGCGCGCAAAGAAAGTAGTGTCTGATGGCCTGGGGCTAGTTGATTTTGCCATCGGGCTAGTGAATTCTGTTTTGAACTTGCCCGCCACGCAAGTGATGTTTTTTGAGGAATTCAAATGACAGAAGAACCGTGAAATCAATTCTGCTCGTCAAAAAGCTTTTGGGGCTAGTTAAAATTATGTCTGGGCTAGTAAATGCTAGCTTCATCTTGCCCGAATGGCAAGCTGTAAAAATGATTTTCTTTGCACCCTGCAGCTGTACAGTGTAGAAGCCTGGGGCTGAGGAAGTATAGGTTTCCTAAGAATATAGGATACACCATGTGAATTAAGGGTACTTAATGAAAAATAGTTTATTAATAAATTAAAGAAAAGAAGAGAAAAAGTATGTAGCTCAGCAAAGAGTGCAATGCATATGTGACTAAGAAAAAAGGAACTTTTTAAGTCTTTTCCAAACAAGCCAACACTTTCACTGTTTTGAATTTCACGACTTAGCGAGTTGAAAAACTCAGGACCTTGGAACTGAATGCATTGACATAAAGGACTAAAAAAAAAAAGGCAAACAAAGTACAAGTTTAGCTCACACAAGGTAAGATAAAATAATTTGGATGACAAAACAAAAAAACAAAACAAAGTAAAAGTTTGCACTTTAATATTGAACATAGAACACTAACAAACATATAAATAAAGTGACATGTTCACTACATAATTCTTGCACTGTAAAGAAGAGAAGAGGTTGTCGGCATCAGCCTCAAATATAAATCTTCACTGAATGACCAACTGCTAAATAATATACATGTATTTCAGAGAAATGTACATTTTTTGTATCCATATTTTTTATTCTTTCTGGTGAAATTAATTTGAAACAAGTCAATATTCCAAGATGTTTCCAAACAAGATGGCAGAAAAATACATAGAGGATATTACATAGCTGCATGGAGATACGAAATTTCTCTTCTCATGTAGAAAAAAAATTTCACTCATTCGCTGCGCAGAGAAATTTTGTATCTCCAAGCAGCCATGTACATGTAATGTTCTATTTATTATATAAACACCAATGAAATACCAAACCATTTCACTTAAATAGTTTTTTGGTGTGAAAGGCACGATTTATTAGGTAGCCATAGCAATGGTGATAAATTATTTTCACATGTGAAGATATCAAGTTTTCATGCAAAAGCTCACCTGGTATTTCGTTGGTGTTTATATAATAATCTTAGTTTTTAACTCTGAAAATGATTTAAACAAAGTTATCATACAACGCTGGAAATTACTGTTGGACATCAGACATTGTCCGACATTGCAATATGTTCCGACATAATGGCCGAGCACTTAATTGACTTAGCTCTTGTCTTAGAAGCTTGTTAACATCCCTGAGTTGATTTTAATATTAAAAGGTAAAACGCCATTATAAAAAGACAAACTTTGCATTCCAGTGAAAGACTTCCTATTCGACCTATTCGTCTTCCTATCTGGCGAAATGAAGTCAGTTCTCTTTGTTAAGGAATTACTGGGATCTACTTTCCATATATAGAAATCTAATTCATGCAACTGGAAGCACATGCTTTGAAACTAATGGCTGCTTGTTTCAATGATATGAAACATGAAGAAAGTTTTGTAAGATGAACAAGAAAACTTTCCATGCGATTTCTTTGCCAGTTTGAACAACAACCAGAAGGAAAGGCATTGTTCAAAAGTAAATTTAGTTATGAATTGGGAGAGATGAAATAAAATATCTTCAAACCAGTGCAAACGATGACTGCCTACCCTTGAAGTTGGCTGTGAACCATAAAAAAACAAGATATTCTTTTAACTCAATACTACAGGGATGCAAATTCACGTTATAAGACATGTGCAGAATTATTGGTGGTTTTGGGAATACTTTCAATGAAATAAATATCACTGCTTTGGTTCCTTTGTAAGGATGTATTTTTAATTACATGAGGCTTGTCAGTACTACACATAAATTTTTATTTAACGATCGTGTACGCTATTTTTTTTTCTCTGAACTGAATTGCCATTTTCAAAACCACTAGTGTCCTGGGCACTTTTTCTCCAGAATAACCAATGGTGAATTTGTTAATGAGCACGTTCAAAAACGTACTGTAACAAATACAAATAAGCATGAAGAAATGTTCTAAACCAACATTTCATTTCCCTTAATTACGTCCGCTTCCTTCTGAATAAAAATCATATTCAAGCAAAATTTAATGAACTTGCCAGATGATGGGAAGCAATCATTCCCATTCTACTGGTCTATTTAGACTATTTCACTTCTTTTTCAAAGCTTGAGATTTATGCAAATTATGTCTAGAATCATGAGAAATTCGGAGGAAAGGTTATTTCTTTTACAAGAATGACAGTTGCCAATGTGAAGAACATGTTCATGAAAGGGGTTACCCAAAATCATTGCTTGGCTTTAAGGTTTTCTTGCCATGTACTATCAAGAGATTTGATCGTGGGGCAAACAAGGTTGAAAGCAAGACTGTATTTACTCGAATTAGCACCGACCTTGAATAAGTGCCGCATTTGGGACAAAAAAGTGATAAGTGCCACCAAGAGCCATGGCTCTTGGTGCCACGGCCCCGTTATAATCAAAATCAAAAGATGTTAATTCTGTTAGTTTAATACCACAAATAACAGTATCATGGCTAAACAATATTCTTTGTTGTATCCAACTTTCAAATAGATGCCACCCTCAAATAAGCGCCACATTTGAGGCGTGAAAAATTTAATAAGTGACTCGGTGCTTATTAGAGTAAATACGGTATGCTAATTAAGGACCGACCAATTTTCGAATATGTCCTTTCAAAGTAAAGGTTTGAAAGGACACATGTCCTTTCAAGCAAGAAAAATCATTTCCAGCATAGTCATATGTCTGTGAACCCTAAGGACTTGGATGTTGACTTCCTCCTTCCAAATTTTAACCTGTGTTTATTTGAGAATGAAGCTGATAAAGAAGCTGAATTGTAATCTTAGTTAAGAAGAAGATTCTAGTCCATGATTGAAAATTTTATCGTACACTGTGTAGGTCACAGTTAACAAGATGAGAATGAAGTGGCAGAGATCGAGACATTATGCGGAAGAAACACAAGAAGTTCCTTTGACAACGAAATTAACAAACATGCCTGCATCAGATCATCTTGACAGGCTTCTGTGACATGCAGTGTTTTTTCAAGGACCAACAAAAGAAAGATGGAAGAGATTTCGATACAGAAACAGTATCCAGTTTTTAAAAGAACCAAGCGAACTAAAACTTTACAGTGTTCTTAGTTTTGACTGCCAAAGAAACTTTTGACTTGGCGTATTTGTATTATGATTTCACTTTCAATGGAAAGTTTTTGTCAAGTGCTATTGTCTTTGTGAGCCAATTAAATCTTTTTTTTTTCTGACGCCTGTCAAATGACCATTAATTGACTTGTCCTGCACTTGTTTTTGGTTCCCCAAAACAGAAAGCAATATACTGTAATAAACATCTTACTAGCCTTGCTTTCTCAGTCCATGCTGTAAATTACAGATCCTGGTCTTTTCCCATTGATTTATGACCCACGTAAAAAGCACGGTTCATAACTTACAGTACCAACCTCAAACTCGTCTACTAAGAGGTATATATACATGTTACCATGTATTTTGGAAAAAATATAAAATTGTTTTGAGGCGTTGTGAAACAAAAGCCAGTACATGTACTTTCATATAGAGTGTGATATTTATTACTAGAATCACAATCAACATATTGCCCTCCTCACCAAGAATTTCGATCAGAATGGAAAAAACCTTTAAATATAGAAGCAACTTTACACAGGCCCACATGTGTACAGTACTGAGCATTGTAGGTTTCGGTTTATCCACTTGAATGGAAATGGAAAGTAGGAAAATTGCATTTTACTGTCCAATCAACCACAAATCTTTGCAATTACTTATGAACATTGCACGGAAATTGAGCTTTAATAACAGTTTCGAAATACTGAAAGTGTATCGCTTAAGTACAAGTTGCTTTCGATTCGAAAGTTGCATGAATGTAGGCAAAGTATTAAGCAAAAGAAACATGGGATGTCTGGCTTTTTTTAAAAGACACAGTCCCCATATTATAATCATTTGTAAGAACACTAAAATGTTGCTCTTAAAACCTGGGGAAATCTAATAAACTGACTCGGGTGTAAACTCTACAAGTACTCGTTTCAGCACAGATTACTGTTAAGTTAATAAAGTTTAATTTTGAATTCAAAAATCACGAGGGTCATGCCCATGTAAATGTCGTTTAAATGAAAGGGTGTGTGAATTACTACTCGATCTAACTCATATTGATAGAACCACAAATAACCGGGATTTTTTCAGACTTCAATAAAGAAGCTAACCTTTAGCCCTGTTCCCAGAACGATACAGTCATATTCCTCATCCATTATCAAGGCCTTTGACAGAAGAAAACCGAAGCCGGGATGTTTAAACTCCTTCTTCTAAAGGGATCAACTGAGCAAGGAAGCAACTACGGTTCCAGAGCGCCTGCTCAAAAAATTCAGCCTCGCTTTGAGGCAGAGGCACAGAACGCCGCTCCACCACCCCCTGCCTGACAAGTTTATTAAATGGAAGACTGGTTAGGGTTGATGGAGGAGTAGCCTGAGTATCAGGCCTTCCTAAGCGGTTAGGGGAGAGGAGATTTTAGATCCATCTTTCCCCTTTTCCCCAGAAACGCCTGATACTCAAGCTAATGGAGGAGGATCAGCGGGCAGGCGCTACCATAATTTTCGCCATTACGAACATAAGCTTCTCCTCCTTTTCGAAAAGAAGCCCTTCTTGAAGAATAAATTCAATTTTGGAAGCAAGGACCAACGTTACAAAATAGCAGGACCGGATCCTAATATATAAAGGATCTAATAAGCTATAAATCAAAATATCGCGCAAAAGAAGCAAGGCTGAATTTACAGTCGGGGATATATGTTTTTGTTCCCAATAATTTTCGGAAGGCCAGGCTCTTTTGAAAATACAAAACTGCATAAATTGGTTGTTTCCGTGGTTTAGCTTTCTACATTCATTTATCGCTGCAAATACTTGGGGGTTTCCTTGATATAATTAAAACACCACTACTGCTTGCCTGCGTGGCAAACTTTCTAAAGATAGGGAGAAGGAATTTTGGGCGCAAAATCTCCTTAACTTCCCTTTCGAATGCCTCTTAACAAGAGACTATAAAGGGGACAGAGAGGCCATCCCCCATATACACCCTATTCCATAGGTAATTCGTCTCGAGTTATTTTTAACACCACAGATCTCAAGGGGGATTAGACAACAGCCAATCACATAGCGGGAATGTGTTCCGCGTGGATGACCCACGCTGAGAGCCACGCGTCCTTCACGAAATGACGCAGAACAAAATGGGGGAAGACGCGGAGAGCGATTTTGCTATTCCTTTTGTCGACGAAAACGACTACAGCGAGATTTCTGCGAAAGCTGTGTCAGCGAAACCGAAATTAAAAAAGAATCGCCCTTCCTCTCTTGTATAGAGCTAACAGTAGAGCAGGGAAATCCTTAACACACTGAATATTCTCTCAGGATCATTTATAATTTACAGTTTGAAGAGAGCAATTTCTGGTTGATGTTTATTTTTTTCAGTCTTTATAGCAATTATTCCTACCCACCTACTTTGTCAACTGTAGGCGAACCCTCCTAAAGCTGAATTTCAAGGGACCATATTCAAGCTCAGAAAGAGAAATAAAATTTCGTCGTTGCTTATTTACGTCCTCCATAAAACGCGAAATTAGGCATTTTCACGTCGTAGTCGTGCAAAAACGGGAAAGAAATGAACAAAAAAGTGTGTTGCACGTGCGAAGTTGTTTTTTTGCTAATTAAACCTATTGTTTTTTTGATGTTCTAGTTTGTCGTCCGCGTCGTTGGATCTTAAACTCTCTAAATTGTACAAACGACCGGTTTCAATAGACCGGCGAAATTTCTCATTTTATTAAACAGCGTATTAAAGCACTGAGGTTACGACAACTTCGAGTTAAACTGATTTCACGGGTTGTCAAAGAGTCCAGTGATTCCTTTTTCCCAGATGAGCGCCGACTCATTTCGCTTCAATATTCAGGAATGCTCTCGATCTTTTTACGCTTTCATTGCCTCTCGCCCGACATGTTTTGCACGGCGTTTGGTCATGCGAAACCTCCACGAAACATCCACGCCTCGCGCGAGGTAACTTTATCCCGATTCTAAAAATAACTCGAGACGAATTACCTATGGAATAGGGTGTATATGGAGGATGGCCTCTCTGTCCCCTTTATAGTCTCTTGCTCTTAATTAATATACCCATTAAACACCCCTGTCTAAAAGACGAACCCACCACCCCCCCCCCTCCTGTCGAGAACTACTCCAAAATACTAGGAATTGGTAAAAAGGTGCAAAATTTAATTTTCTAATTAATATGGGTTAAACTAATGAAGACAAAAAAAATGAACTTGAGCGAGGATTCTGACACCGATGTTGAGATTTGAAACAGACGCCCTAGATGTATCAAAAATATGGACTAGATATTCCACCGTTTTTAAACACTCTTGATATTTTCGACAAAAGTATATTAGTTTTGCCGAGTTGGTTACACTTGTAAGAATAAACGCCCCTCTCTTCTAACTGCTTCCCATCTATTAAAGGTCCGCCCTCTTGAACCCTCAAAATTAGATAAACGCCCTGCGGGCGTCCATTGGATCATTCACGGTATATAATGCATACAATCAACATTGTGACAAGTAGCATGGAATTGGAAACTGATCTCATGTTGGAGTGGAGAAAGATGGTGGAGGTGAAAAAAAAATTCTCTTTGAGCAGGAGAGAACGTTAGTTTTCTAGGGGAAATTAAAGCCAGCAATTGAAGTGAGGAAAAATATTTCTCTTGTTATGCGCACGCGTACTCCACTTAAATGTAAGGGTAGCCTGCGTAGCAAGCGTTTCCGCGCGAGTTTGTCGAGAAAGTATGGACGAGAGCAAAAAAAAGGAATGACCCCTTTCACCTTTTTTTTGCTCCCGCAATAACTCGACTGGAAACGCTTGTTACGCAGGCTAATGTAAGGGAATCCAAGATTGTTGGATTCCAGATTCCATGCCATGGATCCCGGATTCCAGGCCAGAATTCCAGTCTCTGATGCCGTGAGATACTGGATTCCGAACTCCAATCGTTAGTGAGATTCCAGATTCCAAAGCCCATGATTCTTGATTCCGCAGGCAAAATTTTCCATTCCACGAGCAAAACGACTCGGGTTCCGGAATCCGGATTCTCTAACATGGGGCGATCTGTACCTGGGATAACACTGAAGGACTAAAACGACAGCGTGTGAGACTCGCGAGCTTCGCGCGCGTAAGACTCTTACGCCACGCTTTACCGATTTCTTTACCGATTTTGAGAAAAAACCGACTGTTTTGCAGCCTATGGCCCCAGTTGTTCAAAAGTTGGATAGCCCTATCCACCGGATAAATTACTATATCCAAAGGACTTTTTTTAGGGAAATCAATTGCGCGATCCAGTGGATAGTGATTTATCCGGTCGATAGCGTTATCCAGCTTCTGAACAACTGGGTACTGAAAATGGTATTCGGCTGGCCTTATATAGTTTTCCTTTTTCCCTCACTGTTCACACTTTTTAAGATGCACTCATAGACGGGACAGAGTGCTCTAAAACATTTGTAAAGATAAACGTGCTCCGTCAAAACACCTTGACATAGCAACATAACACATGTTGTAAGGTTCGTATTTTCCTTTTAGTGCGGTTTAAGTGTTGGTTTACTGTGTATTGGATTCTATATGTGACACTCATAATTTAATTCACTTATAGCTTTCTAATTTTTCCAGATGGCTGCTCTTTGCAAGTCCGTATATTTCTGGAAGCACACGTAACATTTTGCTGACGTAATTTGATCAAAGTTATAAAACAAAAGAAGGGAAAAACCCCATCGCCTGCCACGCAGGCTAGTTCATCTTTCTCTTTTGCTCAAGGGGTTGATTGTCGAAGCTTTTTATGGTTAGTTTTGTGGACGTCTAGTTTATTTTGTGAAGGAAAGGCGATGTGTAAGACTTGTCTTAAATGTGATTTCCTTATAGACCCTTTCGACGAGTGAAATCAAGCGAATTATTCGGGAAATTGTTGCGAATTACAAGTATCAAGATCATCGTTTTAATGAGGTAGGCATAACATGTTAAATGTAGTCAATTAAAATTGACTGCATCCTGACTCTTAAGAACTCCGTATGAGTTCACAGACTACGATCGCCTCTATCGTTCAGATGACAGGATTTTTTTAGTGGCCGTTCTCCGGGATCGCACATGATGCCTTTTAGGTTTATCATGCATGCATGTTTCTATTCATTTTAACTAATTGTGTGAAATTGTATGGGGCTATACCTTGCATACCAAACCTTGCATAATTGTTGCCACTTATCGTCAGAACGCATCCTAATCGGGTGTTCCTGTGGTACAAAGGCAGAAATTTTCGAGCCATTACGGACGACTGCCCGGATTAGCCGCCCCTATTTATTTTATCAGGGGCATCTCGGCTGAAGGAGATTGGACTCCCTTAGACTCGTTTTCGTTTCCTTTAGTCTCGTTTTCGTTCAGATGTCATGCTCGCAGCATAAGACGAACGCGGATCCATAATCAATGATTATTACTAGTTTTAAAATATAGCACACTCAGGAAATATTTACTGGCAAATAGGATTTTCATGTTTTCTCATAGTGCTCTCTATCAGTTGTTTAGTAGTGTGCTGTATGCATAACCACTTCTCGAGACATTCGGCAATTGACAGTGCCCCTTCAAACAGTGATCAGACTGACGCGTCCATAAAACTCTGCTACTCTTAGAGGAAAAATGAACAGGACTTTTTCAAGTGCTGTGGGGATCGCAGGGTCGTATCAACGAGGTATATTTTTTCCCGACTGAATCCACATTTTGGACTTTTAAAAATCTTCATCCCTGATCTCACAATTGTTGCAAATCTTGAGGTTTAATCCCTTGAAGATTGTTTGATCCCTGAATTCAATCTGGGTTGGATTAACTGCGTATACTTGATAAAACAAGCTCCACTTTAGTGCCCTCATAATAATATATCTAATATTATTAAAAACAGAGTCATTGGATAATGCAATTCTAGAGCGCTGGTTGGCTTAGTCATCATGGTATATCAGTCATTAGTAAAATTTAGCTAGTGGTCTATTTCAATGCTGCGTTCTGATTGGTTGAGCTACTACTAGGCTATATGTTATAGCCAGCTAGTAGCGAAAAGCGCGGGTTTTTTGGCGGCAAAAAAGGATTAAAGTCTAGCTTTGACTAGCTAAAAATTTTTTATTCTCGATATTTTTAACCAACTAGTTGGATTTTACTAAAATAGTTATTCCTCTCGCCCTCATGGCCTCTGAGTCAATAGCCCATAAGGCCCATTCGGCCTTCGGCCTCATGGGCTATTGACTCAGAGCCCATTCGGGCCGGAGGAATAATTGTTAATTATACCATGCTCCCCAAATATGGTAACTTAGGCGTGTGCTCAGAATTAAAAACAAGCTAAAAATTGGTTGTTTTTGCAAATAAAGTCGGGAAGAATTCTCCATATTTTGTGGGCGTTTTTAATAACACAATTATTCCACTCACGCTTGTAGCATATGAGATGATTACAGCCAACGCGCACTCGTGGAATAATTGTTAAATGTGATCTTGTTGTGCTCTGTTCGTACCATTTACGCTTTCCTTTTAAAATGTGATCAACTTCATGTAACAACAACAACAAAACAAGACCAAACAACAACAACTCAAACAAAACAAAACATCAACTTAGTCAACGATAGAAGGCGTTTACTTAAGCTGTAGCTTTGTCACAGTTTTCCCCTTGGTAGCACCGGTTGACCAACTAAGACCAGGTGCGCCTCTAGTCGTACATCACCATATCTGCATGACTATCCTCATACTCCACATTTCCCATGTATGCTGTATTCATAACCACTTCTCTGTGTGATGCGGAGACATTCGGCAATTAACAGTACCCCTTCAAACACGTGATAAGACTGACGCGTCCATTAAAGTCTGCTACTCTTCTCGTTTATCATCACATCATTTTCTGACTGAAGATTAAGTTTGGCTCCCGCCTGTTCTTTCAAGTCACCGTCATTTTAATTCTATATCATAATACGTTCCACTTTAGTACCCTCATAGTAATATATCTAGTATGACTAGAAGTAATCGGAGCTTAGAAGAGTGCGTTCGATGTGTTTGTAAGGCGTAAAGGTAGCAGTTGAGGGGGGAGAGTAGATGGTTGTTACGATAGATAAATATGATCATGGCATATTTTGAACGTAAGGGTTACGTACAGTGAAAACTCTATTTAAACTGTGTATCATTATGAAAAGGTTTTGAAGGTTTGTGATATCGTACGGTTCGTCTCAAGTGCTTTTAATTCGAGGAGACACTGGTCAGAGTGCGCCGGGCGTGTAAATATATAGAACTTGCAATAGATGTTCTACAGGGCGCAATCAGGGCGTGTATTAGTTACATGACCGTATCAAGGAAATGTGCTCTACTGGCATAAGCTTTGGAAGATCAGCCTATAGTCCTGTCGTGGCGCCAGCAACTTCCATGTACTCCTGTCACGGCGTTTTCACAGACCAATTCATTTTTAGAACCGTAAATTTCTAAATCTGTCAAGTCTCAAAAACCAGTCAGCAAAAAAAAAAAAAGGCTACAGACCTGAAAATGCTATTTTTAGCCATATAACGACGTTTAGTTTTATTTTTTTCCCATATGTTCCTCTTACAGTTTTGAATACGCTCATCCGACAGAGAAGAGCTTACATTTTCGCGGGAAAACTTTCTCTAAAACGTATCTAAAAATAAACTGGTCCGTCGAAACACCGCGACGTAGGCCCAGGCAAAACTCATATTGTAAGATTCGTTGTTGCCTAAATTTTAGGCACGAAATGTGTTACTTTAATTCCCCTGTAGTTTAATTTTCTAATTATCCCAGATGACCGTTTTTGCAAGTCAGTATACACTATATTTCTGGAAGCACTCACGTCTCTTTTTGCTAACGTAAGTTACGGGGTTTTCCCCCATCGCGTACCACGCAGGCTTAGTGTTCAACTGATAGTTATTTTATGGTAAATGTACTGGATTTACCATTTGCCCCACCATGATAGCGAAGTATGGCTAAGTATGTATATAAATCAATGTTAAATAAACGTTGAATTACCTTAACTGTGGTGCATTGTCATCCTTTCAGTGTCCTTTTGCCTCAAAAGCGGTTTTTTGAGCGATTTTGAAGGATTTTGAGTTCGCCGTTTACTGTTCCTAATGACGGAAGGACCTAACTTGTCCAAGTAAAAAGTTGAAAAATGCCGTGAAAAGGTCTATTGTATGGGGCTTTAGGGAATATTCCAAACCTTGCATAATAATAACGACTCATTTTACCATGATATAATTAATTACGTGCTGTGGTAATCGCAGTAATCGACATGAATCGACGTGCAACTGAGGGCTAAACTGAGGTGTCACTATAACTGGAAATCAGGGCCAGGTTCCATAAAAAATTGTTAAGATAAGATAGCCTGCGTGGCAGGCTTTCGAAAGGGAAGGGGAAGGGAATTAGGGCGCGAGACCACGCTCGAGGGAGGAGGGCGGAAGGGGAACGCCCGCAAGGAAGCCATTGTTTTCACCATCCCGCCTACTAATTAAAAAAATAACAAAAATAACGCAACTGTGAATGACTAGCTGTCAAATAAGTCTGGCCGCGATGCACTTATTCTAGTCGTATTCCTCGCACTGTTTTTCTTTTGTTTTCCTAAAACAAGAATCTAAAGTAAAGGTACTATAAAAAAAGTACAAATGTGGTCGTCCATCGAACGAATCTTCCTTGAAAGTTGCAACGACGCATGCCTAGGTTACATAAAATCTAGCATAAATCTATTCAAATTGTTGCTGAAGGAGTCGGGATGGAAAACTATTTAAATGTAGCTGCTCTTCGCAACTGTCAATGCAATGTTTGTCTATTAGAAAAATTGAAACACTTTGCCGTCACGCACTCTTTGAATTTCTATCAGGACGAATTGGATCCAGCGGAGCACACAAAAGAACGCTGGTAGCGGGGAAAGAAGAGCTGAACTTCGAAGATCTGCAAGAAGGCAACAATTTATTATTCCGTGGGATGCCTGTGGCACTCCCACGGTAAAAATCCGGTTCGGTTGTACCCAAAATTGCAAAGCCAGCCAATAGGATTGCGTAAAATCTTTATCGATTATCTCTTCTTCCAAGCCGACCAATCAGATTGTACAAAATCTGTATCGATTTTTAATCGATTTGCTTCCTCTGAAGAACGTTGAAATCAGAACGTTCCTTGCCAAATTTGTCGCCCTCGTGGTTTAGGATGGCTTGTTAACCAGCGAAATCCTTCGGGATACTGGCAAGTCACGAAAGGCGACCTAAGCCAAATTATTTCTTCCCTTCATGATTCTTTTTTGTTTAGGTCTAGCTTTTTCATAAGGTTTTAGTAGCGTCTAGTTGCGGGCCGTGATTTCCGATAGATTTTTCTATTCGGAGTTTGCCAGTCTTTGCCGCGAACAGCTAGAGTTCAGTTTTTTTTTTCTTATCGAAAACACCTTGAATCACCTTAAATCGCGTAAATTTCAACTCGTACCCTTGATGATTGGCGGTGAAATCGCGAAAATATCGTCCTCGTCGATCGACGACTCGCTCTCGGTATGGATTGCACTTCTGGATGGGACACGGATCAGGACCTTAGTAAACTTATTATACCTTGGAATCAGGGATAATCATTGGAACTATGTTAACTTTGAGACCTTGGAAACACATTGCAATTAATTTTTAACCGTATCAAGAGCATCTTGGAATATTAAACTTTCATCTTGGATTAAAACATTGGAACTTTATCGAACTTAGTAACCCTGGGTTCGACCCTGGATAAAGCAAGCGGATGTTCTGTTTTGTTTTGTTCCATTAACCTAAAACTACCATGTTTATTTCTCTTTGAAAAAGTTACCTGTGGCAACTTACTACCAAGATATGACCTATCTTTATACATATAGTTCCTGTTCAGGTTAATCAGAGAGCATTATGCGCATGTTCTCCATTACTTGTTTCCGTTAACATTCCGATTTAAGTTACACGGGTAAACCTTGCTTTGATGTAAAATAACTTCTTTTTCTTATCCAAATCGTGCTACGAAAACAACTACATAGCGATAGATCAAAACAAGATCAACTCCATCCTGGCGACCACTGTCGAAAGGGGTAGGGGGATAGGGAGGAAGCAAAAAGGGGATGTGGATTGGGGAAAAATAATAGCTTGCCACGCAGGCTACTATAAATTCAGTCATAAGCACATTAAACCAACCCATACAGGTAACCTACTCATCGATGCTCATAACATGACACATCTTTCCGGTTTCCTAATTTTTCCAAATTCAGATAGAACGCCATTATGCTTCCATAGACCAAAGCATCCCACGGAAACGACTTTAGGCGTCTTGTCTTCAAATAAGATAGGAGAATAGCCGTGTCATCACGGGATAGCGCCTTACAGAATTGTAAGTATGTTTACATTTGTTGAAGAAAGTTTGCTGATTTCATATTCAGTTAGATTCGATTTATCAAGCTTTTATAGTCGATTCACAAGTAAGCAATGCAATGTATGCCTTTATTTTCGGTTGACTACGCATATACACATTTAGCTAGCTATCGCGAGATTGGAAATTGTGACATTAAAGTAATTCAAAAACAACTGGTAGATCCCGTTGACATTATTTTCCTAGTGTGTCTTCAACCCGAGTGGTACCCGAAACCGAGGTGCGAAACATTATAACTGGCAAGAAGTCCTCAACCACAGGCAGCATGATTTTCCTTTCTTTCTTCTGGCGAGTAAAACCGACAAGACGTTGGGAAATGATACTTTTCAGAACCAGTCAGTAAAACTCATCTGCTGACGGGCCTTTTCCTTCATACGATTCTTTAACTGCTTTTTTACGATGATGCCTTCTAACGATGATTTCCCGTAGAGAAATCTTATCACCCTTCACTAACAACATATGTTTAGTTACTCAAATGGCGTGATGTTGATTTCAACAAATGGGAAAAACGTAATAAGTCGAAGAATGACATTTAATTAATTCTGACCAATGACTATTTTCACACTCAGTATCTGCGCGTGAAAAATGGAGAAAACAATGGAGTCCTTGCAGGCCTTCCTTTCCTTTCTCCCTCGCTCGCCTCACGCGCTCTCGCGCGCCCAAATTCCCCCCTTCCCCTTCTCCTTTTAACGCCTGCCACGCAGGCTAAAGATAAGAGGGCTTTTAACTCTTGTTCTGGAACAATAACCTATTGTTTTGAAACAATAGTTACGAGTTCCCTTGATCTTAAGAAGTTTTTTGCAACCCGACCCAGGGGCGCAGCATGAGTTGCTCTTTTCGCAGAAAATTTTCAGTAAATAAATACGAGGGAAGATGCAATAGTTGTTTGTTTACTGAGATTTACATCTCTAGTGTTATCGATAAGGGTATAGTGTTTATGGGGAAAAAGGTGAAAACAGTGACGCCATCAAGGGAGTTACAAGCAAAGAGGAAGTGCAAATACAGCAATAAAATGCGAAAGATTTATAAATCATCCCGATTCAATTATAAAAATGCTGTCAGTGTCTTAATTTTTTCCCGAGATTTTAGGTGTACGCAGGAGCGTAAACTATATGCGTAAGTGGACGCTACGCTCCTGGAAAAAGGCCACAGATTTGAAGAAATTTAGTCTACGAGGAGGCATGCCTCGTTCAGAACTTAGAAACGTACATTTTGAAGGAATAATAAAACAACTATTGAATTCGCCTTTCATAGGATGCTAAGAAACTATACTATAACTATACTGAAACTATACCAGAAAATGTAATTTAAAAACTCATTAATAATTCATAAAGAAAAAACAGAAGAAATTAATGTTTAATGACTGTCTGATAAATCATATTTTTCATATCCCAGCCCCGACTATCATATCTACACATTATCGTTAAAATGGCGGAGAAAAGACAAGAAGTGGCAGACTCCCATGCCAACATTGAAGATCCTCAGAGAATTATAAACTACCTTCAAAAATACCTCAAAAGTTACAGGGAAGAAGGAGACAGGGCAAAAGAGGCAAGAGCATATTGTACTCTTGGCCTCTCCTATCACTGTCTTGGAGATTTCCAGAAAGCCATAGAGTACCATGATCGATACCTCAAAATTTCGAAAGAAGTAGGAGACAGGGCAGAAGAAGGGAAAGCGTACAGTACTCTTGGTAACGCCTACTACAGTCTTGGAGATTTCCAGAAAGCCAAGGAGTACCATGAACAACACCTCAAAATTTCGAAAGAAGTGGGAGACAGCGCAGGAGAAGGTATAGCTTACTGTAATCTTGGCAACGCCTACTACAGTCTTGGAGATTTCCAGAAAGCCAAGGAGTACCATGAACAAGACCTCAAAATTTCGAAAGACGTGGGAGACAGGGCAGGAGAAGGAAAAGCGTACTGTAATCTTGGCAACGCCTATCATAGTATTGGAGATTTCCAGAAAGCCAAGGAGTACCATGAACAACACCTCAAAATTTCGAAAGACGTGGGAGACAGGGCAGGAGAAGGAAAAGCGTACTGTAATCTTGGCAACGCCTATCACAGTATTAGAGATTTCCAGAAAGCCAAGGAGTACCATGAACAACACCTCAAAATTTCGAAAGACGTGGGAGACAGGGCAGGAGAAGGAAAAGCGTACGGTAATCTTGGCAACGCCTATCACAGTATTGGAGATTTCCAGAAAGCCAAGGAGTACCATGAACAACGCCTCAAAATTTCGAAGGAAGTGGGAGACAGGGCAGGAGAAGGTAGAGCTTACTGTAATCTTGGCAACGCCTATCACAGTCTTGGAGATTTCCAGAAAGCCATAGAGTACCATGAACAACACCTCAAAATTTCGAAAGACATGGGAGACAGGGCAGGAGAAGGAAAAGCGTACGGTAATCTTGGCAACGCCTATCACAGTATTGGAGATTTCCAGAAAGCCAAGGAGTACCATGAACAACACCTCAAAATTTCGAAAGAAGTGGGAGACAGGGCAGGAGAAGGAAAAGCGTACTGTAATCTTGGCAACGCCTACTACAGTCTTGGAGATTTCCAGAAAGCCAAGGAGTACCATGAACAACACCTCAAAATTTCGAAAGAAGTGGGAGACAGGGCAGGAGAAGGTATAGCTTACTGTAATCTTGGCAACGCCTATCGAAGTCTTGGAGATTTCCAGAAAGCCATAGAGTACCATGAACAAGACCTCAAAATTTCGAAGGAAGTGGGAGACAGGGTAGGAGAACGAAAAGCGTACTGTAATCTTGTTAACGCCTACTACAGTCTTGGAGATTTCCAGAAAGCCATAGAGTACCATGATCGATACCTCAAAATTTCGAAAGAAGTGGGAGACAGGGCAGGAGAAGGTATAGCTTACTGTAATCTTGGCAACGCCTATCACAGTCTTGGAGATTTCCAGAAAGCCATAGAGTACCATGAACAAGACCTCAAAATTTCGAAGGAAGTGGGAGACAGGGCAGGAGAAGGAAAAGCGTACTGTAATCTTGGTAACGCCTATAAAAGTCTTGGAGAGTTTCTGAAAGTCATTGAGTACTATAAACAAAAACTCAAAATTTCTAAAGAATTAAGAGACAGGGCAGAAGAAGGGAAAGCGTACAGTACTCTTGGTAACGCCTACTACGGTCTTGGAGATTTCCAGAAAGCCATAGAGTACCATGAACAACACCTCAAAATTTCGAAAGACGTGGGAGACAGGGCAGGAGAAGGAAAAGCGTACTGTAATCTTGGCAACGCCTATCACAGTATTGGAGATTTCCAGAAAGCCAAGGAGTACCATGAACAACACCTCAAAATTTCGAAAGAAGTGGGAGACAGGGCAGGAGAAGGTATAGCTTACTGTAATCTTGGCAACGCCTATCACAGTCTTGGAGATTTCCAGAAAGCCATAGAGTACCGTGAACAAGACCTTAAAATTTCGAAGGAAGTGGGAGACAGGACAGGAGAAGGAAAAGCGTACTGTAATCTTGGTAACGCCTACTACAGTCTTGGAGATTTCCAGAAAGCTATGGAGTACCATGAACAGCACCTCAAAATTTCGAAAGAAGTGGGAGACAGGGCAGGAGAGATAGAAGCGTACTGCAATCTTGGCAACGCGTATCATAGCCTTGCAGATTTTCAAAAAGCCATAGAGTACTATGAACGACACCTTAAAATTTCGAAAGAAATCGGAGACAGGGCAGGAGAAGGAGTAGCGTACAATAATCTTGGCTACGCCTTTCATTGTGTTGCAGATTTTCAGAAAGCCATAGAGTACCATGAACAACGCCTCAGAATTTCCAAAGAAGTGGGAGACAAGGCAGGAGAGGGAAACGCGTACGGTTGTCTTGGAGAGCACTATCATAGTGTCGGAGATTTCCAGAAAGCCAAGGAGTACCATGAACAACACCTCAAAATTTCGAAAGAAGTGGGAGACAGGGCAGGAGAAGGTATAGCTTACTGTAATCTTGGCAACGAATATCAAGAAGTTGGAGATTTCCGGAAAGCCAGAGAGTACCATGAACAACACCTCAAAATTTCGAAAGAAATGGGAGACAGAGCAGGTGAAGGAAAAGCATATGGTTATCTGGGCACCGCCTATAGAAGTCTTGGAGATTTCCAGATAGCTAAAGAGTACCATAAGCGACACCTCGACATTTCAGTAGAAGTGGGAGACAAGGCAGGAGAGGGAAGAGCGTACTGTAATCTTGGCAACGACTATCATTATCTTGGATATATCCAGAAAGCCATAGAGTACCATGAACGACACCTCAAAATTTCGAAAGAAGTGGGAGACAAGGTAGGAGAAGGAGTAGCGTACGGTAATCTTGGCAACGCCTATGACAGTCTTGGAGATTTCCAGAAAGCCATAGATTACCATGAAGGACACCTCAAAATTTCGAAAGACGTGGGAGACAGGGCAGGAGAAGGAAAAGCGTACTGTAATCTTGGCAACGCCTATCACAGTATTGGAGATTTCCAGAAAGCCATAGAGTACCATGAACGACACCTCAAAATTTCGAAGGAAGTAGGAGACAGGGCGGGGGAAGGAGCAGCGTACGCAAATCTTGGCAACGCCTATGACAGAATTGGAGATTTCCAGAAAGCCTTAGTGTACCATGAACGACACCTTAAAATTACGAAAGAAGTTGGAGACAAGTTAGGAGAAGGAGTGGCTTACGGCAATCTTGGCAATGCCTATCAAGGTCTTGGAGATTTCCAGAAAGCTATAGAGTACCATGAAGGACACCTCAAAATTTCGAAAGAAGTGGGAGACAGAGCAGAAGTAGGAAATGCGTACAGTAATCTTGGCAACGCCTATTGCAGTATTGGAGATTTCCAGAAAGCCATAGAGTACCATGAACGACAACTCAAAATTTCGAAAGAAGTGGGAGACAGGGCAACAGAAGGAAAAGCGTACGGTAATCTTGGTAATGCCCACAAACGTCTTGGAAATTTCCAGAAAGCCATTCAGTATTATACGAACAGTGCTATAGCGTTTGACCATATCAGGGGAAAGCTCATAGCCAATGACGAATGGAAGATTATCCTAAGGAATACGTATGATCTTACTTATTCTAATCTATGGGGGCTGCAGTTTATGCAAGGTAAAGTTGTCGAGGCACTTTTAACTGCTGATCGTGGGCGTGCACAAGCTTTAAACGACCTTCTGGAGTTCAAGTATGGATTCAAAGGATTACTTTCAGATATAGGAACGCTCTCTGTATCGATACCTGACAATCTTAGTTACCTACCATCAAATACAGCTTTCATAGGTATCGACGAGGGAGGAATAGTTCTCTGGGTGAACGAGAAAGGAAAAGAAATCAAAACTAGAAGAACTGAGATCGGTATCTCCGTCACAACCTATTTTCACTCTCTATTGGAGACTACTCGAAAAGAAATAGGTGTGAGGGCTGATGTTAATTGTGAAGATCGCTCATTAAGCTATAAAAAGTTAGCAGAAGAAAGATCTAGTAAGCCAAGGTCTCATTCCTCACATTTTGAGACAAATTCATTACAGACATTGTACAATATTGTTTTGGACCCTATAAGAGACTTACTCGACGGCGATGAAGTAGTAATTGTTCCACAAGGACCTCTTTGTTTGGCCCCTTATGCTGCTTTTATGGACTTGAAATCAAAGTACCTCTGTGAAACTTTCAGATTTCGTATGCTTCCCTCGCTTTCTAGTCTTCGATTAATCCAAAATAGTCCAGCAGATTGGCACAGCAAGACTGGCGCTCTTCTTGTCGGCGATCCGTGGGTACAGGAGGTAATTTATGAAGGAACGATGCTCGAGCAGTTAGAGTGGGCCGAAAAAGAAGTGCAGATGATCGGGGAGATACTTCAAACTGAACCTCTCGTTGGAAAGCAGGCAACAAAAGATCAAGTTTTAACACTTATCTCCTCGGTTGCTTTGGTGCATATAGCTGCTCACGGCAAAATGGAAACAGGAGAAATTGCTTTGGCCCCAAACACGACCCGTGCATCTTCGATTCCAGACAAGGAGGATTATCTTTTAACTATGAAAGATGTTTTAAAGACTCAAATTAGGGCAAGGCTTGTGGTACTCAGTTGCTGTCATAGTGCTTGGGGAGAGGTCAAAGCTGAGGGTGTGGTCGGCATCGCACGGGCATTTTTGGGTGCCGGTGCTCGTTCTGTTCTGGTGTCCCTGTGGGCGATTGACGACGAAGCCACTATGGAGTTCATGAAACTTTTCTACCAACTCCTAGTTCATGGACGAAGTGCCAGTGAGGCCTTGAATAAAGCCATGAAATCCATGAGAGAATCTGACCGCTTTAGTGCAGTGAAGTACTGGGCGCCGTTTGTTCTCATTGGTGATGACGTAACGCTTGAGTTTGAGGGCATCAAATAAATGACAAGGTATTTTGCGATGAATTTAAACCTGACATCATATTTCCTGATTTTGAAAACGTTATTTTAACTAGCAATTGTTTTGTCGTTTTATAGGGCAACGAACTCGACCGGTGCCAATTAGCATCATGATCTGCCACTCACAGGTCAAGTTGACCCAAAAGCCTCTGAATTTGGCGATTTTTAGGCAGTCAAACACGTGAACATTTCTTTCAAGTCTATTGATTTCTTTACATTTCCAGTAGCCCATTACACGGAGCGAGCAACTCCCTTGTGCCAATAAAGCAGCATTTTTACAGATCAGTTTATTTTGAGATCGCTTTTCCCGCGAATTGTGAATAGACCTTGTCACGGTTTTCGACGCCATCTTGTCGAGTAGGCAAACGTGCGAAAAATTACAGTGTTTGTATGACAATCTAATGTCGAATGATTTCCGTAAAACGGCTGTTCTGCAAAAAATATGACTTGTAACTAAAGCTACAAAACAAAGGATTGTACTTAAAAATTTTTTTGGGCGTACCTGTGCTTAAATTTCTCCAGAGGCTTGCTTCAGATTTTCCATATATTGGTCTCTAATTTTCCCGGGACTTTCTTACAGACAAATGTATAAAAAATTTTAAAAAGTGGTTCTAGGTCTTCTAGCGCATCTAACGCCCTCAATGTTTTTCAGTAGATTTCTTAGGAGTGAAGCTTTAGTTAACAATTCATATTTTTTTTCAGAACCGCCATTCTACGGAAATTATTCGACATTAGATTCTCATACAAAAACTGTAATTTCTCACGCGTTTGCCCACTCGTCAAGATGGCGTCGAAAACCGTGACAAGGTCTATTTTAAATAAGTCTTAAAAAAAAGTCATCAAAAACTAAAAAATAGTATTTCTGATGTTTTGAAATCATTTGCTTCTTCTTAGACTGCGATCGCGCGAGCAGTCTCTAATTTTTCTTTGCAAAGTTACTGCCCGCGAAACCTAAGCACGCGAGCGGAGAAGCCACGAGCCGTGAGATACGAGGACGTAAGCCCGTCTCAATCCGTTATAAATCACGTTGTGGTTTGCAATCGCGCTGGATGAGATAAGAACTAGACAGATTTTACGACAAAAGGCGGACTGCCAGCAGTCTAACTTCTTCTTTTTGTAATTATCGTATTATGGATGCGAACGCATATGGGATTGTGTCTCCATTTTTGCGGGAAAGAGTGCTCAAAATGATTCTAGAAATAACTTGATAGGTGAACGAAAATAAGTAAAATAACGTAGACGAAAACCAAGGATTAGATTAGAATACGATCCACAAAACGCTCACACAGTAAACCAGATGGTGCCGAAATTACACACTTCTCAAATCTTCATAGGCCGTGCACATGAACTGAAGTATCATGGATATGTGTTTTGCTTGAATAACTAACCAACAAGCAAATTGCTCTAGTTTATCGGAGTATTTCTTTTTTCAAAAGCAGAAAAAATTATTACGTACCTGAAAATTGCAAGAATTCAAAGACCACTCAACTCAGAATGCATCAAAAACACAACCGTTGAATTCACCTTTGGCAGATCTTTCTCTGCGTTACTGAGACGCATGGGCACGCCATCTTTTATTGTTTCACATGTTGCTCTGACGTTCCTGTACGAATAACGCTTGGTCGTATGGGATAAATATAAGGGAACAAAATAATTGCGGCGTAAAAGCGTTGTGAATACCGATTTTTCTTTGAAGGTCCAAAATACCATTATTGGTGACGTCATCATATTTTCAGAAATGGATATCTCCCGGACTGGGGCTAAACATGGTAGTTGCACTCTTCAAGTTATGGACTTTTAACATTTTAAAATGTTACTTAACCCGGTTGATTTCGTTCCATTGCAACTTACAGTGAAACCTGACGTAAGCGACCACCCTAAATGGCAAGATGAAGTTTCCTGCCGCTTACGGAAGGTGGTCGCTTAGGAGGGTATTAAGACAGTACTTACCTATATGGGAAAACCGGAAATTTCGGTGGAAAATCAAGTGGTCCACGCCACTCCGTTTGGGAAACTTTAAAAAATATGGACTGTGATTGAGGCGATGCAATGTTTGCGCTTTTTTAAGCCTGTTCACAGTAGCTGATTTGAATATACAGCCAACTCTGCCTAGTACGGACACGTCTGGGACCGGCGTTATGTGTCCGTCTTAGAGAGATGTCTGTCTTCTAGAGAGTCAAATACAGGAAGTAAAGAAAGGCAGGGACCAACTCAATGTGTCCGTCTTATAGAGGTGTCCGTTAATAGAGAATCGAACTGGTAAAAATCAGTACAGTCGACTCGCTATTAACGGGCACCTCTATAACGTGGACACCTAGATTTGGTCGCTGCCTTCCTTTACTGCCCTTATTTGACTCTGAATAAGACGTACTGAGTAAGTGTCCGTCTTAGCGCGAGTTGACTAAAACTACAATAATAATAATGATAATGATAATGGTACGATAAAGTAACCAGTTGAAATGTTACCCCCCAGCCTGCGTAGTGCTACGAAGGCTAGTTGCCCATTACTCTAAGAGATTTTAAGTACGTCTTCAAAATATTATATTTATTGTCAACTCCCTTGAGACGGACAATTTTTCCGACCGGCATTAAGTGTTCATCAGAGATGTCCGTCTTTCAGAGAGTTAAGTAAAGACAGTAAAGAAAGGCAGGGCCAACTCTAGGTGTCCGTTAAGGGTTTTACAGAGGTGTCCGTCGTATAGACTGTAGAGGTAGAAATCAGTATCCTTTACTTCTGCTAGCTTTCTAACGTTGCTATTTGCTGTTTGTGTTGTATAGGTGCAGCATGTAGTAAAGCAGTTCCTATTTATCTGAAGTTGAACTCAGTTTCTTTGTGTCACAAATTAGAGGGGCGTTCCTCTCAAGGTTGGAAATTCTTAATGAGGAAGACACAATGATGCTCTTATTAGACAGCTTTAGATTCTAAGACCCCGAGGACGACAACAAGAACGAGATGTTCCCAATACTAAGTAGTAGTAATAATAATAAGTTAAACCTTTTCGTAGTCCAAAGATTAGTGTAATTTTCATAGCTTATTTTAAGACCAGTCGTGTGCACATTTTGTGCACTTGCAACTTGTTCAATAGTCACCTGAAGAACGTCAGGAATTAGTAGTACATTTTTATTTCCATTGTTATACCAAGTTATACCATATGTGACAAAGGCACTTGAGAAGTGCCTATTGGCAGTTTCATTTAGTTTTTTACGCTTTTATTATTTACATAGTTGTAGTTTTTATCCAATTGGTAGATTGTTTAAAGTTACTGTCCAGAAAGGCCTCCATTCTAATACTGGAGTCAGATTCCCCAATGTATTCAGTTACTAGCTTGAATTAATTTTTAAAATGTATTGTAGTTTTACATTTACTCGTCTTTTTGATATGCATAGGATTGCTTTTTCATAGCCGAGGCTTCGCGTTCCCGACGGTGTTTTTACCATCAAGTTTTCTGATTTCTCTTTTCGACATCTTTTATCTGAAAGTTTGTGGTAACTTTGGCCCTAACTGTGAGCCATTTTCCTGTCACACAGTTTAGTTGTTTGCTCATGTATAAATACGTATAAGAACTTCATTCAGTGTCTCCATTTTAGTTAGCTCGGCTAGTTAGTTTTGCTATTTACCTGTGGAGCTTTGCTCCCCAGAAGGTCTCGACCTCTGGTAATTTTTTACTGTATGGCCAACTCAGTGAGGAAGACTTTCCAGGGTCTGGGCCAAACTTCGAACTTTTCATGAGACGAACCAAACTTATTGAGTTAAGTTCATGAAAAAATCCACATCTGGCTCAGTTTAACTAAACTGAATGAGTGTGGATCGGTTAACACGTTCTATTCGTCTGCTTCAGACGGATCGAACGTCTGAAGATCTCCGCGACCGATCTTCACATGCAACAAACTGAAAGTTCGTCTGATATGTATTTCTAGCCTCATTCGGGAGAAAATTAATCCCGCACTGATCTGATTTAGTTGATTGGTTCGACGTATGACCCAACAGACGATCTTAACTGAATTTAGCTCGATCCAAATTATGGTTTGGTTCGTGTCATGAAAAGTTCGACGTGTGGCCTAGGCCTGTTGAAGGCAAATGTAATACCTGGTCACAAATGTAATAAAAGTCACTTATAGACACAAATTAAACGTAATATTACCTTTGAAAACTTACTTGTGCAGGGGAAAGACCCAGCGGGGGGCGGGGAGGGGGGGTTACTCGACCAATACAAGATAGAATGAGCTACTCTCTTGACCAAAATTTGGGTAGAGGTGAGCCGCTGAGGGTTTGAAACCCTGACCCTGTTTTGGGCAAAAAATTCCTAAAATACAAACCCTGTTTAGGACAAAACCCTCAATGTTGTTACCCTTTTTAGGACAGTCTTGGGCGAAATTGTATACCCTGTTTAGGACAAAAAGGACAAAAACCAGACCCTGCCCAGCGGCACATCCCCGTATAGCTCATATAAGGGAGTACTCGCCCCGGGGGGGAAGATAACTTTCAAATCATACCCAAGGTAAAACTTGAGAGGACAGTGAAACTTCTTTTTTCACCAGATTTTGTCTTCTACACATGCCCGAGCTTCGCAACCTATTATTAAGCATCGGGAACAGCATCCAGCGTAATATTCGACTGGTATGCAAAGTTTTGGGTAGTTTGGATCCTTTTAAGCGAGATAAAGACTAGAAAATGGCTCGAATAGCTCTACTTAAGGGGATCTGACGGACAGCTGTGAAGGAGACCAGAATTGGTTAATCGCGATAGGTTATCCTTATACGAATTACATTTCAACTTGCTAATTGATTTATGACGTCATGGAGCAGTTTTAACATGTGATTATAGTGTCACCTGCTCGAAAAACCCGAAACTAACAATTTCTTTATTATACGTTGTTTTCAAGAAAATACGGGCAAACACAGCATCGCATGGAACACAGTTTGTTACTGCTCTTGGAAATCATGCATTGCGCGCAAAACTCACGGATTAGTCAGTAATCTGCTAGCAGATAGCTAACTAATATGTAGGTTGCGATGATTTTCAAAACTAACTGTAGCTTCTTAGCCAATGAGAAGACAATGTTTAATGAAAATATATATGAGCCAACCGAGTTTGCAGGCTGCTATGATCCACGCGCGATACTCGCGCTGCGCTGCGCGACAAAATTTTTAACGTTCGCTTCGTGAATAACTTAAATTTTGGGCGAGTAAAAATGGCAAGTTATAAGATATAAGAAGACTTTTCACTGTTTAACTCCATGCATGCAATTGGCTTTTTTAAAATATGTATATTCTCTAGTACAAAGGGTAACTGGGGAGAAAGTAGAAAGCAAAACACTTTTGATGGACAGGTGATGTTATTTGACTGTGTCTTGTCCAGATTTCGTTGTGACTTCTGTTTTAAGGAGTTATTACAATTGTGCCTTCAACAGGCCTAGGACAGTGTACGAGCCTGAGAGACCTTATTGGGCACTTGAAACCCCCGCAATAGGGTAAGGTTCTATACTGAATTAGGTATACACACTCAAAGCAACTAATTTTTTTATTTTTTAGGCGAATTAATATTATGCTGTATGAAAACAAATAACACCAATAGTATAATACTGTGAGTAACTGAAACAGAAAACCGTGGACTCTTAGAAAACCTTTTGTGTTATTACAAACATATCAGCTGACATATACTGAGAGGTTCAGCCACGAAGGAAAAAAAAAGGGAAATTAAACTCCGTAATTGTTTGGTACCTTTAGTGAATACATGTGTACAGAAAATACATTTTATATAATTACACTGGACCCAAATAAAATCAACTTCCTCAAATATACTTATCGTTTTGTGTATCTAAACTGATGTATAAGTTAAGTATCACTGAAAGCAATGATATGGAACCCAACTGTAATGAAGAGAAGGAACGTATAATCCCTCTTTGTAAGGTTATTAAACACTGGCTTACAGAAAGCCCACAGTAGCTTTGATAAACAGACGCGACTTAAGGCTGACGGCCAGCCAACATTCCGGCAACAACCAAATTATAACGATTTTCATGGGATAAGACCATATCAATTCGAATTATTACTTTAAACTTCCGTAAGTTTTGATGTTTGTGCTAATACATTACACAATTTATGCAAAGGTTATACTGACAAATTCGTGAAGTTTTGCCTTCTTAAATGTTAAAAACTCGGACATCGGTTTAACTGCAGTTAAATCCCCCTTTAAGCTACAAGTCTTTAAAAAAAGAAGAGTTAACACACTGGCTTTTGATTTACAATTATTAAGCTAGATCGATGCAATGTTCCCTCAAATCTCAGAAGAGACGGACACGAACCAATCGCAACTACGCGCACATACCGAGGCACATAACCAATAAAAGCGCGGGAAAAGCCACTCTAACAATGCATTGTAGGGCTAATACTAACATAATTGGGCCGTTGCTATCGAGCTAAGAAAGGAGGAAGCGTGGCTGAGTGGTCCCGGGTTCAAGTCCCGCTCTGGCGACTTGCTGGATTTGTTCTCGGTCGTCCCGAGTTGAAATCCTCGCCCACGCTCTTAAAAAGCAAACTGGTTGCCTCCTGCCAGTTGGGATTTTTAATCCTGTTACGTTGTATTTGAATTATTTGTTTCTAAGTATTTGAGTGGAGTGCCTGTAAAGTAGCTGGATAAGCTAACTGCACTATCCACTATAAACAAGCCTTTTTAAAAAGCTTTTAAACGTGGGTTAAGATAATACAATTAAGTGTTGGATCTAACAGTGTAAACCCACAACCTTTCCCTCTAAAAACTGAAACAATTAAGGTCGATTACGTTTTGACACCACTCTGTTCATTTTTTATACGGTAGGGAGGGGGGGGGGGGGCTGGTGGGATTTGAGGGGGGTCATGCCAAAAAATATGGCTTCAAAGGGGGGCCAGGCCAAAAAATATTGTGTAAATTCGGGGTCACCAAAAAAATTCTCTCAAGTTTTGCAGCGACGGCGGTATCTGTGATAGTAAAGAGCTTAAGCAACGAAGACGGCAACGGCATCGCAAACGTCACCCAAAAAGTGAATTCGCGCTGCTTCAAACTTCATCGCTCTTATTGCAACTCCTCTAATTGGTGTTTTTTTTTTTCAAGAGTTGAATTCTATAAAGGACTGTATCTAAGTTCAGTAAAAGAAAAAGAAACCTTTTTCTTTCTTTTTCAGTTTTCCCGTTTTTTGCTTTGTTTTTTTTTTGGGGGGGGGCGGAGGTGGAGGGGATCATCTCAATTACTTTGGGAGAGAAGGGGGGGCACCCGAAAAATTTTCTGATGTAGAGACGGGGGGAGGGTGATCATATTCTACAGGGAGCTGCGCTTCAAATCCCACCAGCCCCCTGTACCCCATAAAAAGTGAACGTTCCCTAAACTTGAAAAGTTGAAAAGAGAGGACCACATTTGAAGTCAGGGAACCAGTCAGTCCCAGGCCTCTGATCAGAGCAGGAGTATTCCCATAATGCTCTTCATTGTTCATGCTGTTCACGCCTACAGGTTTCAACTGTAGAGTTGAGGATCAACTCATAAGCTGAATAGTCTGTGATTGTGAACAGCATGGTTGGCCTGTGGCTGGACTGAGTGAGGGTCACTGGCTCGGAGGCGATTCCAATGACAGGAAACTGGAATGCAAGCATTGGCCCAACAGGGCTGCTTCTGGCCTTTCCTCAACTGCCGCTAGTTTTGCGACTCCCCGGTCATTGTTTCCTCCAGTCTGTTGAACAAAAATTAAAACCCACTTAAATTGGGTTCAATTAAACCTTCTTTTGTCGTAAAACTCTGACTTATTGTGCACTACAAATTCTACGTCGGAAAAGATGAATTCTTGCGAAGAATAAACTGGTGGGTTTTAAAAGAAACTATAAAGCTGTTTAGGTGGGTAGTAAGACACAATATTGGTTTTATCAATCGCCTTCACAAGACGAATATGCCACTGCAAAGAGATTTATAAAACAATCAATGATTCAGGAGACACGTGCATTTTAGACTGGTGTTTCTCTCGGAGACTTTGCCTTCTCTCCTTGTCAGGGAGGCAGCATGGCCGAGCGGTTAGAGCTCTGCTGGACTTGTAATTCGGAGGCCCAGACTTTAAGTCCCGCCCTGACCGCTGGGTGGATTTGTTCTCGGTTGTCCCAAGTTCAAATCCTCGATCATGCTTGTAAATAGACAGCTGGTTTGTCTCTGGCCAGTTGGGATTCTTAGCCCTGTTTACTTTCATTTGAATTATTTGTTTCAGGCATTTACTCGGTCCTACTAGCCTTAGCGCTAAAAATACTACCGAGGGTAAATAACGGAAATTTAATTTTTCGTTAATTTGTAAAAGTCATGTCAGAGTGAAGATCAGAAGTGTACACTTACTCTGTAGCTTTTTTCGCCAGATGCTCATTGATTGACGTGTAAAGGTTTATAAAACCCGTAATCACACTAGAGAAAAAGAGATGATAAATGAATAAATTAATGAATAATGAAAAACTACATAGGAAGAAAAACAGACAGCTGTGATTGGCAAATTGAACCACTTTCATAATGTAGCAGGCCTTACTTGTTAATCTGCTGAGTGTTGTCTTTAGCCTTTTCCAGAGACGCTTTTGTGAGGTTGGATAATGAATTAAGCCTAACAACAAACCATAAAAAAAAAAGAAAAAAGAATAACAACAACATCAAATCGAACACAAAGTGGTACGCTTCACTGCTTTGTTTTAGCACTGAAAAGTGCGTTCAAGGAAAGGAAACGAGATGCATTCAGTTTGCTTTCAGCAAATTTTTACACAGTGTCTTTAAGTCTGTGGATAAAATCCTGCAGTGAGACCACTCAAAATAAAAGCTACTGAGCAGTTCTTTCCTGTGGTACTGTTTATTATGCTGTACAAGGTGGTTCTAACTTTTGAGATCGTGGATGAAATTCTAAGGTCTGACTATTCAAATGAAAGCTACTGAGCAGTACTTTCCTGTGGTACTGTTTATTACGCTGTACAAGGTGGTTCTAGCTTTTGAGATCGTGGTTGAAATCCTAAGGTCTGACTATTCAAATGAAAGCTACTCATGAGCAGTTCTTTCCTGTGGTACTGTTTATTTATCCTCGGAGACCCAGGGGCAGTCAGTCGAGCCGGGAGAAAAGGCGCGACGAAAGTTTTCAAGCACAGGCGGAAGAGCCCCTGGGTACCGACTCTCACCGGACCATTTCCAAACGGTCAAGTGAATGCTGGCTCCTGTTTGGGCACAAAAAATGCTTTGTATTATTGTGCCCAATCGGCGAACAGTTTCTCGTGAGTTCTTTTTGTGAGTTCGTACACGATGGGTATTATGTCGCCACAGTTGCCCGGTTCGTTCCCAAAGCTTGTGCGTACAAGGGAAACTTCCATTTTCTACTTTCCTAACCAGAAACGAAGGAACTACCGATGAGTCGAAAAACGTTTCGGATGCTATCAGCAGGAACAATTCATTTTGCACTGAGAAAATTCTGTTTCTGACGGATCACAATGTATCGAAAATAATAGGAAGTTTAAGATGCGGCGGCGACGAGATAATAAAAAAGCAATAGCTTGACAAGACATAACAACAACTTTGCACGTGCATCACGCATTTTGCACATTTCTTTGCCGTCACTGCACAACTACCGCGTGAAAATGCCTAATTTCAGGTTTTGTGAAGGAGGTAAACAAACAATGACAAAATTTTCTTTCTCTTTATGAACTTGGATATGGTTGACAGAAAATCAGCTCCAGAAGAGTTCGCTTGCATTTGACAAAGTAAACGAGTTGGGATAATCACGATAGAGACTGGAAAAATGTGAATTCACTTTTCATGCGACGTTTTCGTGGCTGTCAGCTGTCGTGGAATCTTAAACTCCTTAATATTTACGAAGGTATGATCGATGCAAGCGTGAATACCTGTTGTAAGCTCAAGCTTGTATTTTTGGAAAAGCGTCTTTAGTTTTCGGGTAGACAGTGGTAGTCTTTACACTAGAGCCTAAATAAGCTAAGAAATATTTCAAGACAAGTAAATTTTAATTACTTCAAGTAAAATAAAGCTTCACTCACAACCGATTCGTTTTAAGGCTATTTTCACACGCAACATAATTAAGATTGATTGACATGTTTCGCCTTTCTCAAAGCTCAAGAAACCGCAAGTAACCGCAAGCTTTTAAGGATAGTTTTCAAGTCGCTTGAAACTTTCTTGAATCGTTTCAACTTTCCGACTTCAATGAGATGAGATGCAAAGTAAAGTTACTTGAAATTTTACTTAGGTCTTCACACACGAATTTTTGGTTAAGTAAAACTTAGCAGCTCCTAAGTCTTACTTAACAGCCTAGTGTAAAGACAACCAGTATTTTGAAATAAAGTGTTTATATCAAACTGAAAGTTTCCTGACTGCGTGCATTTGTTTGGTGCATGAGCCAGACAAGCCGTGATCGAGTCAATAGCTGTTGCGTCGTGTACGAACTCACGAAAAGAACTCAGGAGATACTGTTCCCCGATTGGGCACAATAATACAAAGCATTTTTTGTGCCCAATCAGGAGCCAGCATTCACTTGACCGTCTGGAAATGGTCCGGTGAGAGTCGGTACCCAGGGGCTCTTCCGCCTGTGCTTGAAAACTTTCGTCGCGCCTTTTCTCCAGGCTTGACTGACTGCCCCTGGGTCTCCGAGGATGCTGTTTATTATGGTCAAGGTCTTGGACGCTATTTTTGCACCTATAAGTATGAACATTCAAAACACTGAATCATTTCATCCACGGGCTCAAAAAGTTAAAACCACCTTGTACACCATAATAAACAGTACCACAGGAAAGTACTGAAAAAAAGCTTTCCTTTGAATGGTTACAATTCAAGATTTCAGCCACACTCAAAAGTTAGAACCACACTGTACAGCATTATAAACAGTACCACAGGAAAGTACTGCTCAATAGCATTCATTTGAATGGTCACACTAGAGGATTTTTACAGATATTGTACATATTCTACATTTTGCTCAATTTTCATGATAACTTTTATTTTATAGCCTTACTTTTATGTTTGTGACTTTCTTTTTTGTTTCCTTTGATGAATTATTCATAATAATTATTTGAGAAGTATTTTCTACAGTTTACTCAATTCCACTTTTCCTGGTAGTTACAGGAAAGATGTTAATAAACAGGCATAAATAAAAAATAAAATTGCTTTGCAATACGTACTCATTTCCTAGTGCTAACACTACTCCATAATTTAGAAGTCTCATTAGTATTATCCTTCACAGCGGCGGCAGCCTCTTCAGTTTTTGTACTAGCAGAGCTTGTAGCGGTGAAGCTACAAGCTTTTGCACAACGGCTTCGGATTTCTTCTTACATTGTTCTTGAAACTAAAACAGAAGTAACACAAACAAAATGTCAACCAACTGCTGAAGCAGATTTTTTTTTCTTTTTTTTTTCCACAGCTTTATTGGGTACCCCTCTTATAATATTCAATATAAATTTCTAATACAACAAAAGAAAAAAATAAAGAAAAAAAAATGAAGCCTATACTCCATAATCTTGAAGTACAAAAAAGGGAAAGATAAAGGCACACACCAAAAGTCCAAACGGCCATGGTTAGCATTTCCTTGCTACTCCCCCCCCCCCCCCCCCCCACGCTAGAAGGGTGCTAGTTCATTACAGGGTTACCTCACAGGAGTATGACGCCAGTACACATTTATACACGTGGGTGAAGAGAGACAAAGTGGAGTAAAAAAAAAAAGTGCCTTGTCTAAGGAAATGGAAACAACACGTTGGGCAACGCTTGAACCCCAGACCTCTAGATCCAGAGTTAGTGTGGAGCGAAACTATTTTAGATGCCTGTTCTAATCGTCATAATTATAAGCAATCCCACTAAAGCAGATCCAAACAGACCATGTGCACGCAGAAGCAATATTTCCCTACGGCTAATGGAATGGTTTATAGGCAGTGGAATGCCACATGCACCTGATTATTATATATCAGCCAAGGTTGCAAGTAATACCATATCAATCAACAAAAACAAGCCAGCGCAACACAACAATATTACAGTGCCTTGAAATTTGGCTGACAGATAAAACTGTCTAATGGAGGGTTTATATTACAAAGACAAACCACAATCATGCATGGACAAAACTCGTTGGAAAGGTACTAAAAATCGTTGATTTAAATGTTCTTAAATCATAGCCAGTCTTAACGTCTTATTGATGCTGACAGTTTCGATGACTGTCAGCCATCTTTATCAAAACTTGAAAAACATGAAAAGTGTCCGAAGCCTTAAATAGGCTTCTGAAGGTGTTAATTATTGTGATAACTGTGCAAAGTCACTCTGTAGACGCCCCCTCCCCCCCTGGTTTGGGGGTGGAGATCATTTGTGTCCATATGGGAGCTGATAGGCTCCCTCGTCCCTGTTCATAGTAGGAGTGTTCGATCTAATACATATGCTTTCCTTAATCCATCGCTTAAACTTGTCGCTTTCCTGCTCAACTATTTCACTTGCTTCCCAATTCATAATATTATGATTGTTCTGACAGACGTGGTCTGTTATGGCTGATTTATGGTGTTCATTGGTAGAAGCTCTGCGGGTGGATCTTGTGAAATTTCTGTCAGAGATTAGCCTGCGTAGCAAGCGTTTCTGTACGGTTTAGGAGAAAAGAACGAGGAACGAAAGTCAAAGACCGCGAGAAAAGTGGCGCAAGTAAAAGAGCGGGGAGGGGGTGGGGAAGAAAGGAAGGAAACGCTTGCAGACAAACCCCGGGATTTTGAAAACCACCCACTTGGTCTGTCACGCCTGAGTTCGCGAACCGACATTTGATGCTGTCATCAACTGCCATAATTGACCAATAAAATGTTTGGCCTTCCGTGGAGCGGAAATGAACTTTAGATCGAGGACGCGTTTGTGAAACCAAAATAAATTTTTTTTTTTGTATTTTGGAGCGCGTGGACGGCGTTACTGGTGAAATCTCAAGGAATCCGAACGATCAATGCAGGCTTTGTACATTTGTCTACTTAATCCGTCTAAAAGGAAGGACCGCGAGGGTGAATGAAGTTTTAAAGTTTTAGCTCTTAACCTTTAGAAAGTTGGATTTGAAGTGGTAAGATGTGACAAGCGTTCAAGTCTAGATCAGCTAGACAGAACGGCTTACCGTTCTCGCCACGGCACAGACAACTAGAGTGCTCTTGTAAAAGCATCCTAGAACAAAGCTAACTCTTCAACTGAAAGTTCGCGAGGAGAACCAAGCAGAAATTTTGCTTGAGTCACAATGCAGGTCGTCCTAGTTGATGTTGCTTCAGTTTAAGGTGCAATCCATTCTTCAAAATTTGTATCTGTAAATCACTATCCGAGAGAATTTAACATCCCGCAAAAAAAAACACTAACGAGCTGGGCCCAGCATAACAAAACATTGCAGGAAACCATCGCATTCCCTGACAAAAGAAAATCGCTTTTAGTTATTCAGATCCAGGAGACAAATAAAACGACCTAAAACCCTTATAAAGTCGCAAGAAGAGCTTTGTGTTTCAAAAGCCGTTAAATAAAATGCTCTTGCATTGGAGGGAAAATCTGGCCGACCAGAATAAACAATAACCACAGAGAATTAATATGCGTGTCACGTACCAAACATGACCTCGCAGTATGAAACAAACCTTTGATCGACTCATGTCAACATTGTTCGACTAGCCGAGCCAATCAGGCGCTGCGTTCGCTGGCGAACGCAGGTTTTCAAAATCGAGGGGTTTGTCTGCAAGCGTTTCCTTCCTTCCCCTTCCCCTCCCCCTCTTCAACTTTTTGGCTCTCGTTTCATTTCTCGCGCGGTCAAAACCGAAAGTCCCCTTCCTTGGTATTTCTTTGTGCCAAAACCAAACGGAAACGCTTGCTACGCAGGCTAGTCAGAGATCTTTTCTGCTTCCTTTCTGTGTTCTGTGATCCTGGTTCCCAGCTGTCTCCCTGTTTCACCGATATATACCTTTTCGCATTGGCTGCATGGAATTTTGTACACCACTCCAGCCTTTTTGTGCTTCTCAACTTTGTCCTTCGGGTGAACTAAAACCTGTCTGAGGGTGGTTTGAGGTTTAATCACAGTGGCTACCCTGTGTTTGGTGAATATGCGTTGTATTTTCTCCATGAATGAATGGACATATGGGACAGTCACCATTCCTCTCCAGCTCTGGGATTCCCAGGACTGTTTCAGTACTTTCTACATGAAAATTAGTTGCTGTGACTTTATTTTCTAGTGTATTTTAGCGGCAGCTTGCATCAAATCTACTGTTTTTTTATGTGGCTAAATTTTTATTTAGGCTAAGTTAACCTCAAGCCAATACTGCCAGCAGTGTCCTGTATTAGCATGCGTGACATGCGAGGCAGCCCATTTGGGGTTTTCAGGGCCGCTATCCTTTAGCATGGAGAGAGAGTTTACCTGTGACCAACACGAAAGCTTCAGCTACTTGGGTCACTGTGCACATATCAACAAACCTGTATATCATATTTACTTTTCATCATTTGTTAACCTACCGATTCTGTAAGCCATCTTATACTGTACCAACTTGAATAGTGCGAAATAAACTTGAACCTTGAACTTGAACTTAGAAACCAACTAGAAAACTTTCAAAGACTCTACAATCTAATTGGCTAACATACTATTTACCTGTATGCAGCACTGTAGATAGTGAGTGGTTAGTTGGTATGTTGAACAATGGTTAACTTCTTCAACAATGAAAAGTTTCTTGAAACAGCGCAAATTAACTTTGTTGTTGTTGCTTAACCCTTTAAGCAGCAATCGTACATTATATGTACGAAAGGACCCTAGCTGCTTTGGCAAATTCTCTCTCCAGTTCTGGGATTCCCTGGACTGTCTCAGTGTTTTCTACATGAAATAGTTGTTGTGACTTTATTTTCTAGTGTATTTTAGCGGCAGCTTGCATCAAATCTACTGATTTTTTGTGTGGCTAAATTTTTATTTAGGCTAAGTTAATCTCGAGCCAATGCTGCAAGCGGTGTTCCCGTATTAGCCTGTGTGACGTGCGAGGCAGCCCATTATTTTGGGGTTTTCAGAGCCGCGGCTATCCTTTTGCATTATTTTGCAAGCTATTCTCGCTGATCGTTGCAGATCATCTTTTAGCTTTGTGTTGGCAAATCTTTGCAGATTCTTGCTCCCTCTCCTCCCTCCCTGCTGTCATGTGTGGGTGTACAAGTAATTACAGTGTATTTCACTAGGTAAGTATCTCTTTCAGTGAGGTTTTTCTCAGTGTGATGGTGCCAGTATTGGCCGCTTGCAGGGGTGGTTCCAACTTCCAGGGTTGCCTGGTTACCTCCTTGCCTTATTTTTCGCATTTGCCCCCCCCCCCCCCCCCCCCGCTAACCTTTTAGGCACCAGTTCCCAAGCTCATCAACTGGCAATGAGTTTAAAATCTGTAAAATCCCAGTTCTTGTCATCTGTGGAGCTTTAAGGAATTATACTGGATGTGACTCTCTTCTACTGACTTATGTAAATCTAAACTTACCTCCAGCCATCAAAAATTTGGGAATAAGATCAACATTCCAGTCTCTTGGCCTTCCATACTTGTTTTCATCATCTAGTGTCTTCCCAAACAACGTAAAGAACTAAAATTCAAAACAACAACAACAACAAATGAGCATTTTTGATATTACTACATGTACAGTGTAAGCACCAAAATTATTCCAATGATGTCAATTGACTGAAAAAAAGGAAGCTAATTTCTAGGTCTTTAGCTGGTGCAATCATCCAGTGATACTGTACTACCTTGATCGACGTCCTACTACACTGTACATGAGATAAAAAATTACTTTGAACAATACTGGTTTTCACTATCAAGCCATCCAAAACAAACCAACGGGGTAAAACTTTCCGGGCTGCAATTTTAATAACCTTCATGACACAAAAATAGGCAAAAAAAAGCATCCTATCAAGGTGAAAATTAGTGGAAAAAAAATCAACGATCCACATACATCATTCGACAAATGAACAACTTTGATATACACTAAAGCAGTACAATTATTTTAATTGATTGAACATAAAAACTACTCCAAACAAAACTGGCTTGCACTGTCAAGCCATCAAAAAAAAAAAAAAACTAACTAACATACTGGGCACAACAGTACTTTCCAGGGCTGCAATTTTAATAACTTGCACGACACAAAAAAAGACAAAATGAAGAATCCTATCAACAGGGTTTGCAAATTTTATTGATGAGTGGAGTCAGTGTGACTTCTGCTTAAAAATTTTGGAGTCATTAATTTGGAAGATTTGGAGTCAAGTATCAGACTTTCCAGCACGTGGTCCCGGCATGTATACACTATATCGTGAGGGATACAAAAAGTAGCTGTGGCGGTCCGCTGACCTGGAAAGCTCAAATCCATGATGGCGGTCATCAAGTAAACTTTCATCGTACTTTACCCTCTTCCTGTTTTGTCGTGCAGTATAATTCTTTAATTTCGATGATTTAATTAAGGTTTACAGCGTTTACAATTAACGTAAGTTGTATTTGTTGCGAAAAAGGTAAGGACAAAACTGTG